>NW_026775577.1:28830000-29230000 GCF_030987335.1 Cornus florida
TTATATAAGATACTGAAAACTAGATCCTATCGATGCTAATGTTTGGAAGAGGCACTCTCCCCATCAAGCACCTTGGGGAGAGTGCCTCTTCCAAACATTAAAAGATCTTAAGGCTGCTAATTGCCATGCCTTCCTTAGTTGATAATATTAATAGTAGAATCAAGCATTGGACATCTAGAGCCCTACCCTATCTCCAATTATTAGCTATTGGGAGGACTTTGTTACATGGAATCATTCCCCACACAGAACATTCTCGCTGGTTAAGTCATACTCTCAAAGCTTTAACCCCTCCTACAACTACTATAGAGTGGTCATACCTAATCTGGTTCAAAACCTATATTCCGAGTCAAAACTTCATTTTATGGCTTGCTATCCATGAGAGACTCCAAGTAGTCAATGCATACTTCATTACCACTGGGCTTTGTATGGGTTGGGTTTTAATTTGTATTGTATTTAGGACTAACTTCTTGTTTTCTTTTTCTTCAATAGATTCATTTACTTTTCAAAATAAACAATCACCAGTACATAACAACACCTAGAGCTAGTGCTAAAAAAAAAAAAATGTATAACACCTAGATTGATTTTTGTTTCAACTGAAATATTTTTTCTGTATCCCAACAAATCAATTATATGGACTTACATGTTAATAATAACAATGATTTTAGTATTTTAATAGAATTAGGAAGCAATGAAGACTAAGCTCTTTAACTTTTTTTTTTAGTTAAAGGATAAGCTTATATATATAAAGTTGAAAGAATGTACATTGTGTCCCAATTAGGGAAGAGATAAACAACAAACAGATGATATCTAGAACCAACATTACACTTCTAATTATATAACTCATCAACCAGTTTAAACATCCACATTTATCCATCCACATGAGCAACAAGTGAGAGCCACTCCATCACTATAATCTTCAGCCTCTCATACATTGGTTTAGGATAATAGCCAGGTTTGTCCACAAGCTGTTGAACAACTCTGCTGGAAAAGTATTTGCAGTTATGAAAGAGATGTGATCTACTTCAAGTCTAAGCTACTTTTAAGCTTGATTGTTGCAAGTCTGGCTCTAACACAGCTTTTGACCTGCGCTACAATGCTGTGGGAAGAGACTGATTGGTTCCTAAAAGCTCTTGCATTCCTTTCCATCCAAATAAGTACACAGTAGCAGCCCACAACAGCTTATGGACTAAGAATTCTGATGAGCTCTAATGTGAAGAGCACCACCGAAGCAATTCAGACCAACTGCTTGGCCTAATGTAGAACCCTGCCACCTCTTGGACAAACCTCCATATGTGTGAAGTATACTCACATTTAAAGAATAGGTGACCAATGGACTCCCAATCTGAATTACATAGGTAAGAGCTATTTATGTAGTGCTTGTGGAGGACTGGTTTGGTATCCAGTGTGTATAATCTTCCCCTCACAACTAGCCATATGATAAGATTATGCTTAGGTATATGAAGCTGGAACTAGATTACTTTGTGCCAAGGAAAAATTGGGGAGGGAAGGTTGAAGTAACTTAGGGTGTGTGCCATTGTGAACACTTTGGTAAGACTAGGTAACCATTCAATACAATCTAGATCATAAAAAGGTTGGGGCAGTTCTTGTAGTTGGGAAATGAAACTTTTGGATTGAAAGAACTGGTGCAGCTAGATAGAGGTTGGATGAACCTATTGGTTATTGGAAATTAGGCTATCAACTAAGATGTTGTTATCTAGTTGAAGAATTTCCAAACCAATGAGTCCCAGCTGCTGAACAATTGGGCTATTTGGCAACCAGTAGTCCAACCATAGACTAGTATCCTACCCTACCCCCACCCTATGTCTTAGTAGTCCTCTTGCCATTGACCATAACCCAAGAAGCTTCCTCCAAAACCATGATCTCATACCTGAGAGTTTAACTGTCCAAAAGCTCTTTGTTTTTAAAAGGTAGCTAAGGGACCAAGCCACCTAAAGGCTTTCCTTCTTTAAGCAAGTTTTTCATATGTGCTTTAAATTAGCAACCCTGTTAGCCAACTCCAAATCAAGTAAACCAAGACCACCATTTGCTTTAAGTTTGCAGATAGCTTGCAAAACAACCTTTGCTCCCTAGTTCTTTAAGTTCACCTCAATCCAAATTAAACTTTTAAGCAGTTGATTGATTTGTTCAACAACCTTCTTTAGGAGTATAAATGCCTGTGACCAGTATGCTTGAATGGAATAAAGGACTGATTTAATAAGGACAACTCTTCTTGTATAGGATAGGAATCTTAATGTCCAACATCTTACTCTGGCAGTAATATTTTCTATAAGGGTTTGACAATCCCTAGCTTTGATTGAAGATGAAGAAAGGGGTAGGCCTAAGTACATAACAGGTAGTGAGCCAGCTTCAAATTAGAGTAAGGATAAAATGGCAGCTTTTAAAGCATTGTCCACCCCTGAGAAGAAGACTTTGGACTTTGCTCTATTGAGCTGCATACCAGAAATATTGTAGAACTGATTCAGTACGTGCTTCCATCAATACCTGAACTGAGGCCAAGCTTGCATGGGACAACATCAAAATGTCATCTGCAAATGTGAGATGGGTGATTGACAGCTTCTTACATCTCCAGTGGTACTTGAACCTTAAATTATTCTCAATGTGGTTATTAACACATAATGTCAACACCTTCATTGCAATGACAAACAACATAAGGGATAATGGATTACCTTGCCTAATACCTCTCTTTCCTTTGAAAAATCCAAACAACTCTACATTGAGTGAGATTGAAAAAGATGGTGTAGTTATACACTGTGCTATCCAATTGAAAAATAGAACAGGGAAACCAAACAGATAGAGGGTGTCGAATATGATTAGCCAGTGTATTGAATCAAAAGCCTTCCTTAGATCTATCTTGAGGGTACAGTTTGAGGGGTGTTTAGTTCTATGATAACCATTCAAAGGCTCATGAGCTAGGATGATGTTATCAAAGGTGTGTCTACCTTTAATGAAAGCATTTTGGGTAGAGCCCATAAGGATGGGAAGAATAGGTCCTAATTTGATGGAAATGAGCTTTGATATGGTCTTATATATTAGGTTACAGCAGGATATAGGTCTAAAGTCATTGGCTAAGGTAGGGTTTGGGGCTTTGGGCACCAAAACAGTGTAAGAACAATTGATCTCATTTAGCATTCTCCTTAAGATGAAAAAGTCTTTAACAACTGCAATTACATCTTGACCAACAATTGGCCAAGAGTGCTTGAAAAAGTATGAATTAAATCCATCAGGTCCAGGGCACTTATAAGGGTGGAATGAGAGAATACATGATTGTATTTCTAAGTCTGTCATGTCTGTGGGAAAGGCTGTGAGTGCAGGAAGATGGTGGGGTGGAACAGACTTAGAAATGACTGAAGAGAAAGAATTCATACTTGAGTAACTGTTGCTGCATTGGCCAAGAATGGATTGAAAGTGGTTGAGCAATTCTCTTTGTAGGTCCTGTCCTTGTAGCAGGTTTCCATTTAGATCAATAATTGATTAAACTTTCCTCCTGTTGGCCTTTGAGTTGAAGTTCTTCATAAAGAAAGAGGTGTTCTGGTCACCCTCTTTGAGCCAGTGCACCTGTGATTTTTGTTTAAAGAACATTTCCTCAACCAAAAGTAGTTCAGAGAACTTTTGTGATAGCTCCTTCTGACTGAGTCTAAGTGAATCATTAGCTAGGCTAGAGTGAAGCCGCCTTTGGCAAAGGAAGAGCTCATCCCTACAAGCTGCAACCCTCTCTATGATGGCAATAAATTCCTTTTTGTTTAAAATTTTGAGAGGCTGCTTGAGGGCCCTCAGCTTGTGTACCAACCTAAACATCCTTGAACCATGTACTTCCATTTGCCAAACTTGTGAAACAATGGTTAAAAAGCTAGGATTGAGGGCCCAAAAATTAAAAAATCTGAAATGAAGGTTCCTCTTAGGGGCAATTGTTCCAAAATTAACCACCATAGGGGAGTGGTCTGAAATTCCTTATGGTAGGAATTGGCATTCTACTTGTGGGAACCTAATCATCCAAGGTTGGTTCATGAGTACCCTGTCAAGCTTTCTTGAGATGTTAGCATACCCAAAGCTACCATTGGACCATGTGTGTAAAATTCCATTAAATCTCAAGTCCTCTAACCCATTAGCATTCAGAAGATCCTTGAATTCTGCCATTCCAATTATCCACCTGAGAGCTCCACCATAAGAATCATTAACATGTAGTAATACATTAAAGTCTCTACGTAGTATCCAAGGTTCATTTGGGGATGAATTTAGGTTCAAGTTCCTCCATAGTGCCCTTCTATCCACTGCAGTGTTTGGCTTAAATGACCTGTAGAAAAAAAAAAAAAAAAAAAAAAAAAAAAAAAAAAAAAAAAAAAAGAAAGAAAAGAAGAAAAAGAAGAAAAAGTTACGTTGACTTTATATAGAGTCACTATTTATACAACATTTTCATATCAAGGGAAATCATATTTTCTTTTGCATTCCGTGGCATTCATTCATTCATTTATTATTATTATTATTATTATTATTATTATTATTTATTTGGGATGTTAGAGTGGTTCATCCCATGCCATTGTTCTAAATCCCATAGCATTCGATAACGTTTCGAGATAAGATAGCTCTTTAGTGGTTCATTTTAGGCAAAGTTGGGCACATTTATATGAAGTTTACCAATGAACTCAACCAAAAGAATAAAAAATTTAAAAAAAAAAAAAAATAGATTACAGAAACAAAAACAAAAACAAAAACAAAAAGGAAAAAGGAAAAAGGAAAAAGGAAGAGATATAAACAAATCATGGCAAAAAGGATAGACCATTTCAGGTGGGATAAATGTGTTACCTTTCTTAGCTCACATTAGTTTTGTTGAAACAAACCAGATAATTTTAAAAATGCTAATTCTAACCAATATTTATCTAGTTGTCTCAAATTTTGGTGCAATTAACAAACAAAATTTAAAGGGCCAACTTTTTTAGTATTCTCAAGGGAAATAAGCCATTCTCAGTAGAAATTGGTAGCAAATCATTTTAGTTAGGTGTTGTTTGATAACTCAATTCAGTTCTGAAGGGATTAAGCACTTATTCAATTAAGTGTGTTTAATAACGCTATTTAAATATCACTGAAAACGATAAGCGCCATTTAAAATGGAGTAAAAATTTAATTGATAAATATATCACTTATCACTGAATGCTGAACGCTAAAAATTAGGTTGAAAATTCAAAAAGACGTAAAAATTATTATTTTTTTAATTACCATTTAAAAATTTCAACACTTAAAATTTTCAATTTTATCCAACAACACCTTAGTGTGAAATTTATTTCAATTTCATTAGAGTTTCGGTTCAAATGGATTTTAATAAATATTTTTTTAAAAGGAGAACTTTTGACGTAGAAGTTTTACATCCCAAGGCTTAAATCTCATAGACCATAAAACCAAACACAACAAAGTCATGGTTTGGTTAATTACCAATGTCTTAAACTTGGCTTACATGAGACATAGGGCATAATTTGCAACTTCTAATTAATTGATAGTACAATTTGTTATGAAGAAGAAGAAAAAAAAAATTGTAAAGAGAAATATTTTGTTTTATTTTATTATTTGTTTATAGTAGCAATTTTAATAATTTGTTTATCAAATTTAATAACCCTAGTTTCTAATGGGGTTAGGGTACTACTCTATACCAAACAAACATATTGCTATGGTCAGGGGCAGAGCCAGGAATTTGGATTTGAGGGGGCTGACTTAGTATTATGTAAAATTTTAAAAAATTATAAATAGCTGTAATATAATATTTTATATAAATATTGATCTTAGTATGTGTGTATATATACATATATCTTGAAAAGATATACCTAAAAAAAAAGTGCAACTTAAATAAATAGATGGAAAACTAATATGAGAAAGAAAATCAATTTTTCTTTAGCAATTGTTTCAATTTTTCAAAAACTTAATTTCTATTTTTTTTTTTTTTGAATACTTTGATTCCATTTTCGCAAATATATATCATTATTACCTTGATGAAAGATTTTAAAAATTTATTAAATAATTCTAACTAAACAAATCTCACAAGGTTTAATAAAACACAATTATCATGACTAAAATAAAGAAGTACTTTGGTAATTTATATAATGAGTAGTTCTAGATTTTTTTATTTATGACAAAAATATTAACTTATATAATATCATTATTGTTGTTTGCATTCTTGCCATCGTGCTCTGGCAATACTTTAGTTTTTCTTTCTTTCCATGCTCCTAACACTTGTTGATAGAGATTTATATATAATTCTAAATAATTTTCTTGTGAATACCATCTTTAGATAATGTCCGAGAAGAAAATTTTATTCATTTTTAATAGACACGAGGGACATTAGTATAATTTTCTTTCTTTATCTCCTGAATTCATATAATGAATATTATATATGTCTATATGTAAATTAATAAAGTAACAAGAATAGGCTTCTCCATCTACCACTTGACGTCTTCTAACAAATGCTTCTTGTATAGCCTCTATTTTTAATTCTTTGAGGGCAATGATGAATCTTAATTCATTAGGAACTTTTTTTTCCTAATTGGTATTCACACTTCCCTCCAAGAAATTGTTTGCACCCAAGAGGAGTTGAACCTTAGACATGATACTTTCTGGGACGAAGTGACTTACACACTGGAGCCAAAAATGAATGTCCTATATTTTACCAACTCAAATAATTTAGTGTAGTCCCGTCTTAGATGATCTTTTTTTCCATGTTGAACTGTTGGCACCAGTCCTACATTTTGTCTCTATGGACCGAGGAGAAAGGGGGCTTGCTAGGAAGATGATTGTACCATGAGAGAAGTTAGAGGCAGTCCCAGAGGAATAGTCACCAAAGAGTGGTCAAATAGCCCAGGAGGATGGAATATATCCTCAGAATTAGGAAAGGACAGGGACAAAATGTCATTGATCAAAACTCTATGTCAATTTTCTTGAATATAGTGTCTTCACCATATCTGCCATTATTCCAAGTAAACTTACAACCTTTGTAAGATAGTTCTATAAGTTCAATGCCTTGTGGGCAATTCTGAAAATCAAAAACGGCATTGGGCCAATCTTCACCTACATCAAACTGAGACTAGCCATATCTTTAACATATCTGAGATCACTCCATATATTCCTTCTCAAGGAATGAGTATGCTCCCCATGAATACAAAAAACAAAACAAACCAATGAGAGACACTAACAATATCATGGAAAGCAAGGGAAATACAAATTTTCTTTTGCAACACCCAAAAGTATGTGTGTTGATGATACTAGAAGTTTTCAAGAAAAACTTTTTGACATCAAAATTTTGCTTCCTATGCCTTTTCTTTGTTTTTTTAGTTTTTTTTTTAAAAAAAACTTGGGATATAAAAGGGGTTCTGTAACGAACCACTCCACCACATAGTATGATATTGTCTGCTTTGGGCCTGAGCTCGCACGGTTTTGCTCAAAGTTTTACTCCAAAAGGCCTCATAACAATTGGAGATAACACTACCACATATACGTACTTTATCTTTCCCTTACCCAAGTGATATGGGATTGTGCACCCGTAACTCGCTCAATGTGATAGCCTGCTAGTATCTCGCACTCGCCCACAGCATAGCCGCCCACAAGATCACCACAGGTTCATCCCATGCCATTGTTCTAAATTCCATAGCATTTGATAAGCTGTCGAGATAGGATTTTCTTCAGTGCTTCATTTCAAGCAAAGTAGGCACATTTATATGAAGCGTACTAATCGAACCAAGAATACATAAAAATAAATTAATAAATAGATTACAAACAAACCAAGAAGTGATGTAAACAAATAGTGGCAAAAAGGATGATCTTACCGATAAAAGTTAAGGATAGACCATTGCAATGTATATTAGGTGAGATAAATGTGTTAACTTTCTTAGTTCACATTAGTTTTTTTTCTTTGTTTTTTTTTTTTTTTTTTTTTTTTTTTTTTTTTTTTTTTTTTTTTGAATGGGTAAGCTTTTATATAAAAAGAAGAAGTAATTACAGGTCCAAAGTTGGACATAAGTAACCTGAGGAACAATCTCCAAAAGAATAGCAAAAACAATCAAAAGAACTAGACAGTGTTGCACTAACAAAAATTACAGTATTGCACTAACAAAACAAGACAGACACTGTTAGTCATGATATCATCATTACAAGCAAACCTATAACATCAATTACCATCTGCACTAACAATCTTGTTCATAACAAGCTTGTAGTAGTAGCTCAATAGTATTATCCGAATAGTAAGGCTTGACCATTGGCAAAAGAACATCCTTTGGCAAATAATTCCTGCAATTGCCTTATTGTGCTGATGTTTCTCAAATTAGTTCCACACTTAAGTTGTATTGAAGCCATTCTAGCTTTGAAGCAGTTCTTAATCATTCTCGTGATAAGGTAAAAAGGAGAGGATCTATTTCTAAAGGCTCTTGCATTCCTTTCTTTCCAAATGAAGTAGATGGCTGCTGAGAGGAGAAGTTTGTGGGTGAGCCACTGGCCATGAGACCATGTATTAGAACACCAATCAATGAGCTCTCTCCAACTATTAGGCTTAATGTAGAAACCTGCAGCATACTGTATGAACTCCCAAATAGTACTGATGTATCTGCACTTGAAGAAGAGGTGATCGAAGGATTCCCACTCAGCAAGAGGCAAAGATAGCAAGTATTGGTGTAATGCTTTTTTCTCATAACAATAGAATCTAGTGTATATAGTCTTTTCTTGAGTGCCATCCACATAATGTGACCATGTTTTGGGATGTGATTCTTGAACCAGATGAGGTGATGCCAGGCAAATACCAAAGATGGTGGAGCATAGTATTCTATTGTAAGCCTATAAGAGTAATCAAGAGCGGCACTTGGTAGCCACTGTATCGAATCAGGGACTATGAATAGGGGTGGGAGGGATTAAATCTGAGTCAAGAATGATTGTGACTGAAAAAATTGGATCTGCTATAGAAAACTTGGAACTACCCATTGAGAGTTAATAACAAGATTTTCCACCTTAAGTTGGGAATCCAGCTGTAACATTTCACTGTCAGTAATGCCAAGCTATGAATATAAAGGGCCATTTGGTAGCTAGCTAATAGTCTAACCATAAGCTTGTGTTCCTTCCATCCCCAACCCTGTGTTTAACAAGTCCTCTTGCCATGTCCCTTAACTTAAGAATTCTTCTCCAAAAATGAGGAGGGTTTAACTGTCCAAACACTCTTGGTTTTGATAAGGTGGTTTTAGATTCAAGCAACCCATAGACTTTCCTTTTTTGATATAAAGCTTCCAGATGTGTTTTAGGCGGAAATTCTATTTGTCATGGCTAGACAAGAGAAACCAAGACCCCCAAAAAGTTTGGCTCTGCAAATAGCTGACTATGCCACCTTAGCCCCTCCACTTCTATTTTCAACTCCTGGCTAATAAAATTTCCTAATAACCTGATTTATTTGATCAATGACCTTCATAGGTAGAATGAAAACTTGTGTCCAATAGGCTTGGATGGAAAAAAGGATGGACTTGATTAGGACTGCTCTTCCTGCATATGACAAAAAGCTTGAGGTCCACATATATACCAATTCTTGCTGTGATTCTTTGCACCAAGGTTTGACAATCAGTTGAGTTAATGGCTGATGAGGAGAGTGGAAGGCCTAGGTATTTAATTGGCAGCACCCCAACATCAAAATGCAGCAGTAAAGTGATAGTTGCTTTGGTTTGTGAATCAACCCCAGCAAAGAAAACCTGACTTTTGGAGCAATTGACAAAGAGTCCTGATGCACTCAGAAACTTGTCAAGAGTTGAAAATAAGATTGTAACAAAGGGGAGACCACTATGTAAGAATAGAATTATATTATCAACAAATGCCAAATGTGTAATATCCAATTTCCTACATCTCCAGTGGTACTTGAAGTTAGGATTCTGTGAAATTGAATTGGTGATTGACAAAGAGAGGACCTTTTGCCATGTCACCTTAGTTTTGTTGAAACAAACCATTTTGACAATTTTAAAAATGCCAATTCTCGTACAAGTTGGAGATGTAACCCAAACCAATATTTATCCGATTGTCTCAAATTTTGACACAATACCTTTCAAAAAAAAAAAATGGTGCAATTAACAAATGAAATTTAAAGGATTGCAAAATAATATAATAATCAATTAGTAGTATAAAAAAGATAAATAATTGATCAATACAAAAATTATTGGGTAATATTTTTGTTGAATACAATTGTAAGTCTTTGCTTGTAATTACACCCATTAACTTCATAAAATTTAAGCTTTTAGAAATTCAAAAATTTAGGGGGGGACATTATATAAATATAAAAAATTACCTTATTATGGTGTAGCTAGGTCAGGGGCATGTGCCTCTCTGGGCCTTAATCGGCTCCGCCATTGTAAGAGAAATAAGCCATTCTCAATAGAAATTGACAGCAAAATCAATTTAGTTAGTCTGAAATTATGTGAGTTTCATCGGACCTTCAGTTCAAATCCATGGCAGAGTTTTAAGTCTCATAGACCATAAACAAAGACACAACAAAGTCCTCATTTACCTTTCAAAAAAAAGAAAAAAAAAAAAAAAAAAGTCATGATTTGGTTCATTACCAATGTCTTAATGATAGCCTAGGTTTGCAAGACAAATGGGTAATTTGTAAGTTTTAAATAATTGGTACTATTTTTTATGAGGGAAAATAAAAAAATAGTAAACAAAAATATTTTACAATTTTTTTTTTATTTTTTTATTTTTATAATAGCAAGTTTAATAAATCAAATTTAATAACCCTAGTCGTTTAGGGTACATGTTGTGTGTGTATATAAGGAAGGAAAGAACCCAACGTGTGCGCCTAAACCCTTTGAAAGAATTGCGAAATCCTTCTTCATTCTAGGTTTGGTGATATGGAGAAGAACGTAAAAAAGAATTTTAAAACCGCTGCTGCACCTCCTCCTACTCCAGTGGTGGTCGGAAAAGGAAGAGAGAAGGAAACAGGGAGGCGGAGGAGTTTATTCTAATCGAACTGATTTCAAAGGATGTGGATACTCCATGGTCGAGCTGCTGTGTCGCTCTGGACACCACTATTTACTGTATTGGCGGTGATTACAATTCATATTCAGCGCGACAGGTAATCGCCACCGCAAACGGCCCTGCCAGTGGGCTGTGGATGGAAGTTACTCAAACGAAAGCAAGAAGGACGCGAGCTGAGGCAGTGGCCGCCGATGGCAAGATCTATATCTTCGGTGGTTTAGATTCCGGTGAATTTCCGAAGAACGAGGTTTTCGACCCTATCAAGAAATCGTGCCAAAGTGTTCAACCAACTCCCGTCTCCATTAATTATCGTGATAGGTTCTTTGCAACTTATGATCCATCATCCAAAAAGATTATCTGCTCTGCGAAATCCCCAAGAATCCTCCTTGCCTATGACGTGACAAAAGGAGGATCATGGCAGATACTGGATAAGAATATTCAAATCGGGAGTGCCTTGTTCGACAACACTTTCTACTCGATCTTTTCACGTGGTGATGGTGGAGTGGGCATAAATTTTTATGACATAATTTTGAAAATAGTGGCCTAGTTACACACACAACTCCATACTATTTGGAAGAGAATAAAAATGGAGGAAGAACACTTTTTATTTCACTTTATTCTTCTTCAACTTTTCTCTTCATATAAAATAGTTATAATACATAAGTTTATATAGGCTCTAAGACATATGTAACCAATTATATTTCAATTCCCAATTACACCCACTAATACCACTAACATAGTATTTAGTAAACTTAACTCACATGTCTTCCACTAATACAAATACAAACTCCCACTAACATAGTATTGTTGGGAAACGTGCAAGTTTTAAAAACTTTTTAAGGAATTTTAATACATAGATCTTGATTCATTACATAGAGACAAATTTTATGCAAAAATAAAATATGATGTATCATTCAATTAACAGATTGAATACTTACATCAAAGGTCTAATTAAACCTTTAAATCATTCATCTAAAGTGAATGTTCTCACTTATTATAGATCCCTTAACAAGATGCCTTCTCATTAGATCTCCATCTTCTTAATAATTGTTTTACCTTTATGAATCACTCATAAGCCTCCATTAATGACCTTAGAAAATTAGGCTTGTGGGAGCCTCCATTAGATGAGAACATAAACCCTAATTTTCTAGAGAGAGAAAATATATTTCTTTTTCCTTCTACTAAAAATCACACCTAAAATATACATAGACCATGTATATTTATAGGCAACATAAAGGTAAAAAAAGGAAACAACTAATCCTTCTCAATCTCTAATTCACATGTCTCAAATCTAATATGATTCCAATATCAAGTTGGGCTATGAGTGAGAATCCTTTGGGCTTATTATTTTATTGGCTACAATGAATTAATAATTGGCCCGGTCCATGGATCCAATTCAATCAATTCATAAATTAATTTCTACTTCACTAAAAGAAATTAATTGAACTCCAATTAAATAATAAATAACTTCTAAGTCAATATTGCACTTTAACCCCTTTATGCATAATTAGTTATCGGATAAATAAAACCATCAATCCGACTACTTAATTAATATATTTATTTTGGTGCCATTGATTATTTCTGGCTCGGTCACAATAAAATATTTGTTTGACAAAAATAATAATTTAAATAAATATATATATAATAAATCATTTTGTCTAAAAACATACGAAGGCTTTCGAATTTACTTTGTGATCAACCATAATCAATACAAAATAAATACAAGTAGCAATGATGCAAATATTGAAAATATAACCATCTAACTATTAATTACATAACTACCCAAAGTGTCGGTCTAAGGATCCTAAAGAATCCGCCGAACAAATCAAAGTAATTATTAATTAATAAAAGAGTTTATAATTTTCTCATGATTAAGAGTCAAATGTCATGACGGTAATAGGGAGCAATTGCATACGACGGCTCTCGCAATATATCTCAACCTAACGCGAATCCAGTTCAAGTCTTAATTAATTATGAGTCCATCTATAATTACCGACTATGAACCATTTATGATTACTATTTATATTCATGTATTGATCGCCATCACATACATATATAAATATCTCTTGTAATCAAGTCGACACTATCAATTCTGTAATGAATCAAAACATAATACATTGAATTCACCAATTGTATAAAACATAAATATTTCAGAAACGTAAGGAACTTATGTCACTTTAATCCAAATAGGAATTTGCTCTGCCAGGGCATATAAATCCCAACAGCTCCCCCTTGCCCTCATAACCAATTCAAATTGCATCTAACTCCAATGTTATCCAGATGACGATCAAAATTATTAATCAATAACACCTTTGTTGATAGATCAACAAAGTTGTGTTCCAATGTAATGTTCTAGCCACAAGTACATTTTCTTGCCGGACAATATCATGTAGAACATGATACTTCCTCTCAGTGTATCTTGTTCCTCTATGGAACCTTGGGTCATTGGTTTGGACTACTTCTACACTATTGTCGCAATATAACTCGATAGGCAGACTAGTATGCTCCACAACCTCTAAATCAATAAGATCAAACCAAAAAGGCTTCCATTGCCGCCTTTAAGGCTATAATGTACTCCACTTGCAGGTTTAAGTCAGCAGTTGAAATCTGCTTAACAATCTACTAACTGATTTCCCTTCCATTGAATGAACATACACTAAGTCATAAACCTCATAGTATCTACTTCTGATTAAAAATCAGAACTAGCATACCTGACTAGGACCATATCATCACATCCATAAATGAGTATGATATCATTGGTTCTCCTTAGGTACTTAATGATATTTTTCACAACGGGCCAGTTTTCAAGTCCAGGATTGGACTGATATCATCTGACTATCCCTACAATGTAGCGGATGTCCTGTTCGGTATAGACCATGGCATATATGAGACTCCCATATGCCAAAGCATATAGTTCTAGTCTCATTTGCTCAATCTCCTCTGCTAGTCTTGGAAAACTACTTACTAGAGAGAGCAATCCATATCAATAAAGCAAGAACTCATTTTTTGAATTATGCATACCAAACCTGGTCAAAACTTTATCAATGTAGGATTATTAAGATAAGCCTATTTTCCTTTTAACCTGATCTTGCAAAAGCTTAATCCTAGGAATATAGCTCACATCTTGAAAATCCTTCATTTAAAAATAATTGAACAACTACTTTTTTATTGATGACAAAACTTCCACCTCATTATAAATGAGTAGGATGTCATCAATATATAGAATTAGGAAAAATAATGACATTCCCTTATACATTCATGATTTAATTACTAAGAAATCTTCTAGTATCCTTTTGTAGATTAACTTGCCTTCCATAGGTATCACCCTACTCGAAAGTTCTACAAGATCCCAAATTTTATTAGAATCTGTGTATTCTAATAAAATTTGCCAAAACGATCTGTATCCATAACGGTTCACGCTTCCGTGTAGCTTACTGGGTCTAACTCATGTTTAACAGGGATGTCCATAACGGTCTCACCTAAAAACATGATTCTATCGGATTGGATAATAATCCTCCCACTACAATAATGTACCGATGCAGAAATCTGTGTATTTGATGATGCTGACGCATCAATAGGGAATTCATATATTATTCTCAATCTCTATAATAAGTGTGTTCACATGTGGTACATCTGGTACTCATACCATATTCTCTAACATTATGCTACTAGGTATGTGATTCATAATATGATTCTCTTATAGATAAACAATGAGTGTAAACAATCAAATTTTATCATTGAGATCATAAAATAATTCATCCTAGTGCATTTAGAGTAGCCATCAAATCAAGTATGCCTACAATCTGCTTCCAACTTACTTGTCCATATCAAGCGCACATGTGCAAGACTATCCCATATATGCATGTGATTCAAACTAAGATTTAGTCAAAAACACATCTCAAACGGTATCCTTGAGACATACTAAAATGGAATGCAGTTCATAATGCGTATCAAAATCATTAACGCTAAACTCTTAAATGAAAGAGATAATGTGGCATAACTGTTCATAGATAACCATGTTAAGCGGAAATTATGTTATTCCTATTTGACACCTCAATCCATTGAGCGTCAATTGCGGAAAACTAGTACACAATACCCTCATTGACTATATAGTCTTTGCACTATCCCAAGAAATACTCATATCCATGATCAAATCGAAGTGTTTTGATAAGTTTACCTAGTCTGTGCTCCACGTCAGTCTTGACACTTTTGGAATATATCAAAATTTTAAGACTTGTGTCGCATCAGATAAATTTATCCAAAACTTGAGTAATCTTGCTTGGATGTTCATAAGATCAGACGTGTCCGTGTGTACCGACTCCAATTGTTCTTTATGTCTATTTCATTTAGCTGATTAAAGCCCTTAGGGTTATCTATCATTTAATACAGGATTCACAAGTTGGTTTAGGCTCCTCTGCCTGACTAGGTAATAAACCTTCTTTGATTAATCTTTGAATCTCATTTTGACTGATTATAACCCAAAAATAGACACAAAATACAATGAGTCAGGAATAACAATTTTTCTCTTAACATTCAATCTAGAATATGCAACATTAGTTTCTACATCCTGTAAATCTTAAGAGTTTGTGATTATAGTATATTAACCATCTTTCAATGCACCAGAAGCAATCGCATATCTATTCAATTTTATAAAACTAGTTTTACAAAATAACAACACAGTTTTTATAAACCACAAGTGAAACAAAAAATTAGATTGCGTCTAACTTCTGTGCATAAAGATAGTTATCTAATACTAATATCCTCATACTCTCTAATTTCAGATGTAATACTCCCACTGATTTAACTACAACCATGGCATCAGGTCAAAAGATAAATATATATCTATATCATCAAGGCTTCTGGATTCCTGAAATCCTTACATGTTTAGTGGCTCCAGAATCTATCCATCAGGAATTAATTGACGCAACCACATAACATGGCTCAATGATTAAATATATATTTTCCTATGCCACGTCATTGCTTAGACAGTTCGTCCTTTAGTGTTTTAGTTAGCGACAAAAGAAACAGTTTTCTTCGCCCTCAACATACACTGCCTTATTCCCTTTAACCTTTTTGAATACCCATGTTTTATGCTAGCCTAGTCCTATTATCATTCTTCTTCTTTGCTTTGCCCTTCCACTTGGGCCTAGAAGAAGATGGTATAGACTAGGTTAGATTGATAGGAATGCCAATACTTTTGATTATCCCTTCATCTGTTACTAATTCTATAAGAATATCAGCAAGTGTGAACTCAAACTGATTCCTTATTTAGTTTACTCTGAAAGAACCGAGCTAGTTTGGTAACAAGGCAATAATCGTGTTAACTTGAAACTTACCACCCAAGTGAACCCTATTGATCTCCAGCTAATTTTTAAATAATAAACAATCATTTTCAAAATACAATTTCATACTGGAATTCCTTAGGCTATCTTGATGATGTTCAAATCTGACACAGTACGTAGGCATACACCCTATCTAATCTCACTAAAACATCTCATTAAATATCTTAAAGTAAAGGAATTAGGTATAGGAGTATTAAATACATTTTGTACCCTTACGTTGTGAATAAAATATCTAAGTTCCTTTTCCAATCATTATAAATGAGGTCCACATCCATTGAATATGTTAGTAAGCAGATAACATGGATTAGATATAATTAATCTGAATATAAATGCATTCATACAATATGCAAGGTGAATTATTAATACTGTCATGCATATTTAAAATTAAAATGAGTTTGTTAACCACATAATATAATAAATCTTAATTTAATAAGATTTCATTATCGCTATTGGTAAACAATCCCTTTTAATTAATGCGGGTCCCTCAACTCCGTAGCATCATAAATCACACAATCAATATGTCAATAACTTATCCTGATGGAAGAGTTCATTATTACTATTGTTGGGATTCATTTGCTAGTAAGTGAGCACTTCCATTAAAATAATAATATGTGGGTCTCTTAACCACTGCATGAAAAATCAGATAACTAGTACGCCAATAACTTATTCGGTTGGCGAAGTTCATTATTGCTATTGGCGGGCAAATCCCATCATCTCGCATATCTCTTAAGACAATGCCTTGTCTATCTATATGAAATGATTCCTGATTATGTTTAGCCTTTCTAAAATCACCTAGTGTAGACCACTCCATTGGGGAGCTAACACTATTGATTTTAAATTGAGTGTATAACGTTATTAATGCTCTAATGAAAAATAAAACATTACATATCTTGTCACTATAATCTAGACTCTTTAAATCATGCGTAGGGCCTTATTTTTAAAGATCTAATCACAATGAACATTTAATATTATTATTTTCATGAGACAACCATTCTTATAATATTAAGATTCTTCAAATCATGCGTGGGGCCTTATTTTTTATGATCTAATTACAATGGTATTAATAACAAAGGCCATGGGGCAATGTATAAAAATCCTCGCTCCCACTCAATTTTTAATCATTCATAATTAGGGTTTTCATTTATTTCATTTACATAATATAATGCATGCAAAACGTCTTGATTTTAATCCAATTAAATTTAGAAAATATTTAGACTTTAAACGATTCACTAATATTTAATTTGAGGTACACTTTGTAAAAATAATTTTCAAAAATAATTTTTCGTTTCCCAATAAGTGCCCTTAAATTAATTAGTAATCAAATCCAACTAATTTTCATAATTTAATTAATATAAATCAAGTCATTTAAATATATCATGGATCCAATACATGAACAATAATTAATTAACAATTATTTAATTCCATGCATTACATAAATAAATAAATGACAGATAAAGCAAATAAAAATGGCCAATGGATTTAGCCTTTAACATTTAATTGCTCTAAGCATTGCTCGAGAGTCCTCCATCCACTTGCAAACACTCGTAGGAGGCAAGAACGCGCCTGGAGAAGCAAAACGGCGCTTACAATGTGCCTGTATGGTCTTACACGTGCCTGGACGCGCCTCTGGCGGTCTCCAGCGCATGCCACGCGCTCCCACGCGGCGGCACTCGTTGGGAGGATGCTGAAGCGCGTGCCACGCGCTCCCCCATGCGGGCAGGGGCGTGTGCGAATTGCCAGCGCGTGCGCGCTGACTTGGTTCCAGCGCGTGTCATGCACGCGCCTTGCTACTGGTGGTGCTTGGAGCATCTTCCAGCTGCGCTCCACTGGATCTTTCCCTCTCTGAACTTTGATCCGACAGTTGCTGATGCGCGCTCATGTATACCGCACCACACCGGATCATCCGTCCACCTTCCGGCGCCGTCCCTTGCCGCTGGCCATACTCTGGTCGTAGGAAAATCGCCGATAATTCCAGAAAAATATTTAAAAAATCCAGAAAATTAAATTTAAGCCCAAAAAAATTCTAGAAAAATTCAGAAAAATTTCAGAAAATTCCTAAAGCCTAATTTAACCCTTTTGGACCTTCTCGAAACTTCATAGCATCCTCTGATGAAGATTACATGGCTTTAAATAAATTTACAATTTGAAATACAATGAAAATAAATAAATTACATCATTGAAGTTTCAAACGGCTAAATCAAAGCCTTAATTATATTCATCCAAAGATAAAATAACATTCGAAAACCTATAAGCTTCATCCATGGCCTAAACACACATCATCATCCATTCACAATTATACATACATCATCATGTATCAATATATTAAATCATACATCAATATATATATATATAATTTGGATCCATGATGATGATTTTGATAAAAACATGATCTCTAGTAATGAATCAAACCATGCTCTGATACCACTGTTGGGAAACGTGCAAGTTTTAAAAACTTTTCAAGGGATTTTAATACATAGATCTTGATTCATCACATAGAGACAATTTTGATGCAAAAATAAAATATGATGTATTATTCAATTAACAGATTGAATACTTACATCAAAAATCTGAGTAAACCTTTAAATCTTTCCTCTAAAGTGAATGTTCACTTATTGTAAATCCCTTAACAAGATGCCTTCTCCTTGGATCTCTATCTTCTTAGTAATTGTTTTACCTTTATGAATCACTCATAAGCCTCCATTAATGACCTTGGAAAACTAGGTTTGTGGGAGCCTCCATTAGATGAGAACATAAACCCTAATTTTCTAGAGAGAGAAAATATATTCATTTTTCCTTCTACTAAAAATCACACCTAAAATATACATAGACCATGTATATTTATAGGCAACATAAATGTAAAGAAAATGAAACAACTAATCATTCTCAATCTCTAATTCACATGTCTCAAATCTAATATGATTCCAATATCAAGTTGGGTTATGAGTGAGAATCCTTTGGGCTTATTATTTTATTGGTTACAATGAATTAATAATTGGCCCGGTCCATGGATCCAATTCAATCAATTCATAAATTAATTTCTACTCCATTAAAAGAAATTAATTGAACTCCAATTAAATAATAAATAACTTCTAAGTCAATATTGCACTTTGACCCCTCTATGCATAATTAGTTATTGGATAAATAAAGCCACCAATCCGACTACTTAATTAATATATTTATTTTGGTACCATTGATTATTTTTTGCTCGATCACAATAAAATATTTGTTTGACAAAAATAATAATTTAAATAAATAAATATATAATAAATCATTTTGTCTAAAAACATACTAAGGCCTTCGAATTTACTTTGTGATCAGCCATAATCAATACAAAATAAATACAAGTAGCAATAATGCAAATATTGAAAATATAACCCTCTAACTATTAATCACATAACTACCCAAAGTGTCGGTCTAAGGATCCCGAAGAATCCGCCGAACAAATCAAAATAATTATTAATTAATAAAAGAGTTTATAATTTTCTCATGCTTAAGAGTCAAATGCCATGACGGTGATAAGGAGCAATTGCACACGACAACTCTCGCAATATATCTCAACCTAACGCGGATCCAGTTCAAGTCTTAATTAATTATGAGTCCATCCATAATTACCAACTATGAACCATTTATGATTACTATTTATATTCATGTATTGATCGCCATCACATACATATATAAATATCTCTTATAATCAAGTGGACACTATCAATTCTGTAATGAATCAAAATATAATACATTGAATTCACCAATTGTATAAAACATAAATATTTTAGAAACGTCAGGAACTTATGTCACTTTAATCCAAATAGGAATTTGTTATGCCAAGGCATATAAATCCCAACAAGTATTTAGGAGACTTAATTCCCATACCTCTTAGTCTTACATAACCTTCTTCATCAAGACCATTTACTACCCCACTAACATGAAATGCACACATGCATCATGTATACCAAATACTTGAAAATACTAATTACAACTAAAATTCTAAAATCAAGTTTATTTTCAACACCCCCCTTTAAACTTGATTTTGTAACTTGAAAGTAAGCTTCTTATTAATCTTGGGGGCTTGGTCAAAAGTTTGATACTTTTTCTTGAGTTCCACCTCCTTCATCTGCAACAATCTTGTTGGCCATTTCCATTGATGTATATGGCTTGTGAAAAATCTTCAAATGCTTGTTTGATGTCTTCACATAATCATATATCATCCTCTTTATACAAATGCACCATCGATCTTTTTTCTTCTTGAATTTTTTATTGCTCTTCAACTTCACATATGCTTTTTCTTTAGAGTCAAAAAAATAACTCCATATTCACCCAACCTGTGTCAATTACAAAACTCTCCAAACCATTTTTCAAAAAATAATTTGAGAAATTATTATCATCTTGAGCTTCAATCTCATACTTCGTTGGAATAACTTTTTCCAAGAAAAGTTCATCATTCTCCACAACATGAACACAATTATCATAATATTTGATTTTGCTTTCCAATTGAGATGAATATGAATAAATCAAAATTTTATCAAATAAGTTATATTTAACTTCTTTGAAATTGGAATTTGGAACTATACCTGAAACTGTTAACTCACCAATTTCATCAACTTCTGTCTCTTCTTTAGCACTTTCTTCTTCTTTGTCTTCTCTTTTAACTTCATTCTCCTCCACTTTTTTAATCCATTTTTCAACACATTTCTTTACCTCTTCCTCATTCACCATTTCAAGTTGTTCTTCAAATTCTTCAACTTGATTTGTGTTATACGGCTCTTCATTCTCCACACCTTTATCCTCAAGACTTTCATAATCAGCCTTTGTAAACTCATCATCCTCAAAGCATTGTACCCAATACTCCATGGGTAGTGATTCACCTCTATGATTGGAAACGATAGTCTCGAGCATCTTCCAAACACAACTTGGAGTTTTGGACTCTCCAAAATACTCCCAAATTTCTTGATGTATTGCCTTTTGCAATACTACCAATGCCTTTTCTTCTTTCTTTTCACGAAGCTTATTGGACATGCCATTCTTTGGCTCTAATCCAACAACATCCCACAAATCACATGCTTTGAGGTATGAAGTCATGATGATTCTCATTCTCCTGTAATTAGAGAACATCATCTTCTCACTAAGAAAATACATTTTCTCCACTTCATCATCATCAAGGAGAAACATGTTTTTCTCAAATGTTGAACCTTTTAGGATCAACTTCGTCAGGCCTTTAGGATCGTCTAGGCTCTGAACATGAAATCTGGCTCTAATATGTTGAAACCTAGCTCTGATATGGAACCTGGGACTGATAATACTTTGTTGGAAATAGTGGCCTAGTTACACACACAACTCTACACTATTTGGAAGAGAATAAAAATGGAGGAAGAACACTTTGTTGGAAATAGTGGCCTAGTTACACACACAACTCTATACTATTTGGAAGAGAATAAAAATGAAGGAAGAATACTTTTTATTTCACTTGATTCTTTTTCAACTTTTCTCTCCACATAAAATAGGTATAATACATAAGTTTATATAGGCTCTAAGACATATGTAACCAATTACATTTCAATGCCCAATTACACCCACTAATCCCACTAACATAGTATTTAGTAGACTAAACTCTCATGTCTTCCACTAACACAAATACAAACTCCCACTAACATAATATTTAGGAGACTTAATTCCCATACTTCTTAGTCTTACATAACCTTCTTCATCAAGACCATTTACTACTCCACTAACATGAAATGCACACATGCATCATGTATACCAAATACTTGAAAATACTAATTACAACCAAAATTCTAAAATCAAGTTTATTTTCAACACATAAATCTGAAAAAGTCGGGCAACACAACTCTCTTAGGTTTTGATCATTATTTTTATGATGAGATGGGAGAGCCGACTTCGTCCTTTTTTCATTTCTGCGGTAATGAGTTCTACTTGATTTGGCTTGATTATACTAGCCTTGGCCTTGGCCTTGGCCTTGGCCTTGCGTTGAGAAAAACTCTCCTCCGATGCACGAGAATATTAGTTTCTAAACGAGTTGACAAGCGGAGAAAGAGAATCCGCGTGAAAGCTTATTGCCTCTCCACCAAAACTTATCTACTTCCTAAACGAGAAGTATACCGCATGGAAGCTGTGATGCTGTAAGTGATTCTTAAAACTTTTTCACTTTTCCACTTTCTCGCCCATGCTGCTGCCTGCCTGCCATTTCTGGATGGTGATCGTATCTATATTTAGTAGTTAGTGCTTCACCCTGTGTGTGGGGTAAACGTTTTCAATAATCTTTTATTATTTCACCATTAACTATTTTATTATGTTTGGTAGCTGTAAGGATTGAGACCCTCACATGTAGAGTCCATCATCTACACCCAAAGGGGATGAAATTAGTTGTTTTATTGCCTTTTTAAAATTCTAAGTAAATATTCAATTCAATTAGTCCCTTATAATAAGGGTTATTTATCTCACATCGGATTGGATGAAAAAATAATTGGAGTATAAATGGGTGGGTATGCAGCACTACCTAACATTTTGAGCATTTGGTAAATGGGCAAGCACCCACCCGTTATAGTTGGTATTAGAGTCAGACATAATCCTTTGTCCGAACTGCAATGAGGGCGTTACAAGTTTGGATAGAAGAGAATGTAACAAGGGTCATTTGTTCAACACCAGATCCAAATAAAAAAATAATTGGATATATATGAGTGGGTATGCAGCACTATTCAATAGGCGACTATCCATTAGACTAGTCCAAAATCAATAAACAAATTTGAATGACTAAATAAAGTAGGAAAAGGGTAAATAATTGACACAAAAAAAAAATTTCGGACTTCGTGAAGATTTCTAATACTTTCAACCCTTCTTCAGGAGATTTAATTTACTTCACCCAATTCAATTTCAAATGCATTAGCAAATTTCACTAAGTTCCTGTTTCACAATTTTCATTATAATAATATACAGAAAGAAAATGCTAGATGTCTTGGCACCTCGCTTATGACAGTAGCCTAACACAATTTGCATTGTGATAAATAATTTGCCAAAAGTGGATGGGAAGGGATGTGTTGAATTTTGTTATGATCCTTCTTCTCCGTCTACCACTTGAAGTCTTCTACTTCTAACAAATGCTTCGGGCATGAATTGCAGGGAAAAAAAAAAAGCTTCTGCCATGATCTCTATTTTCAATTTTTTTTGAGGACAATCCATCGAGAACTATTTTCAATTTGGTACTGTTCAAGTCTCAAAATTGGGACTGTTTTTTGGGTTACGTTGGGGATACTGTGCGGTGCAAGTTTGGGGGGCAATCTATTTTGGATGGTCTTCATGGCGTGTGAAACATGTTTGGTTATAAACGTGGGTGTCTTTCAAAAGACTATGCACCTTGTCAAGTGAGGCGTGTTATGCGTATCATCAACGTACATCAAATATCAATATGTTGTATGCATGTGTTGGTTGGCGCATCAGTGTTATTGGTTGAGATGTGTGCGGTGTAGCGCGTTGTTGGCGCATCAAAGTATCAGTATGCCTGTTGTTGGCATAGGCGTGATGTTGGCAGTGTTGGTTGATATACGTGTGCTTGGTGCATTAATAGAGTATCGGGAGGCATGTTGTTGGTTGAACAAAGTACTTTGTCCCAAAAAGAAGGGTAAAGTGCAAAAACTCCTTTAAATTATTGGGGTTTTGTAAGAAATCCCCAAATTACAAAAAAATTCTCCTAAATTATGTTTTTGTTGCATTTAACCTCATTACTTCAATTTCTGATGTCGGAAAAAGTAAAAGACCAATTTACCCTTTTTATAAACTACGCCGTTTCAAACTTAAATACAAACTTAAATCTCAATACTATCTACTGTTACTTATATAGTTATATACGCTATATTTATGCTATATTTATTACTTACCATGTTACAATACAATACCACAAAGGAGGAAAGCGTAGAAAGAGATGGAAAGAAGAGAGCAGAGAAAGGAAATCAAAAAAGCAACCATGGTAGACCAAAGAGAGGAAATCAAAGATGAAGAAGCATCCAGAGGTCAGTGAATAAGATCGATACAAATCGTGACCCAGAAATATCGTAGATGCTCGCCGCCGACAGCACACCACTCGGACAAATTCGAAGCTCGAAGAGCATGGTCCAACGCCTTGCTCGGGCCATCATCGACGGCGATTGTATCACCACCGACAGCACACCACTTAGACAAATTCGAAGCTCGGAGAGCATGGTCCAACGCCTTGCTCGGGCCATCACCGGCAGCGATTGTATCACCGCCAAAAACTCCTTACTGAATGGCCCAAACACATCCTCTGCTTCCTGCGGCAACGGCGCCACTGTCATCTCTATTGTTGGTATTCCGCCTTATCGCTTCTCCTTAACAAAGATCGTCATCACGATATTAAGTCCGTACTATCCAAAATAACATAATCAAAATTTAACATTCAAACCAATGTGAAAACATCAATAGTGGAGTCTTCTTGCCATCAGAACAACATTGGCTTTTCCATACTATGATATTCCCATTAGTGTATGCCATATCAGAGTTCATGTGTGTTGCACATGTCTAGTAGTTTCTATATCAACTCAAACATCAAAAATTGTAATCTAATCTAGTTTGTTCAAATTAGGTTAACAATATATCCGTTAATTGGGTGTATGTATATATATATACACACACACATACATACATACATACATACAGTTGAAATTGGGCTCTTTGTTCCTGTAATTATCGTTATATATATTCAAATTAGGTTATATATATAAGTCTATATAACTAGGTTTGGAGTCGGAATGGTGGTGGGGAGGGAGAGGAGAGAGAAAACTAGATAGAATTCAAACTGTTGTCCACACATACATATATATAATTTGTAAATCTTTTAATAGTCATCGGGAAAAATAGAAAAAAAAAAAAAAAAAAAAAAAATTCTCGGCGACTTGTAGCAAGTATGGAAAAAAAAAAAAAAAAATTCCCCGACGGCGACTTGCAGCAGGCACGGATAAATTCTTTTCCTGCGGCGACTCGTAAATCTATATATAACACTCATATATATATATATATATATATATATATATATATATATATATAATTGTAAATTTGCAAAACTTTTAGGGATATTTTATTCTTTTAGTATATTTCTTTAGGTTAAAGTTTTTCTTTACAAAGTCAAAAGGTATTTAAGTCATTTTATATGGTGTCAAATGTCTAAAGATAACAATTGGAGTGTGAGTGAAAAACGGAACAAACCTTTGTAGCATGAGTAATAGTAATTTTTGAAAGTTATTTCAAAGTGATATTTGGCCAAACCTGAGGGGTATCAGTGAAATTAACCCAAAAATAAATTACAACAAAAATAAAGAATAGATATCAACAATTTTGAAAAAGGAATAGATATAAACAAATGGGTAATAAGAAAGACCTTATTAGCCATTTAAGTCAAGCAGTTATCTTTTCCAAGTTTGATATGAAGTCTGATTTTTGGCAAATCCAGTTACGGAAGAAAGATAGATATAAGACTGCCTTCACCACTCCCTTTGGTCATTATGAGCGGAAAGTTATGCCCTTTGGATTAAAAAATGCCCCCAGTGAGTTTCAGAACATCATGAATGACATTTTCAATCCTTATAGTATTTTTCCATTGTCTACATTGATGACATTCTCCTTTTTTCTAAGTCACTCGATGAGCACTGGAAACATTTAAAAACGTTTCTTGCCATCATCCAAAGAAATGGTCTGGTAGTCTCTGCTTTAAAGATCAAGTTATTTCAAACTAAAATAAGCTTTCTCGGTTATCATATTCATCAAGGCCAAATTCATCCTATTGACAGGTCCATCCAGTTTGCGGATAAGTTCCCAAATGAAATTCTTGATAAGTCATAACTTCAGAGATTCTTAGGTTCCCTCAATTACATTGCTGATTTCTACAAAGACCTCCGTAAGCAATGTAAACCACTTTTTGATTATCTCCAAAGTAATCCTCCTCCATAGACTTCTGTTCATACCAATATAGTCAAATTTATTAAACAATATGTCCAGTCTTTGCCTTGTCTTGGCATTCCAACTACTGATTCTTTCAAAATAATTGAAACTGATGCCTCCGACATTGGTTATGGTGGCATTCACAAACAACGAGTCAGTCCAGATGCGCCTGAACAATTGGTTCGATTCCATTCTGGTGTTTGGACAAAAGTACAAAGTAACTATAGTACTATTAAGAAAGAAATTTTATCTATTATTTTATGTATTAGTAAATTTGAAGATGATATTTTAAATCAAAAGTTTTTAGTTCGAGTTGATTGTCAAAGTGAAAAATATGTTTTAGAAAAAGATGTTGAGAATATTGCTTCTAAACAGATTTTTGCCCGATGGCAAGCTATATTTAGTATATTTGATTTTGATATCGATTATATCAAAGGAAGTGACAATTCTATTCCAGATTTTCTTACCAAAGAATTCTTGCAGAAATCCGATGGCAAACCAGCAGCCTTCCCAGAGGCCCCAACAAGTTAGACCATTTGATATTTGCTCCGGCAAAGCTCCAGTTACCCAGTCTCAGTCCTCTTCTGCCCTAGCAGTAACCAATCGATTTCAACCATTTGCCTCCCAATCTACTTTTAAGTCAGCCTTAGTCACTCCCGCACCAGACCCATTCTAAGTCCAAGTATCAGTTAAATCCCAATCCCACATTCAAAAGTCCACCACTACAAAGCCATCCAGTCCATATTTTGAAAAACCATCTATTTCCTTATTTTACATTGAGCCACACCTTAGTCACATTCGAGACCCAATTGAATTAGCCCGCTCTTATTTCCCAAGTAACCTTCACTATGCCCCAAATCATCCTCATAAAACTCTTGGGTTTTATAGAGATATTTTATACCATACGGAGTCCATTACTGTTAAGTGAATTTATGATTGCAATGATTCCATCAAGTTAATTTACCACTCCTTATACATCCAACAGATCATTTCCGAATGGGCAATTATCCCTTCCTCCCCCAACCCCTACCTAATCATAATATTCAATTTACATATTATGATTGTATGACAGCCTGGTCATCCGTTCTATTATATCAAACTGAGTCATTTACTCATTCATGGTTCATCAATTTTGATAGTCATTTCAAAAGTCAAATCCCTACCTGGTTTCTGCATTGGTCGTCTCATCATGGCGCCATTCCAGAAATCCTCCCACTCTCCCTTGCAGATCAAGTCAAATACTTCCACACAGTTCACAGAGTTAACAGACATAGTTCTTAATTTCCAGTCCTCTTAATTACACTCACACCTCCTATAATTTTTACTATTTACAACCAGATGAAAGTTAACTAATTTTTAAACAATGACACCCCATATCAGAAATTGAATCCAATAGTCCCTAAAATGGTTTGAAAAGTTGAGATTTCCCACATTTATTTTATTTAGTTTTAATTAAACTAAATAAAAAAAAAATTACCAGAATAGTAAAATGACCATTTCTAGAATTATTAAACTATTCTCTCTCCTCTTCTTCCTATTTGTTCTCCCACTTATCTCAACTTCCGAACACCAGTTACACCACCACCCCCAACTATGATGGCCACCACTCCTTACCGTGACCACCACCACCATGCTAAAATCGGTCGATACTCAAAGACAAACTTGGCACATTTAGAACCTTAATTGCCTTCTCTACCACTAAAATCATCTCCTCAAACCTCCCCAAACTATAATAAATCGTCACCACTACGTGCAAGCTTGACTCGCCATGTACGACGCACCACTCGAATGACTTTGAAGCTTAGAGCGCATGGTCCAACAACTTGCTTGGGCCATAACTTCTCCATCGACTTCTTTTTGGATCGGTGTATATATATACACACACAATGGAAAGTGTTTGGCTCACAAAGTGGTTTGAAGTCGCTGGTCAATGAATGGCTGACTTAGAATGCGGGCAAGCCAGAGTCCTGATGGACTCAAAGATTTCTTTTTAAACTATTCCTATTGGGTTGGGTCACCGACCTAATGTGATTTAGGCGAAAGTTGGAAAGTAGGAATGAACCTCTTCTTAAGGTTATTATTCCTTTTAAGAAATGACTTAAAACATTCAAGATATATAAATAACAATTAGAAGCAAATTAATTGAATAATAAATATACCTGAATCTACAAACCTTTCTTCATTGAACTTTGCATTGATTACAATGATGAATGAATTACAAACTCTTGATTGAAATGGAAACTAAAGTATTGAATGTTAAAAGATGAAGTAAATACTAAACTAATAGTGATAATTGAAATTGATGAATGATATTAATGCTAAACGCTTGAACTTTAGAAATGGTCCTGGACCTTTTCATTGTGAGACTTGAGTGGGTATTTATAAAGGCTTCAACCTGGTTTTGTCCCTTTCAATCCGTTTTTCTAGAAATTAATTGGTTACAAGTTGAAAACGACTTCTCCTTACCATCTTGTTGAGCTGGTCAGGTTAACTGGCTTACACATCTCTCCACGGGCAGATACAAATTTTTCTGGCATGGTATATTCTACTAAATGATGCATCTTCTTTCATGCTTGATGATTTTAGTCTTCAATTTATTTTCAGCTCTCTGCACCTTTCATGTCTGTCTTGATTTGTATATTAGTAATAAAATCTTTTGATTACTGACGATTCTAACTTTTTTCATCAGATGTAGGTGAGAATTACTTTCCATTTATAGTTCTGAATCTCTGGACCTTAAACATGGTCAAGTTGTCTTTTTCCATTTCAAACTTTTTTTAAGTTTCCAGACCTGACTTGTTGGGTTCTTGAGTTATTGGGACTCACAACTGGTCTTCATTTGAATTACACCAAATATTCTTCAGGTGACTATAACTCGAAGAATTATTAGATCCCCTAGCTTGAGCTTGTCCCTCAATTAGGCGTACTCTCGGTCATTGGTCCAGACTGTCAACCATGGTTGATCAAGGGACCTCCGTCAGTCATAGTAGTCGAGAGACTTCCGTCAGTCATAGTTGTCGAGGGAACTCCATCAATCATAGGAGTCGAGGGACTTCCATCAGTCATAGTGACCGAGGGAACTCCGTCAATCATAGTGGTCGAGGGACTTCCATCATTCATAGTGATCGAGGGGCCTCCATGAGTCATAGTGACTAAGGGACCTCCGTCAGTCATGGTGATCGAGGGACCTCCGTCTGTCATGTCGACCGGGGGACTTTCATCAATCATTGTGACTAAGGGACCTCCGTCAGTTATAGTGACCGAGAGACTTTGACCATTATTAACTATGAGCTTAATACCTTATCTTAATCCTAATGACCTAAGAATTCCATTCTTTTTAATTCTCAACCTTAATTCCGATCACTATGATTTGAAATTAATCTTTCACCTCGATGATCCTGGGCTGATACATAGTTCAAACCTCAGGTTTTTCGACCACGCCGCATAATTACTTTGGATCATATTTTAGGTGTTAACAGAAAAAGGGTAAAAAAAAAAATCAAAATACATAAAATTTCAACATTTTCTTGAATCAGTTGGAATTCGCTATTACAACTTGGGGCCCAAGGAAATGTAGGTGACTTCAAATTGGTTTTTTAATCTAAGTTGAGCTCTCTATGTCTATATATATATATATATATATATATATATATATATGGTGTTCATGCTTTTGTTTCTGATTTCTCTAGAGTGTATGGATTTGGATTCAAGAGATTCCAACCCAAATAAGTGTATTCTAGAGAGAGAAAGTATATAAGTGAATAGAGAGAGAAAGAGAGGGGTGGGATTAAGGCTACAACTCGGGCGGGCCTAACCCGAAATAATTCGAGCCCAGCCCAAAATGTTGTGGGCATGGGCAATATTTTTCTAATTTTGATTTGGGCCTAGACTATATATTTTGAGCGCAAATTCAATTCGGGCTCGGCTTAAGTTGATATGGACGAAACCCGAAGCCTAACCCGAGCCCAAAAATAATGTACATATGTATAACTATACTTAAGTCACAAGAGTGTAATAGCCAAGTTGGTAGTGTACTTGGGATTTGTACTTTAAGTTTCAAGTTCAAATCATAGGTGCAGCATTAATTGATTTATTTTTTACACATAAATTCTTCTGAAGTGGGCTTAGTGCGGGCTCGGGCTGGACAAATTATGTATAGGCTGGGCATGGGCAGCTCGGCTTGGGCTTAAGGCTAGACTTGGGCTGAAGATTTTCTATATGAGCCTAGCCTGAGATGAGTGCCAAGCCTGCCAAACCCACCCGAGTTGCAGCCATAGGTGGGATGGATTAGAAATTGGTGTACCTCATTAATTTGTCACACGATGTTACATAAAAAATAAATAAATAAATAATGTTTGAATTTTTTTTTTTTTTTTTTTTTGAAAAAAAAAAAAAAAAGAAAAAAAGAAAACCATTATGATTGTTTAATTACAATGACAAAACAACAGAAAATGATGTTCTACCTTACAACTCTAAATCTGAGCAAGTTCCTAACTAAGACTGCCCTAGTGCTAGAAGAGAGTGAGACTGACATTACAAAGCTAGGAATTGTTAATGCATAGAAGCATAAAGACTTCTTCTGCAAGAATTACATCCTTAATGGATTAGACAACACTTTATATAATGTGTACAGTCCAATAAATACTATAAAAGAGCTATAGGAGTCACTAGACAAGAAGTATAAAACAGAGGATGCAGGCTTAAAGAAGTTTGTGGTCGGACGATTTCTGGACTTTAAGATGGTAGACTCTAAGACAGTCATGAGCCAAATGCATGACCTCTAGCTGATCCTACATAAGATACATGCTGAGAATATGACTTTGAGTTAATCTTTTCAAGTAGCTTCAATCATTGAAAAGCTACCACCTACTTGGAAAGATTTCAAAAACTACTTGAAGCATGAGCGCAATGAAATAGGGCTCGAAGACCTGATTGTCAGGCTGATGATTGAAGAAGATAACCACACATCTGAAAAGAAAGCCGAGAATTTTTCAACGGTGTCAAAGGCAAATGTAGTGGAAGCTAGGCAGAAAAATAAGAAGAGGAAATACTCTGGAGAAGGTCCTAGCAAAGGAAACTATAAGAGGTTCACTGGGAAGTGCTACATATGCGGTAAGCTAGGACACCGAACTAAAAATTATCGTAGCCGCAAAGCACAATATAACTCCAAGAAAAGGACCACTGAGGTGTATGTACATTACCAAGGAAGATAAACTGATAGCTGATGTGTCAGAGCTAAATCTTTCAGCTGTGGTTTCTGAAATCAACCTTGTGAGCAACAATAGAGAATAGTGGGTGGACACATGGCTACTCATCATGTCTGCTCAGAAAAGGATGTTCACTACCTATGAAACTATAGATAATGAAGAATAACTCTACATGGAGAACTCTTCTACTGTAAAAGTTGAAGGACAAGGAAAGATTAAGCTGCTAATGACCTCGGGGAAAGAACTCACTCTAAATAATATGATGCATGTACCAGACATCAAGAAGAACTTGGTCTTGGATCACTCCTAAGCAAGAATGGGTTCAAGCTGGTCTTTATATCTGATAAGTTTGTGTTGACTAAGAATGTATTGTATGTAGGCCAAGTGTACCTAAGTAATTGGATTATTCAAATTCAATGTAATGATTGTTGTACCCACAGCTATTAATAATAATAAAGATAATGCTTCTGCTTATATGATTGAGTCATCTAATGTGTGGTATGGTAGGTTAGGACATATTAATTATGATACGGTTCGTAAATTAATTAATATGGATTCTATACCTAAAGTTAGTATTGATTTAAATAAAAAATGTCAAACATGTGCAGAAGCAAAACTGACTAGAACCTCATTTCACTTTATCGAGCGAATTACTAAACCTCTAGCTTTAATTTATAGTGATATATGTGACTTTAAATCTGTGCCAACCAAAGGTGGAAAAAAGTATTTTATTACTTTTATTGATGATTGCGCAAGATACTGTTATGTATATTTGTTAAGAAGCAAATATGAAGCCTTGGAAATGTTTAAATATTACAAGAATGGGGTTGAAAATAAATTTGGCAAAAAGATAAAGGTATTTAGAAGTGATAGAGGTGGTGAATATGAAGCACCATTTGCTGACATTTGTTCAAAACATGGTATTATTCACCAAACTACCACTCCTTATTCATCTCAACAAAATGGTGTTGCTGAACACAAAAACCGTACCTTAAAAGAAATGATAAATGATATGTTAATAAGTTCTGGTTTAACCCAGAATTTGTGGGGGGAAGCTTTTTTTTTTTTTTCGGAAGTTTTGTGGGGGGAAGCTTTGTTTTCTTTAAATTATGTTCTTAACAAAATACCTCAAAAGAAAACAAATTGACACCTTATGAATTATGGAAAGGTCAAAAACCTTCCTATAAATTCTTAAAAGCGTGGGGGTGTCTAGCTAAGGTTGCAGTTTCTAAAAAAGTTAAGGTAGGACCAAAAACCTTTGATAGTATTTTCATAGGTTATACACAGAATAGTAGTGCATATCGTTTCCTTATGCATAAATCAGACATTCCTGACATCTATGTCAATACAATTACTTAGTCAATGAATGCTTTTTTCTTTGAGGATAAATTTTCTTGTAAAAATCCTCTTAAAAGAAATCATAATATTAGAGAATATTTATAAACGAAGAGTCTATAGATGATGGAAATAAGGATGAACTTAGATGTAATAAAAGAGCTAGAACGTCTAAGTCATTTGGTCCTAATTTTCTGACATATATATTGAAGAATGAGCCACAAAGTTATAAGGAAGGTATGTCTTCTCCTGAAGCTCCTTTATGGAAAGAAGCCATAAATAGTGAAATTGAATCCATCATGTAAAATCATACTTGGGAGCTGGTGGATCTTCCTACTGGTACTAAACCTTTAGGGTATAAATGGATTTTCAAGAGGAAGATGAAGCCTGACGGTTCAATTGATAAAAATAAAGCCAGGCTTGTTGCTAAGGGATACAGGCAAAAGGAAGGCTTAGATTATTTTGATATATATTCACCAGTAACAAGAATAACATCCATTAGATTATTACTTGTTATTGCAGAGTTGCAAAATTTAGAAAATACATCAAATGGATGTTAAGACTGTGTTCTTAAATAGTTAATTAGAGGAAGAAATTTATATGGAACAACCTGAAGGTTTTATAGTTCCAGGGAAAGAAAAAGAAGTGTGCCAACTTGTGAAATTCTTGTATGGAATATTAAAACAAGCACCTAAACAATGGTATGAAAATTTTAACAAAGTGATGTTGTCAAATGGTTTTACAATCAATGAGTGTGATAAATGTGTTTATGTAAAAAACACTCAACATGGATATACTATTGTATGCCTATATGTGGATGATATGCTTATAATGGGAAGTAATGATGTATAATCAAAACTACTAAAAAGATGTTGACCAAATAAAATTTCGATATGAAAGATTTAGGCATAGATGATGTCATACTAGGAATAAAGATTTCTAGAACATCATATGGTCTAGTATTATCTCATTATATTGAGAAAATATTAGAAAAGTTTAATAAAGAAGATAGTAGTCTTGCAAAGACTCCTATTGATATAAATCTTCATTTATCGAAAAATACTGGTCCTAGCATATCACAACTTGAGTATTCTTGCATTATAGGAAGCTTAATGTATTTGATGAATTGCACACGACCAGACATAGCATACTCAGTTAATAAATTGAGTAGATATACAAGTAATCCAGGAAAAAACTATTGGACTGCAATAAACAGGGTTAATCTAAGGTATTTAAGATATACCATAAGGTATGGGTTGCATTATTCAAAATATCCAGCGGTACTTGAACGATATAATGATGCAATTTGATATCAAATACGAAGGATTCTAAATCCACAAATGGCTATGTCTTTACTATTGGAAGAGGTGCCAGATCCACTATGGAATCTGAATTCATTGTTTTAGATAAAGTTGGTGAAGAAGTTAAGTGGCTTCATAATTTCTTAGAAGATATTCTAAATTGGCCTAAACCTATGCCCGCTATATGTATACATTGCGAGAGTCAATAAGCAATTGGAAGAGTACAAAGTAATATGTATAACGGTAAGTCTCGACATATACGTCGAAGACATAATACCGTTAGACAATTGCTCTGAAGTGGGATAATCTCAATAGATTATATGAGGTTAAAAGATAATTTAGTTTATCCGTTTACAAAAGGTTTGACAAGAGAGTAAGTGTATAGTTCATCGAGGGAAATGAGTGGTGCGCGTCGTCGCGATGCTCCAAATTTGTGCAAAAGAGTGTGGCCAAGTTTTAAATTTACAAATGCCACTACTACCTCTAACTAAAAATATAGTTAGGGTGAGTAGGGATCGTCCCAAGGGATTGTGAGCGTGTTTGCAATGGAAATACTATATAGGGTTAGTAGGTCGAATGATCAAAAGGTTGGTTTGTTTGGTTGATTAATTACAATGCAATTGAAATTAAAGCAAGTAAAAGGTAACAATTTATAAGATAGGGAAAAAGATATGGAGGAGAGGACTTCAGGTACTAGAGCTCACCACTAAGTTTGACTTCTCTAGACACTAGCAATTGTATATCAATGGGGAAATTGAATTGTAACTTGTGTGTGTATGTGACATTAATTGAAACTAGGCATGGATGGCAAATGAGTATAGATTGTCTAGCCAATTCAAATGAAAAAACACAACCTATCAAATAAGACCAAAATCCATTCAATGAAACCACAATTTATGCACACACAACTATCTAGAGGCATACACCCTTTGCATTCGTAAGTATAGAACACCAAAGAACAAGAGTAGATTGTCCACCTATCTATTAATCTAAAGCAACTACACTACATTTATACTAAAGACATGGAAATTAAACTAAGTAAGTTAAAGGTGTGGCACAATCCATCAAGAAACAAGTGTGAACTATCAAATAAATTACAAGAGTGTTCAATTAAGCTCTATGTTTTGATCATCACTAGATTAACTTCATCCATACACATAGACATGCATAAATTCCATTAAATCTACAGAAAAACACATGAATCATCCATTCTAGCATACATAGACATATGATTAAAAATAGATAATCAATTGAAAGCATTAATTCATACACATCAAGTAGAAACCACAAGATATATATATATATATATAAATCCAAGATCAAAACATTTATTACAAGTAAATCCCCAAAAATATACAAAGCACTATGTCTGGGAAGCAAACTTAGGGGCTACTCTAGCCCCAAGTAGATGTTTAGGCACTCATTGAAGTAGTCATCCAACCCTCAAAAGCTATCTCCATGGTAGGAATGACCTCCTTCTTGATAGAAACCCTAGAAGAATAGAAGAACTCCCAAAATGTGTAAAGCTCTCTCTAGTCTCTAGCCTCCTCTCCAAGATATATGATATGTAAGTATAATGAATGTTCTCAAGATATGAAGATATGATAGATAATATGTGTAAAAATAGCTCAAAAACCTTATATATGAGGCTTAAGTGTCACACCCAATGGTCTAGACTCGTGCGCTAAGGTCCTTGCAATGATTGCACCATGAGCAATCTTTTAATATGCTGGACTCTATTTTATTTCAGACTTGAGGAGGTTCGATCGATCGAACTTTGGTGAGATCCATCGAACTTAAGTGAGATCCATCGAATGCTACAAAGATTGATCATCCTTGGCGGCGCTTTTTGATAAAGACAAATCTCTGAGATATTTTGGGAAAGAAACAAAAGTGGTAGGTGGGGTGGTAGGTGAAGATAAGATCGAACAATTTCGATCGATCGAAGAGAAGTTGGATCGATCGAATATGGTGGAATCTTTTGGATAAGGACAAAGGCTTGGATCCATCTTGAAGGGTCCAGATCGATCACCTCCAGATCAATCAAACAATTGTTAAGATCGATCGAACTTGCTAACTTTCCACACTTTGCTTCATTTTGCTTCCACTTTGCTTCTTTCTTCCATTCAGCTTGAGATAGCTTCTTTAATGCTCTTATTTGGCTGAATTAACTTATTTTTGGGATAAGTGCCTGAAAAGGGCAATAACATGAAATTAGTCTAAGACAGGAAAATAAGATAGATAAAGGTCCTAGAATACTCAAGCTTAAAGGGTTTAAATGCGCACTTTTCAGCGCTCATTAATGAGATTAAAGCCGAAAGCTAATGAGTCATCTTAATGGAAACCCAACCTAGTTGACTGGAGATCCCAAGATCTAGGTTTAAAGGGACAACATAAATTCTAAATGGCTCACCACAAGTACTGGGAAGATTAATCTTCTACCCATTTCTATCATGAGACAGTTCTACCTACAACGATGATTAAGATAAGCTATACTTTTAATGACTCTTATACCTTGAAAATTCAAGTAGGGTATGGTAGCATACTCTTAATAAGAGGTCACCTATATGAGTGTGAAGTGGGGATGCTTCTATTAGAACTTCGAAGGGTAAGTTTTCTAAAGCACTCATAAAGTACCAGGAGTTGCTCAGGGCCATATGAACACAACCGTGAGAACCGACTTTGTGCGGGAAGGAACTGTGTGCTTGCTAGTGTCTTGGTTTACATTAACGGCTGAACAGTTTAAGACATCATGTTCACTGGTTAGCCAGTAAATTCGATAGTAATACACTAGGGAAGGTTCAAGGCCAAAAGCTACCTATCATGATGTAGTAACTTTCAAATAGTATTCTCTCTATTATCTATTTTTTTATCATTTGCAATTGACACAAATATCCATTCAGGGGGAATTTTTGGAAATGGGGCACACAAAGCAGATACTTTGAATGAAATTTGAAGTAGATTCCGCTAAGAATTTTTTGCGAATCCATATACGAACGCGTTGCTCTCCGCAAGGAGATGAACGTGGTATATTTATTTTCTCAAATCTGTTTCCGAGTAAATGAAAAATTAGTTCCAAAGCGAGGTGTTTGATAAGCCTAAATGGGTATGCAATATGTGGGAAATGCTAGTCCCACATGGAAAAAATGTTGAAACTATTTTGAGTTTAAATAAACCAAGTATAGGATTTAGGTTTGGGCCCAAGGGCACCCAAGTTTTTAAAAAAGGGGAGGACCTTGGGGTCCAAACCATCTATCACACACACGCGACCCCCGCCTTACCCGACCCGGTCTGGGCTAAGCTTGGGCTTGATTATGAAATCCGCTTAATTTTTTATTAAATGGAATTTAGAATTTGGGCCTGTGTTTGGTGGCATAGGCTTATTCCAATGGGCGAAATTGGGCCTGTTTACTGGGTTTCATAAATGGATTAAAACAGTTTCTGATATTTTAAATTTAAATTAAAACCAGAAAATAGTTTTTAGTTATTTTCCAAAAGGTGCACCTGGTTTTGAATCATTGTGACCCATGGTTGCACCCTCCTTCACCTTGCTGCCTACATGAACCCCCCTTGGGTACATTTTTAAACACATCAATTCAGAATTCTCTTCTCTCCTCCTTCTCTCTTCTTCTATAATCATCTCTGGGTTCAAACCCTAGTCTTTGGGTTCGAGCCTTAGTTAGTGAGTTCGAGTTCAAGTTTGAATTCGAGTCAGATGGTACTACATCGAGCCGGTTTGCCTATTCCTTCAATTTGCAGTGCTACTACTAAAGGAAGACTAGTCGTTGTATCATGGGAGATAGGCACCACTGAGTCCATTAGCACCATAGCGGGGCAAATCTGTCTTAAGGACATAAAATCAAATTCTAGGCTCGATTTTTAATCAGGTTCTTTCATTTTATAGTTTTTATTTTATTATCTTAAATTATATATTATAAGAAATTATATATATATTGATTATTATTTTTTTAATAATTATTATATATATAAACATTATATTTTTAAATACTAATTAAATAAATAATACTATACTATACTTAGACCATTCTTTTGGACAACAAAGATCACTATAGTTCTTGCTATTGATTTTCTTCAAAGATGTTTTAAAGGGAAACTTTTTGACATCGAAATTTTGCATCCCATGCCATTTTCTTTTCTTTTTCTCTTTTTTTTAACTTGGGATGTAAGAAGGGTTCATCCCATGCCATTGTTCTAAATCCCAAAGCATTCAAGAAGCTGTCGAGATTATATTGCTCTGCGGTGCTTCATTTCAAACAAAGTAAGCACATTTATATGAAGTGTACTGATCAATTCAACCATTAGAACCAAAAATATAAAAATAAAATAAATAAATAGATTACAAACAAACCAAGAAGTGATGTAAACAAACAGTGACAAAAAGGATGATGTTACTAATAAGGGTTAAGGATAGACCATTGCAATGTGTATATATATTAGAATATTTTCATTCAATACAATTGTAAGTCTTTGGTTGTAATTACATCCATTAATTTCATAAAATTTAAGCTTCGTGAAAAGAAGTGAGAGAAATAAAAAAGTTAAAAGAGATAATTTTAAAAATTGAAAAATTTAGGAGGGGACATTATATAAATTTTTTTCCTTAAAAAAAATAAAATAAAATTGCCTTATTATGGTGTAGCCAGGTCATGGGGGCATGTGCCTCTCTGGGCCTTAATCGGCTCCACAACTGCAAGAGAAATAAGCCATTCTCAGTAGAAATTGGCAGCAAAATCAATTTAGTTAGTTTAAAATTATGTGAGTTTCATCGGACGTTCAGTTCAAATCCTTGGCATAGTTTTAGTCTCATAGACCATAAACAAAGACACAACAAAGTCTACATTTACCTTTCAAAAAAAAAAAAAATTCATGATTTGGTTCATTACCAATAATGTCTTAGATGGCCTAGGTTTTTGCTAGACAAATGGGTAATCGGTAAGTTTTAATAAATTGATGGTACTATTTTTTATGGGGGAAAATAAATTTAAAAAAAAATAGTAAACAAAAATATTTTACAATTTTTTTTATTTTTTTATTTTTATAATAGCAAGTTTAATAAATCAAATTTAATAACCCTAGTCGTTTAGGGTACATGTGTGTATATATAAGGAATAAAGAACCTTAAGGATTTGGCAATTCGATCTTTCAAAGGGTTTAGGGTTGTTGATATGGAGGAGAACATAAAAAAGAATTTGAAAACCTCTGCATGTTTGCTTGATCATGATTTTGCACGCCGGTGGTTGAGAAAAATGTCTATATTCGTGGTGGCACTGGCTCTCCTATAGAAAAGATGGATTGGTACGTAATTAAATTGACCGCTGCTGCACCGCCTCCTCCTCCGGTGGTGGTCGGAAAAGGAAGAGAGAAGGAAACAGGGAGGCGGAGGAGTTCATTCCAATCGAACTGATTTCAAAGGAGATGGATATGTTAGGATTTATATGCCCTGGCATAGCAAATTTCAGTTTGGATTAAAGTGACATATGTTCCTGAAGTTTCTGAAATATTTATATTTTATACAATTGGTGAATTCAATGTATTACGTTTCGATTCATTATAAAATTGATAGTGTCCATTTGATTACAAGAGATATTTATATATATGTATGTGATGGCAATCAATTCATGATATATAAATAATAATCATAAATGGTTCATAGTCGGTAATTATGGATGGACTCATAATTAATTAAGATTTGAACTAGATCCGCGTTAGGTTGAGATATATTGCGAGAGTCGTCATATGCAATTACTCCCTATCACTGTCATAGCATTTGACTCTTAAGCATGAGAAAAGTATAAACTCTTTTATTAATTAATAATTACTTTGATTTGTTCGGCGGATTCTTCGGGATCCTTAGACCGACACTTTGGGTAGTTATGTAATTAATAGTTAGAGGGTTATATTTTCAATATTTGCATCATTGCTACTTGTATTTATTTTGTATTGATTATGGTTGATCACAAAGTAAATTCGAAGGCCTTCGTGTGTTTTTAGACAAAATGATTTATTATATATTTATTTATTTAAATTATTATTTTTGTCAAACAAATATTTTATTATGATCGAGCCAGAAATAATCAAAGGTATCAAAATAAATATTTTAATTAAGTAGTCGGATTGATGGCTTTATTTATCCGATAACTAATTATGCATAGAGGGGTCAAAGTGCAATATTGACTTAGAGGTTATTTATTATTTAATTGGAGTTCAATTAATTTCTTTTAGTGGAGTAGAAATTAATTTATGAATTAATTGAATTGAGTTCATGGACCGGGCCAATTATTAATTCATTGTAGCCAATAAAATAATCGGCCCAATGGATTCTCACTCATAGCCCAACTTGATATTGGAATCATATTAGATTTGAGACATGTGAATTAGAGATTGAGAAGGATTTGTTGTTTCCTTTTCTTTATCTTTATGTTGCCTATAAATATACATGGTCTATGTATATTTTTGGGATGATTTTTAGGAGAAGGAAAAAGGAATAAATTTTCTCTCTCTAGAAAATTAGGGTTAGTGTTCTCATCTAATGGAGGCTCCCATAAGCCTTATTTTCCAAGGTCATTCATGGAGGCTTATGAGTGATTCCTAAAGGTAAAATAATTACCAAGAAGATGGAGATCCAAGGAGAAGGCATCTTGCTAAGGGATCTATAATAAGTGAGAACATTCACTTTAGAGGAAAGTTTTAAAGGTTTACTCAGACCTTTGATGTAAGTATTCAATTCATTAATTGAATGATATATCATATTTTTATTTTTGCATAAAACTTGTCTCTATGCGATGAATCAAGATTTATGAATCAAAATCCCTCGAAAAGTTTTTAAAACTTGCACGTTTCCCTACAGTGGTATCAAAGCATGGTTTGATTCATTATTAGAGATCATGTTTTTTTTTATGAAAATCATCATCATGGATCCAAATTATATATATATATATTGATGTATGATTTAATATATTGATACATGATGATGTATGTATAATTGTGAATGGATGATGATGTGTGTTTGGGCCATGGATGAAGCTTATAGATCAATTGCATGTAATTTTATCTTTGGATGAATGTAATTAAAGCTTTGATTTAGCCATTTGAAAGTTCAATGATGTAATTTAATTTTTTCCATTGTATTTCAAATTGTAAATATTTTTAAAGCCATGTAATTTTCATCAAAGGATGTTATGAAGCTTCAAGAAGGTCCAAGAGGATTAAATTAGGCTTCAGGAATTTTCTGGAATTTTTCCAGAATTTTTCGGAATTTTTCTGGAATTTTTTTAGGCTTAAATTTAATTTTTCTGGAATTTTTAATTATTTTCGGCGGTTTTCCGGTGACTTCCCGGCCACCGGAGCGCCGTCGGCAGTGACTGCAGAGCCGGAAGGATTTAAGAGGATCAAGTGTGTTAAGGTACACCTTAGTATCGTGCGCACGGATCCACAATGGTTGGATTAGAGAGAGCAATCAGGTGCAGTGCACCTTCCATGTAACTGGCGCGTGTAGAACACGCGCCAGGCCAAGCAAGTACCTCACACGCGCGCGTGCCGGCGCGTGGCACGCGCTGTATCATCCCTCCATCGCGTGCAGGCGCGTGGGAGCGCGTGGCACGCGCTGGGACTCTCCAGTAACGCGTGGAGACTTCCTGTCCACTCCCCTAGTGCGTGGGAGCGCGTGGGGACATGCTGGACACTCTCCGGGCGCGTTCCAAGTACTGTTTTGCTTCTCTAGACGCCTACCAGCTTCCTATAGGTGTTTGCAAGCTGATAGAAAATCCTTGCGCAGTGATTAGAGCAATTAAATGTTAAAAGCTAAATCCATTGGCCATTTAATTTGTTTCTGTCTGTCATTTATTTATTTAACTGATGCATAGAATAATTAATTGTTTATTATTATTATTCATGCATTTGATCTATGATATTTAATTAAATGACTTGATTTATATTAATTAAATTATGAAAATTAATTAAATTTGATTACTATTTAATTTGAAAGCACTTATTGGGAAACGAAAAATTATTTTTGTAAATTATTTTTGAAGTGTGCCTCAAATTAAATATTAGTGAATCGTTTAAAGCCCAAATATTTTCTAAATTTAATTGAATTAAAATCAAGACGTTTTGCATGCATTATATCATGTAAATGAATAAAATGAAAACCCTAATTATGAATGATTAAAAATTGAGTGGGAGTGGGGATTTTTATACATTGCCCCATAGTCTTCATTATTAATACCATTGTAATTAGATCTTCAAAAATAAGGCCCCACGCATGATTTGAAGAGTCTTAATATTACAAGAATGGTTCTCTCATGAAAATAAAAATATTAAATGTTCATTATAATTAGATCTTTAAAAATAAGGCCCTACGCATGATTTAAAGAGTCTAGATTATAATGACAACATATTTAATGTTTTATTTTTCGTTAGAGTTTTAATAACGTTATACACTCAATCTAAAATCAATAGTGTTAGCTTCCCAACGGAGTGGTCTACACTAGGTGATTTTAGAAAGGCTAAATAAAATCGGGAATCATTTCATATGATAGACAAGGCATTGTCTTAAGAGATATGGAAATAATGGGATTTGCCCACCAATAGTAATAATGAACTTCGCCAACCGAGTAAGTTATTGGCGTATTGGTTATCCGATTTTTCATACAGTGGTTAAGGGACCCAAATGTTATTATTTTAATGGAAGGGCTCACCTAATAGCAAATGAATCTCTACAATAGTAATAATGAACTCCTCCAACAGAATAAGTTATTGACATATTGATTGGTTGATTTATTATGCTACAGAGTTGAGGGACCCGCATTAATTAAAAGGGATTGTTCACCAATAATGATAATGATCTCTTGTTCGATTGAGATTTATTATATTATGTGGTAAACAAACTCATTTTAATTTTAAATATGCATGACAGTATTAATAATTCACCTTGCATATTATATGAATGCATTTATATTAAGATTAATTATGTCTAATCCAGTTTATATGCTTGCTTACATATTCAATGTAACTGGACCTCATTAATATTGACTTGGAAAGGAACTTAGATATTTTATTCACAACGTAAGGGTACAAATGTATTTATTACTCCTAAACCTAATCCTTTTACTTTAAGATACCCAAGAGAATATTAATGCTTTGAATAAATGAAATAGGGCAAATGAGATGACTTGGTGTAATATTCTAGAATTTACCTCGAATACGCTCCAAAGCTAACATTTGCATTATTTTATTTTCTTGAAGCATCATGTTAAATGTCAATAAGATGTTTTGGTGAGATTAGATAGAAAGTATGCCAAAGTACTATGTCAGACTTGAATAGCATCATGATAGCCTAAAGAACTCCAGTATGAAATGGAATTTTGGAAAATGATTGTTTATTATTTAAAAATTAGCTAGAGATTAATAGGGCTGACTTGGGTGGTAAGTTTCAAGTTGACATGATTATTGCCTTGTTACCAAACTCGTTCGACTCTGTTAGAATGAACTAAATAAGGAATTAGTTTGAGTTCACACTCGCTGATATTGTTAACAGATGAAGGGATAATCAAGAGTATGGGCGTTCCTATCAATCTAACCTAGTCTATACCATCTTCTTCTAGGCCCAAGTGGACGGGCAAAGCAAAGAAGAAGGATGGTAATAGGACTAGGCTAGCACAAAATATGGGTATCTAAAAGGATAAAGGGAATAAGGCAGTGTATATTGAGGGCGAAGGAAACTGTTTCTTTTGCCGCTAACTAAAACACTATAGGACGAACTGTCTAAGCAATGACGTGGCATAGGAAAATATATATTTAATCATTGAGCCATGTTATGTGGTTGCATCTATTAATTCCTGATAGATAGATTCTGGAGCCACTAAACATGTTTGCAATTCATTGCAAGGATTTCAGGAATCCAAAAGCCTCGATGATATGGATATATATTTGTACTTGACCTGATGTCAAGGTTATAGCTAAGTCAGTGGGAGTATTACATCTGAAATTAGAGAGTATGAGGATATTAGTATTAGAGAACTATCTTTATGCACAGAAGTTAGACGCTATCTTATTCTTGTTTCACTTGTGGTTTATAAAAACTGTGTTGTTATTTTGTAAAATTGGTTTTATAAAATTGAATAGATATGCGATTGCTTCTGGTGCATTGAAAGATGGTTAATATACTATAATCACAAACTCTTAAGATTTGCAGGATGTAGAAACTAATGTTGCATATTCTAAATTGAATGTTAAAAGAAAAATTGTTATTCCTGACTCATTGTATTTTTAGTGTCTATTATTGGGTTGTAATCAATCAAAATGAGATTCAAAGATTGGTCAAAGAAGGTTTATTACCTAGTGAGGCAGAGGGGCCTAATCCAAACTTGTGAATCCTGTTTTGAAGGATAGATAACTCTAAGGGCTTAATCAGCCAGATGAAATAGACATAAAGGACAATTGGAGTCAGTACACACAGACACGTGTAGTCTTATGAACATCCAAGCAAGTTTACTCACGTTTTGGATAAATTTATCTGATGCGACACGAGTCTTAAACTTTTGGTACATTCTGAAAGGGTCAAGACTTATGTGGAGCACAGATTAGGTAAACTTATCAAAACAATCCGATCTGATCGTGGATATGAGTATTTCTTGGGATAGTGCAAAGACTATATGGTCAATGAGGGTATGGTGTACCAGGTTTTCCACAATTGACGCTAAATGGATTTAGGTGTCAAAAAGGAATAACAGAATTCCGCTTAACATGGTTAGATCTATACATTATCTCTTTCATTTTAGAGTTTAGCTTTGACGATATCAATGCATATTATGAATTACATTCCATCTTAGTCTGTCTCAAGGATACCGTTGAGCTGTGTTTTTGACTAAATCTTAGTTTGAATCACATGCATATATGAGGTAGTCTTGCACATGTGCGCTTGATATGGACAAGTAAGTTGGAAACAGATCATACGCATGATAGATTTGATAGCTACTCTAAAAAGCACTAGGATGGATTATTTTATGATCTCAATGATAAAAGTTAATTGTATACACTCACTGTTTATCTATAGGAGGATCATATTATGAATCATATACCTAGTAGTATAATGTTAGAGAATATGGTATGAGTACCAGATGTACCACATATGAACACACTTATTATAATAGAGATTGAGAATAATATATGAATTCCCTATTGATGCGTTAGCATCATCTAGTACACAGATTCCTGCATCGGTACATTGATGTAGTGGGAGGATTATCATCCAATCTGACAGAATCATGTTTTTAGGTGAGACCGTTATGGACATCCCTGTTAAACATGAGTTGGACCCAGTAAGCTACACAGAAGCGTGAACCGATATGGATACAGATCGTTTTGGCAAGTTATTATGAAATCAGAGTTGGAATCTATGTATTCTAATAAATTCTGGGATCTTGTAGAACTTTCTAGTAGGGTGATACCTATAGAAGGCAAGTTAATCTATAAAAAGATACCAGAAGATTTCTTAGTGAATAAACTATGAGTGTTCAAGGGAATGTCATTATTTTTCTGATTCTATATATATTGATGACATCCTACTTATTTAGGATGATGTAGAAGTTTTGTCATCAATAAATAGGTAGTTGTTTAATTACTTTGAATTGAAGGATCTTCAAGATGTAAGCTATATTCCGAGTATCAAGCTTTTGCAAGATCAGGTTAAAAGGAAAATAGGCTTATCTTAATAATCCTACATTGATAAAGTTTTGACCAGGTTTGGTATGCATAACTCAAAGAATGAGTTCTTGCTTTATTGATATGGATTGCTCTCTCTAGTAAGTAGTTTTCCAAGACTAGCAGGGGAGATTGAGCAAATGAGACTGGAACTATATGCTTTAGCATATGGAAGTCTCATATATGCCATGGTCTATACCAAATAAGACATACGCTACATAATAGGGATAATTAAAAGATATCAATCCAATTCTGGACTTGATAACTGGTCTGTTGTGAAAAATATCATTAAGTATCTAAGGAGGACCAAGGATATCATACTCATTTATGAATGTGATGATATGGTCCTAGTCAAGTATGCTAGTTCTGATTTTCAATCAGAAGTAGATACTATGAGGTTCATAACTTAGTGTATGTTCACTTAATGGAAGGGAAATCAGTTGGTAGATTGTTAAACAGATTTCAACTGCTGGCTCAAACCTGCAGGTGGAATATATTACAGCCTTAAAGGCGGCAAAGGAAGCCTATTGGTTTGATCTCACTGATTTAGAGGTTGTGGAGTATACTAGTCTGCCTATTGAGCTATGGTTGACAATAGTGCAGAAGTAGTCCAAACCAATGACCCAAGGTTCAATAGAGGAACAAGGTACACTGAGAGGAAAGTATCATGTCCTACATGATATTGTTCGGTAAGAATATATACTCATGGCTATGACATTGCATTGGAGCACAACTTTGTTGATCCATTTACAAAGGTGTGATTGATCAATAATTTTGATCATCATCTGGATAACATTGGAGTTAGGTGCAATTTGAATTGGCTATGAGGGTAAGTGGGAGCTGTTGGGATTTATATGCCCTGGCATAACAAATTCCAGTTTGGATTAAAGTGACATATGTTCCTGAAGTTTCTGAAATATTTATGTTTTATACAATTGGTGAATTCAATGTATTATGTTTCGATTCATTATAGAATTGATAGTGTCCATTTGATTACAAGAGATATTTATATATATGTATGTGATGGCAATCAATTCATGATATATAAATAATAATCATAAATGGTTCATAGCCGGTAATTATGGATGGACTCATAATTAATTAAGATTTGAACTGGATCCATGTTAGGTTGAGATATATTGCGAGAGTCGTCGTATACAATTGCTCCCTATCACTGTCATAGCATTTGACTCGTAAGTATAAGAAAAGTATAAACTCTTTTATTAATTAATAATTACTTTGATTTGTTCGGTGGATTCTTCGGGATCCTTAAACCGACATTTTGGGTAGTTATGTAATTAATAGTTAGAGGGTTATATTTTTAATATTTGCATCATTGCTACTTGTATTTATTTTGTATTGATTATGGTTGATCACAAAGTAAATTCGAAGGCCTTCGTGTGTTTTTAGACAAAATAATTTATTATATATTTATTTATTTAAATTATTATTTTTGTCAAACAAATATTTTATTGTGATCGAGCCAGAAATAATCAAAGGTATCAAAATAAATATATTAATTAAGTAGTCGGATTGATGGCTTTATTTATCCGATAACTAATTATGCATAGAGGGGTCAAAGTGCAATATTGACTTAGAGGTTATTTATTATTTAATTGGAGTTCAATTAATTTCTTTTAGTGGAGTAGAAATTAATTTATGAATTAATTGAATTGAGTCCATGGACCGGGCCAATTATTAATTCATTGTAACCAATAAAATAATCGGCCCAATGGATTCTCACTCATAACCCAACTTGATATTGGAATCATATTAGATTTGAGACATGTGAATTAGAGATTGAGAAGGATTTGTTGTTTCCTTTTCTTTATCTTTATGTTGCCTATAAATATACATGGTCTATGTATATTTTTGGGATGATTTTTAGGAGAAGGAAAAAGGAATAAATTTTCTCTCTCTAGAAAATTAGGGTTAGTGTTCTCATCTAATGGAGGCTCCCACAAGCCTTGTTTTCCAAGGTCATTCATGGAGGCTTATGAGTGATTCCTAAAGGCAAAATAATTACCAAGAAGATGGAAATCCAAGGAGAAGGCATCTTGCTAAGGGATCTACAATAAGTGAGAACATTCACTTTAGAGGAAAATTTTAAAGGTTTACTCAGACCTTTGATGTAAGTATTCAATTCATTAATTGAATGATATATCATATTTTTATTTTTGCATAAAACTTGTCTCTATGTGATGAATCAAGATCTATAAATCAAAATCCCTTGAAAAGTTTTTAAAACTAGCACGTTTTCCTACAGGATACTCCATGGTCGGGCTGCTGTGTCGCTCTGGACACCACTATTTACTGTATTGGCGGTGATTACTATTCATATTCAGCGCGAGAGGTCATCGCCACCGCAAACAGCCCTGCAAGTGGGCTGTGGATGGAAGTTACTCAGACGAAAGCGAAACGGACGTGAGCTCAGGTAGTGGTTGTCAATAGCAAGATCTATATCATCGGCGGTGTAGATTCCGGTGAATTTCCGAAGATCGAGGTTTTCGACCCAATCAAGAAATCGTGCAAAAGTGTTCAACCTAGTCCTATCTCTATTAGTTCTCGTGATGAATTCTTTGAAATTTATGAACCATCATCCAAAAAGATTATCTGCTCTGCGGCTTACTCAAAAGGACTCATTGCCTATGACGTGACAGGAAGAGGTTCGTGGCAGATACTGCAGGAGGAGAATATTGTATATGAGTTTCCATTGGGTTGTGTTACCCGACCCATATTGTTTGACAACACTTTGTACTGGATCTTTTCATGTGGTAATGGTGGAATGGGTATAGCTTTATATGATATAAATCTAAAAAAGTTGGGCTTCACAACTGTCTTAGGTTTTGATCATATTTTTCTTAAGAGGGAAAAACCGAATTCAGAGACCTTTTTTCATTTCGGTGGTAATGAGTTCTACTTGATTTGGGTTAAAAATACGGGCCTTCTGTTGAGAAAATCTCTCATCCGATGCACGAGAATATTAGTTTTTGTGGACGTGGTCCAGCCATGTCACCAAGGGCCGAGACAAACAGTCAACACTTTGACAAAGTCCACCTCAGCAAGGCATGTGATAGTCAATCACTGGGCCTCAAACCCTACATTCGGTCGATGGGCCTTGAACCTCGATCTGATAGTCACAAATCATCGATCAAAATCTTGATCCGAGTCAAAAATTGTCGATCGACAGGCCTTGAACCTCGATTTGACCTTTTGACAATATGTCGGTCAATGGGCCTTGAACCTCAATCTGTTAATCACAAATCATCGATCAACGGGCCTTGAACCTTGATCTGAGTCACAAATTGTCAATCGACGGGCCTTGAACCTTGATCTGACCCTTTGACAATCTGTCGATCGACGGGCCTTGAACCTCGATCTGACCCTTTCATAATATGTCGATCAACGGGCCTTGAACCTCAATCTAACCCTTTCACAATCTGTCGATCGACGGGCCTCGAACCTCAATCCGATTCTTTCACAATCTATCGATCGACGGGCCTTGAACCTCGATCTGACACTGCCATGAACCATCGATCGGTGGGCGTCGAACCTTGATCCAAGCAATGAAGAATTGTGGTAGGGCTCTTCAAAGCGACATTGGGACACAGAAGGGATTTTGGAATGGAGGATGGAAAATTAGTAATGTCTTGCCCACTAAGGCAAGACCCAGTCTAAGGATAAGAGTAAAAGATAGCTGAAATAGTACAATTGTCTTTACAACCTACCATTTTCGGATTATTCACCAGGAAAGGTACACTTGGCAATGGATCCAAAAATGTAGGGATTAGGGCAACATGACCCAAAAAGGGAATGACCCTGACCATAGTTCCAACGGAGCTCTCTTCAGTTACTCAGATGGTGTTCGGTACCAGTACCCCAACTGGTGTGACTTTGCCTCCATTACATGAGCAACAACTCACGAAGTCCCCAAAGGGTCAAGATCGTAGTGCAGACCTATCACAGCCCATTCCAGAACTTTACAACCCTGAATTACAGGTAACCCCTATGGCTCCTCGAGTATTCCTGTCTCAAGGCAAAGAACCCATGTTTTGCTTCCCACTCACTTATGCTCAGGCAAACCCTAAGGCGTACCGTCCTCCCCCTTCTATTCCTACTCTGCCCCAAAAGAGGTGTTCACACGTTCTAAAGTGCATGATCTTTTCAAGAAAAGCACCCCACCTATTCCACTATTCTTGCCACTTTCAGCTTCCTTGCCTGACACTCGTTTGTTCAAGGTCCCATTTAAGCCTTCCAAGGAAGATTGTGATTGTAGCACTTGCACCTCGTGAAGGCCCATCTGTATCTCAGCTTCTATATCTTCTAACCTTACAGTGTCTCCTGAGGACTGCTCTTCCACTACCTCCTCCTCTTTCTCCTTCGCATTGGATGTCCCCCTCACCCGGGTATTCTAATAGCAGTATGGGCATCAGCGATCTTGGTATTGAGGGCTCTTCCACTCGTGGCATACGCAAGATGGTTAGCGGCGTCTTTTTTACAATCTTCAGCTGACATCTTGCAGCCCACAAATGACGATATTAATTGTAATTCAACACATGGTAAATCGAACCATCATTGTTTCACTACTTACCCATCGCTGTCGGGATCGGAGGCAAAGAGCTCTCAGCTGTCATCAGTCGTCTGATGATATCTCTTTTTGAGCCCCCGGCAGCTAGCGCTACCCCGATACCTCCACTAAACATTTTGCCTGGGCTCGATGCCTCCGCCGTCTCCACCTTTTCTACCCTCGGCAAGGCATCATCACTACTGAGCTCCACCACTTCTTCTGTGCCCCCCATCAACTCTTCATCCTTTGATACTTGGATTGCCGAGGCTTTTCGCTTTTGCCGTCTTCGGTTAGCGATCGGCTCTTCACTGTCGTCCACTTTCTTGGACTGAGCCTCCGTCGATGCCCTTCTACCTACTCTTGGCTCGACGAGTGCAACGGATACATACGCCTCGGGCACAACATCATACACTACATCGCCCATTTCTGCAGCTAAGGGAGCCATTATTGATTTATGGCCTCGCAATCCTAGCCTGGGCATGCGCAGGGACACATCATCCTTGTATATAGGCATGGGAGCAAAAAGACGAGGAGTCTGCAGGCAAAACCTCCTGAAGGCCCCCACGCAATATACCCAAAATCGCCTGTATTTTCCTGTATATCCCCATGGCAATTTCGCGAAGGAATCAAGTTACTACCATTTTCTTCCTCGGATAGGTCATATAGTACACTATACCGGAATAAGACTTCTTCAAATTCATCATATCTTTCTTCTGACGACGGCCGTTCCAATACACCAAAACTAAATGTAGTGAATGTGTGGTTCAAGAAAAGCCTTTTATGTCAAATTTAAATTTATAAAAACCACTACCAACACCACTACTAACGTAGTAAGAGTGAGTATGGATCGTCCCAATGGATTATACGTGTTGGAATTTCAACTTCGACTCTAGCGTACCAAATGATTGCAAAAGAGAGTTGGGTTGGTTGATTACTTCTAGAAAAGAATTAATTAAAATGCAATAAAAATAAAACTAAGTAGAGATAGGGATTTAAGAGATGAGAAGAGAGGACTTAGGGTGTTGGAATCACCACTAAGCTCATGTAATTAACCACTTGCTTTCCATTAATGGGGAATACATTGTTGTGAACAAAATTGGTTCGACTAGCAAAGGTGACTCAACAAGTGTATAATGTCTAAACAACATGTGAAAGGCCACAATATATCTATTGGAAGAGGAATATATTGTCTAGACAACATATGAAGAGAACAAAATATCAAATCAAGTCATTAAACCTTTCATTAAGCTCATAGTCCAAATAATTCATAAGGATGACTTAGTTAAACATGTATTGTCTAAATATCATGTGAGAGGCCACAATATATCTATTGGGAGAGGAATAAATTGTCTAAACACATGTGAAAGATACAACATATCATAACTAGTCATTAATCCTTCATTAAGCTCAAAATTCCATTACACCACAATATTAGAGCATATGCTTCTTGCATTCAAAAACATGGAACATCAAAGAATAAGCATGAATTGTCTCCCCCATCTAACACTACACTACAACTACACTACTAGCTTGAAAATAAACTAAGGGAGAGGTACAATCCATCAAGGAATAAGTATGAACCATCAAGAGACATAACATGAGCATTCCATTAAGCACTAATGTCTAGCCGTCACTAGATTTTCAATCAATCACACATAGACATGCAATTAATATAGAAAAACTAGTGTAGAGATCAATTCCCCAAATAATCACACATAAGACAACATGTAATTAAAATAGAGAATCAATGGAAAAATTAACCCATATGAATCATGTGAGACATAATTCCTAATTTAATCATACATAGACATGTAAATAAATTAGAAAATTAATAGGAAGAATTAGACCATGGAAATCATAGAAATATACCAAGATTCATGAAATTCACAAAGCTAGAACACTAATCACAACAATATATATAAAAAAAATCCCCAAAAATAGAAATACAAGGGTTTAGATTACACAAGACTTAGGGCTCATCCAAGCCCTAAGTGTAGATCTAGTCAATCATGGAGGAGGTGGATGTAGTCATGGAATCAAGCTCCAAACATGGCTCCATCTTTTTCTTCCTCTTCTTCTTCTTCTTCTTTGAAGCTCTAGAGATGGAGAGATAGTGGATTTAGAGATGTGTTCTTGAGATGTGCCTCCACTTCTCTCTTTTCTTCTAACCCTAATCTCTAACTTTTCTAGAGAGAGAAATAAAAATTACAATGTAGAAAATAAAATGATAAAAAGCCTAAAAGATCCCTTTTTACAAATGGGTTGCTTCCTTTTATATAGAAGGTCCTTTTCTTAGTCACTAAGTCTAGAATATATGCCCAAAAATATCTAATCCCGCAACTTTTTGGTAGGTGAACTTTTGGGCGCGCACGGAAAAAGTGACAGCTTGCTGCCAGCATGTCCAGTTCGATCGATCCAACTTATTTTCGATCGATCCAACTTTTTTCGATCGATCGAACTTATTTTTCGATCGATCCAACTTTTCTGATCGATCCAACTAAAAGTTCGATCGATCCAACTTTTTCTGCGATCCATCCAACTTTTCAGATTTTCAGTATCAGCTTCTTTTTGCTCCAAATCAACCTCTTTTTGCTCCGGATCATTGCTAAGACTTAATTTGACTCCAAAAAAGGCCTTAAGAACTCATTTTTAGCCCATTTTAACATTATTGACCTGAAATAGACAAAAACACAAATAAGTACTAAAACGGGTAAATAAGATAGATAAAGGTCCTAGAATACTCAAGCTTAAGGGGTTTAAATGTGTACTTTTCAGCGCTCATCACACCCCCAAACTTAAATATTACTAGTCCCTAGCAATGAACTACGAAGTAAGGAATGAAATGAACAACTAAACAACTATGAACTAGAAAGCAATAAAATGATAGCGCCACTTTCGTAGGGAACACGATTGCATTTAACATATGCAACAAGTCTTTTAAACCCCTAGGTTACCCCTAGTGGACGAGTGAAGTCTCGTGAGGGTTTCCAGAAATGATACCTACGAACATTAAGCTCATTCTTTTAAAAGAGGCACCAATATTACAAACAAGCATTGGGAGAAAACTACCTCAAGTATGCAATTTTTCAACCATTTTCAAGCAATCTCCCAAAATCTCAACATCAAACAAGCAAGTATGGTCCTCCACACATCAAGAAAATGATCATGAAAATCGAAACAAGTCTAGAATCCTTTTTTGAGTGGTCTGGCATCAAGTGTGTTGCTATCTTAGCCAACTAAGGAATTAATCACATCCTTACCCTCAAACTAGCATACAAATCTAGTCCCAATCATCAAGACAAAAAGTGGACCTTTTATTAAAGCTTTATTGTTCTAGGTGCGCTTATTCTTTTCACTCAATTTTTTTTTTTTTTTTTTTTTTATAAGATCAAAGATGGAAGTATGGTGCAAGGTGTTGATCTCTTAAGCTTTCTAGAAGATTCATGTAGCGAGTGTTAGGTCAATGACTCCCAAACCAGACGGCTTTAGGGTATTAGGTGTTAAGACACCCCAACGGACTTACAAACTCAAATCAACTAGGCTACAAATCAAGACAACAACCATCTAATCATTTCCTACTTCTCACCTTTTGGGAGAAGTCCTCACTTTTATTACTTTTGCAACTTTCTTTTTTTTTTTTTTCAATTCAATTATTAACCTAGAGTTTGGACCCTCCACCTTTCGGCGCGAGAAGTTCACTGCTTAATGAGGCAAGAATCCCGGCTACTCAATGAAAAGGGGTTGTTATCCACCTTTATGAAGAATGAAAGCTTTCAATGCACTACTAGCCCAATTGGGATATAACCAATTCAATAATCAACAAAGCATGTACCCCACAAATGAATGCTAGTGTGCACCGGTGCTAGTGTAGAATCCTAGAATGAATCTCAAAATAATCACAAATTCAGAATGATGTGGACCACAAATGCAAGCAAGATATCAATCTTTTGAAAAATTTTACTCCTAAATGGCATCCTCAAGCCATACAAGGAGTATTGGACTCTCAAGTCAAGCAATTTTTAAATTTTAAGCAATATAGTTCTCAAAAGATCAAAATCATAGCTAATATCAATCTCAAATCTCAATCATGCATTTAAAGCTCAAATCTTAAGTAGAATGCAGCAAGACACCTTACCCCCAAACTTAAACCGCACATTGTCCTCAATGTGCAATGAGAATAATGGAAAAAAAAAAAGTGGAAAGAGTATACCGTGGTGGTGTAGACATGAAGCCCGGTCATGATCCAATTCGAAATACGTCTCCCCCAAACTTGGAATCAACAACCTACTTGAATAACCACACTAGCAAACTCACATCAAATATCAAATGGGTTAGGAATAATCAAATCAAGCATTCTAAGGCAATGTAACACATGATGCAAGAGAGATATAAGATCAAGCCCTAACTAAAGCATAAAGTATGCATGACTACACATAAGGGTACAATGATGAATCTTTTTATATTTTTCATTTAATGAAAACAAGAATATACAAAATACAAGAAAAACAAAGAATAAAATGCATGAACAAAATATAAAAAGAAAATTAAATAAGGTAAAATGTAAAGAAAGAATATGTACAATGCAAGTATATATAAAATTTTCTTACTTTTTGAATTTCATTTTTTTTTTTTTTAATAATATATATGTGAAAACATGCAAAGAAAAATGAAAAATGTAAGAAATATGCAAAATGGGTGCTAAGTTTAACGTCTCTAGCAAGATGGAATGCTTCTTTGAAAAACCGTCTTTTTTTATTATTATTATTTTAGACAAAACAAATATGTACACAAATAAAAATAAAAAGGCAAGTAAATAAAAATGTAAGAAAATAAGGAATGCAAAGATTTTTTTTTTTTTTTTTTTTGATAAGTTAGAAGAATTAAAAATTAAAGTTAAACAAAATATTTTTGGATTTTTGGAAATAAGATAAAAGGAAATAAAATAAAATAAAAGAAAATTGTTTTTGGGATTTATTTTTTTTTTTTAATTTTAAATATTTGAAATAAAAATAAAAATAAAGCTTGGAAATAAAAGTAAAAAATAAAAATAAAATAAAAATCTTTTTGGAATTTTGAAAATAAAATAAAATTAACAAAAATATTTTTGTGTTTTTAACAAATTTCCAAAAACTTTTTTTTTCTTTTTTTAGTCAAGAGAGAGAGGTAACTAAATGAAACAAAATAAAATAAAAAAATAAAATAAAATAAAATAAAAATAGAAATAGGAAAAAGTTAAAAAGTGAAAGGGTCAAAGGGGCAAAGTTGTGATCGATCGAACATAGCTGTGATCGATCCGAGATGAAATTCGATCGATCGAATATGTAAAATTTTGGAGATCCCGAGAGCATGCATTTTGGAATTTGGATGCAGGTCCAAAATTTTTCTAAGTGTTGGGACTCATGATCGATCGAACCACATGATGGATCGATCGAAAGGTTTTGAAAATTTGGAGATCCCGAGAGCATGCATTTTGGAATTTGGATGCAGGTCCAAAATTTTTCTAAGTGTTGGGACTCATGATCGATCGAACCACATGTTGGATCGATCGAAAGATAGTTCGATTGATCGAAATGGTTTACGATCGATCGAACTTTTGAAAATTTGGAGATCCCGAGAGCATGCACTTTCAAAATTGATGAGGCTCAAAATTTTTTCTAAGTGTTGGGACTCAAATGGAGTTCGATCGATCGAATCCATAGTTGGATCGATCGAAGAACAATTCGATCGATCGAAGGTGCTCTTGTGATCGATCGAACTGGCACCAAATGCCTAATTTTGAACTGAAAGTGCAGAAAATCCTATGCTAAGCCCCAATGATGGTAACAAGAATGAAAATTTGAAAAATAGATGGAAGAATGTACACAAGAATGAAAAATAAAAAGAAATGAGTGAGGAATAGAGTTGTGAAACTCTACGAATACTAGTGTTTAACGTCTCTAGCAAGACGTTAGGTCAACTCACTAATCAAATGAATCAAAAACTGGATATGAAACATCCTTATTGACCCTCTTTTCACTTTTCTCATTTAATGTCCCACTATGACAATAAAATCATCCTCAAAAGAATGACTTGAAAAGAAATAAAAGAGATGATATTGTTCCTTTCATCCACGGTCCTGAAAACAAAATCAATCATGGTTAGGCTTGCCTCTTTGTTGTGTTCTTGAAACACATTCAAATGATCATCCATATTGATAATTGGTGAGGCATTGTCTTTCAAAGACTCATTTGGATTAATAAGAAACACCTTCTCTTCATCCCTCTTCTCCTCCTCATAAATTACCATTTCCTCACCTTCTAAGTAAGCTAAGGAGTCCATTAGAGAGTTTATTTCTTTTTTAGAGCTTTTAAAGTCAAAACCACAATTTTTATACATTTCCAAAAGACACTCCTCAAGAGGGTCATTAGAGATAATAGAAGGAAGGCCCTCTTCAACAAGTTCCTCCTCCTTCTCTCCTACCTCAAGTGTGGTCAACATCTCCTCACTCTTTAGAGTAGCCATATCATAGATAAAATCATAATCAAAACAAGGAAAGTCCTTATTAGTCATGTTATGTTCTATTGGATTAGCCACTAACTCACTTGCCACTTCCTCCTTTATACAAGATAGAGTGCTGGGTATTAGCTCACTTGTTTCATTCTCCTTACTCTCATCATCCTCATCTATATTCATTGAAGTTCTTGCCATTTTTTCATTTGCCTCTTCCTCCTCCTCTTGATGAGAAAGAGTACTTGCAATTTGCTCAACTTGAGCTTCTAAGTTGGCTAAAGCTTGAGAATGAGAATTAATAAGTGAAGTGTGTGAAATATGCACATCAAGTAAAACTAACACTTTTTCTTCAAATCCGGGTGAGTACTTAGAAGGTGGTGGAATTGATTCATCATAAAATGGTGGGGAAGGGCAATAGTCATAAGAAGGATTAAATGAGTGATCAAGTCCATAATAAGATGATGCATGAAATGAATTGGACTCAATCTCATAAGGATTAAAATGTGATGGAGGAGCATAAGGTGAAGGGATGTAATTCCCCCCTAAACTTGGATCAAACAATTCCTCCATTCACAATTAAAACCCAAATGCAAGAAAAAATTGGCCTCAACAAGGGCCTATGCTTGGACAAAAATTTAGCAATAAAATGAGCCTCAACAAGGGTTATCACAAGCATGCAAAGTAGTGAAACAATTAAAATACAAGAGTTCTAAGAATTGCTCACAATGGTCCTTTAGCACTTCAACTCCAAATTTAGCTTTTAAGCTCCAATGATTGCTTTAAGTTCCAAAGTTCGCCTTCCTTATAGTCAAGTACCTAATTGAACAAATAATAATGAGAATCAAGAGAAAATAATATACAATGGAAAATAAAATAAAAATAGAAGCAATCTAATGAACACTATTGTCTAGTTTAATTCCAACAAAACCGTCCCCGGCAACGGCGCCAAAATCTGACGACGGCCGTTCCAATACGCCAAACTAAATGTAGTGAATGTGTGGTTCAAGAAAAGCCTTTTATGTCAAATTTAAATTTATAAAAACCACTACCAACACCACTACTAATGTAGCAAGAGTGAGTAGGGATCGTCCCAATGGATTATACGTGTTGGAATTTCAACTTCGACTCTAGCGTACCAAATGATTGCAAAAGAGAGTTGGGTTGGTTGATTACTTCTAGAAAAGAATTAATTAAAATGCAATAAAAATAAAACTAAGTAGAGATAGGGATTTAAGAGATGAGAAGAAAGGACTTAGGGTGTTGGAATCACCACTAAGCTCATGTAATTAACCACTTGCTTTCCATTAATGGGGAATACATTGTTGTGAACAAAATTGGTTCGACTAGCAAAGGTGACTCAACAAGTGTATAATGTCTAAACAACATGTGAAAGGCCACAATATATCTATTGGAAGAGGAATATATTGTCTAGACAACATGTGAAGAGAACAAAATATCAAATCAAGTCATTAAACCTTTCATTAAGCTCATAGTCCAAATAATTCATAAGGATGACTTAGTTAAACATGTATTGTCTAAACATCATGTGAGAGGCCACAATATATCTATTGGAAGAGGAATAAATTGTCTAAACACATGTGAAAGATACAACATATCATAACTAGTCATTAATCCTTCATTAAGCTCAAAATTCCATTACACCACAATATTAGAGCATATGTTTCTTACATTCAAAAACATGGAACATCAAAGAATAAGCATGAATTGTCTCCCCCATCTAACACTACACTACAACTACACTACTAGCATGAAAATAAACTAAGGGAGAGGTACAATCCATCAAGGAATAAGTATGAACCATCAAGAGACATAACAAGAGCATTCCATTAAGCACTAATGTGTAGCCATCACTAGATTTTCAATCAATCACACATAGACATGCAATTAATATAGAAAAACTAGTGTAGAGATCAATTCCCCAAATAATCACACATAAGACAACATGTAATTAAAATAGAGAATCAATGGAAGAATTAACCCATATGAATCATGTGAGACATAATTCCTAATTTAATCACACATAGACATGTAAATAAACTAGAGAATTAATAGGAAGAATTAGACCATGGAAATCATAGAAATATACCAAGATTCATGAAATTCACAAAGCTAGAACACTAATCACAACAATATATATAAAAAATCCCCAAAAATAGAAATACAAGGGTTTAGATTACACAAGACTTAGGGCTCATCCAAGCCCTAAGTGTAGATCTAGTCAATCATGGAGGAGGTGGATGTAGTCATGGAATCAAGCTCCAAACATGGCTCCATCTTCTTCTTCCTCTTCTTCTTCTTCTTCTTTGAAGCTCTAGAGATGGAGAGATAGTGGATTTAGAGATGTGTTCTTGAGATGTGCCTCCACTTCTCTCTTTTCTTCTAACCCTAATCTCTAACTTTTCTAGAGAGAGAAATAAAAATTACAATGTAGAAAATAAAATGATAAAAAGCCTAAAAGATCCCTTTTTACAAATGGGTTGCTTCCCTTTATATAGAAGGTCCTTTTCTTAGTCACTAAGTCTAGAATATATGCCCAAAAATATCTAATCCCGCAACTTTTTGGTAGGTGAACTTTTGGGCGCGCACGGAAAAAGTGACAGCTTGCTGCCAGCATGTCCAGTTCGATCGATCCAACTTATTTTCGATCGATCGAACTTTTTTCGATCGATCCAACTTTTCTGATCGATCCAACTTTTTCTGCGATCCATCCAACTTTTCAGCTTTTCAGTATCAGCTTCTTTTTGCTCCAAATCAGCCTCTTTTTGCTCCGGATCATCGCTAAGACTTAATTTGACTCCAAAAAGGCCTTAAGAACTCATTTTTAGCCCATTTTAACATTATTGACCTGAAATGGACAAAAACACAAATAAGTACTAAAACGGGTAAATAAGATAGATAAAGGTCCTAGAATACTAAAGCTTAAGGGGTTTAAATGTGTACTTTTCAGCGCTCATCATCTTCCAAGCCACAGTCGCTTGGAACACCTTGATCATACCCAAATTGCCTGGGTACCCGCCTTGGGTTGTACACTTTGCTCACATCGCCCAGCTTAAATCACCCGGGCAGATGTCCTGGCAGCACCACCAAGGCAAAAGTTTACTCATCTGCATCTCTCGTTTCTTGCCTTGGCGTGAACACTCTCGCATGTTCCCAATAGATCCCCATGTCCGCCACCCCTGCTATCTCCTCTTGATAGGGTCTGAACACAAACTCTCGCTCGTAGTCTATCACTTCCCCAAGTACCCGTCTGCACATCCGCCCTGACCAATGTCTTCCTCGTGCCCCATGGTCACTCAACTCCAAGGGTAAAGGGCCATACGCGGGGAATCTCTCATACAAGAACATTTGTAAAAACCCACTTGCTACATAGGACACTATAGGGTAGTGACCAGTCGAGCGTGTGCTATCATCAGCAATCATGTCCAATCGATGGTACAATATCCCCAATAATAACGGCCCCAATGGGATCGCAATCCCACTTGCTATCTTCACCGCTATTAGGCACCGTCGACTAAAGGGTGCATCGTTTGGGGTCCCTAGGAATATATACTTGGACAACCAGCACTGGACATATGCTGCGAGTTCTGCAGGATGTCCAATCTTGTCTCCATAGACAAAGGGACGCTCTGACTTGTCCCCCTTTAAGGAAGGTTGCAGGTCCTTGAACCAGTAGCGTATCCAGGCTCCTGTTGTACTTTTTTTGGCTCCTTCCGCTCTCTCTTCGCGTCTAGCCCCCTTCGCATTAAAAAAGGATCCATAATTCTTGGTCTTCTCCAACCCTTCCTCTAATGCAGCCATGATACTCTTCTCCGCTGCATCCATCGTCAGGGGCGCTATAAATCCTCTACCCATGACATGCAGGCTAAGTAATTGGGCCACGTCTTCTAATGTGGGTGTAAATTCTCCCCACTTCACCACAAACGTGTGGGTTGCACTACACCATCTTGACACTAGCAATTCCAATCATGGGGTATCGCGAGGCACTTTCAATTTGCGGGACAGACGTATGGCTCGTGCAACTCATGCTTGTCGCAGCCATAACATATACATTTTATGGCTGAAGATGTGCTCAGACCACTCCTCCCATCCTGCACATGGGCCCACTGGCATTTTGAACTCCATAAAACAAAAGGGATACATCCCTTGTTCAATGGCAAATTAGTGCATAGAGTCCGCCTGCGGCCGAGCTCCTGCTTCCACGGCGACCTCTCCTTCTATTAACTGGGCCACATCACTGTCAATCTCGTCACTGGCTATGTCTCCTATAGCTATCTAGAACCTATCCATAGGTCCAAAGAACGGAGCCCTCTTCCATTCCTCCTCCGGCGGTACTTCCGGCACTGGTTCACTGGGTTTGCTCAACTGTTTTCTCTTTGTCATTTTATCGAATATCTTACCCACTCTTACACACAGTAATAGCTTTGTTACCCTCACACACTCGTTTGTTTCACACAATATGCTAACTCTACTTTTCTTCTTGGCCTGGCACTATATTTCCCTTTTTTTTCTTTTCTTTCTCTAATAGCTTCCCCTCTCTCTGACCTGGTTCTATCTATAGACCACGGTTAGAGCTTTGGAGAAGACGAAGACACCGAACAGTTGTATCTCATCACCTCCCCATTAAATAAGTAACTGTCAGGAGCCGAAAAAACATCGGTTTCCAAAGCAAGACATTATTACGTCTTCTATGCACACGCCGCTTTATCCTTTTATTTCAAAATTCAAAAACGCCACGTGCAGGGGGACTAAATGTGGACGTGGTCCAGCCACGTCACCAAGGGCCAAGACAAACAGTCAACACTTTGACAAAGTCCACATTAGCAAGGCATGTGATAGTCGATCACTGTGCCTCAAACCCTACATTCGGTCGATGGGCATTGAACCTCGATCTGATAGTCACAAATCATCAATCAAAATCTTGATTTGAGTCACAAATTGTCGATTGACCGGCCTTGAACCTCGATCTGACCTTTTGACAATATGTTGGTCGATGGGCCTTGAACCTCGATCTGTTAATCACAAATCATCGATCAACGTGCCTTGAACCTTTATCCGAGTCACAAATTGTCGATCGTCGGGCCTTAAACCTCGATCTGACCCTTTGACAATATGTTAATTGACGGGCCTTGAACCTCTATCTGACCCTTTCATAATCTGTCGATCGACGGGCCTCGAACCTCGATCCGACTCTTTCACAATCTGTCGATCGACGGGCCTCGAACCTCGAACCGACTCTTTCATAATCTGTCGATCGACGAGCCTAGAACCTCGATCTGACCTTTTTTTACAATTTGTCGATCGACGGGCCTTGAACCTCGATCTGACACTGCTATAAACCATCGATTGGTGGGCATCGAACCTCGATCCAAGCAATGAAGAGTTGTGGTAGGGCTCTTCAAAGCAACATTGGGACACAGAAGGGATTTTGGAATGGAGGATGGAAAATTAGTAATGTCTTGCCCACTAAGGCAAGACCCAATCTAAGGATAAGAGCAAAAGACAGCTGCAATAGTACAATTACCTTTACAGCCTGCCATTTTTGGATTATTCACTAGGAAAGGTACACTTGGCAATGGATCCAAAAATGTAGGGATTAGGGCAAAATGACCCAAAAAGGGAATGACCCTGACCCGTTCTCAACATGGAGGCCCAACAATGTACCACCTGGATGACCTAGGGCTATAAAAAGAAGGTAATAACGAAAAAGGGAGGTAGGAACTGACGGCAGCTTCTTCCCTACCATTGCTCCAATTCTCTGACTAGACTAGTTTTCTCTCCCTTCTTCTACCTTTCTGCATTCCTCACATTGCTTTGTGATATATTCCCAAATCCCTTTTCTTTGACTATTCAACCGACGAGAATCAGGTATCTACAGCTTGTAAACGAGTTGACAAGGACTGAGAGAGCATCCACGTGAAAGCTCATTGTCTCTCCACCAAAACTTATCTATTTCCTAAACATGTATACCGCATAGATGCTGTGGTGCCATAAGTGATTCATGTACCCATGGCTGCTGCTTTTTTGTTTTTTATAATTTCTCTTCGGGTTTCTGGATGCTGATTATATATATATTTAGTTACTACTTAAACATTTTCAGTAATCTTTTATTATTTCATTGGTAGCTGTACGGATTGAGACCCTCACTTGTAGTAAAGGGATGAAATTAGCTGTTTTATTGCCTTTTTAAAATTCTAAGTAAATATTAAATTCAATCAGTCCATTATGCAAGTTGAAGTTATTTCAACTAAGTGTTATATCTCAGACATCGAATCTTAATAAAAAAGTAATTGAATATAAATGAATATCACGCTAAGTGTTCAGCTCGGAAGGCCGTATATTGTTCAAAAAGATTAAAAATAAAACGAAAGATAAAACTAGAGAAATCTTTTAAAAAATTAATTCCAGCCTTCAGGTATGGCTTTATTTAATTTTTAGTATTGTTAGTAAATCCATCGTGGCCTAGGCCCACTCCTTCCTGTTTTCTTGAAGAAAAAAATTAATACTTCTATAGTCTCGGATAAGGATGCAGAATTGACCGGCAGCGCACTGAATGACCCGAGCCAGGTGGGCTTTAGTCCGGTTGAGCCTGTGGTGGGCTAGGCCGGCCCAGCCCTATAAGATGGTGGCCCACGACTTGGAACGTAAGCCCACCCACCAGTCCTTGATTCGTTTATTTATGGGCATAGCTCAAGCTTAAATGACGATCGTGACTAGTTCAAAAAACTGATCAACTTGTCATTATTATAAAAGTTCGACTCGTTTAATAATAAAAATTGTTTATGATCGTTTTGACTTATTCATCAAATTATACTAGCCTATATGAGTATGCTCAATAGGACATGTTCATGAACCTATTATGCAAGCCAGTATTTATGGACGTGTTCATGAACCCTATAAGAGCCTATGTTTAAGAACATATATAAGCCCACACAAGTTATGTTTATGAGTTTTGTTTAGGAACGACTATTTTATTCAAGTCTAAAATTCGAGCTCAAGTTCTTAGCGATGAGCCCGAGTCGAGCCAAGTCTAATTGTTCATCAACAACTCTATTCATTTTTGAGAGATTAAAACGAGAAGAAAGATTCAATTCCTTCTTTGGCATTGTTGCCATGAACGGATAACTGTTAAGAAGATCCTGAAGTCCGGAAAGATCAGTCAGGAGTCTACTTGCGGATTTGTCGTCGGGCTGAAGAGTCCATTGTTCATCTCCTCTTCAAATGGGCGATTGTTGCAATGGTGTGGAAGATCAGTCCTTTCCGTTTGGTATTCCAGTGACTCGTGAAGTTTGACTTCGATTATTTGATAATTGTAAGAAAACAAATTTACTATATGAGCAATTTGGCCTCTTTTTATGTTGGCAAACTTGAAAAATTTAAGCATTATTTAGTGGCATAATTAGTAGAACACCCGGTCCCCAAGTTTGCTATAAAAACATATATATTGTGATACCCCACGATTCTAGAACCACGGGTGATCAAGTCCGGGCACAGATCCGAAGGATACCAGACAATCAATATATAAACAAGCAGGAATAAAACTGAATTAAGAATAAAATAATGATATGCTGAAAAGAATTCTAATTGTAAAACCTCCAAAAATAAAAGTTTTAATATAAATTAACTTTCCAATCCGTACAACTCGGGAATCCAACTAGTGGACCCCTAATAATCTCAACTGATGAAACTTTACAGAATAAAATCCAAAACTAAAACCAGAAAGAAAATTCCTATTTAGTCGGAAGAGTGAATGACTGTATCAGCATCACCACGAACAAGCTTTAAACCTGTTATAGACGATCACCTAAAAAATAAGGGTGGGTCAGGCCCACATGCAAGTTCCATGCCACTACAATCCATACATAAACCCGATACGCAGATGCATCGTAGATAGCTCAACAATAGCTAAGATAGTCCATATAGATATAAGTACACACTATAGGACGTTCACCAGCCCACATAATCCGTCTCAACCCGAGTAGAACAACCAAGGAAACATCATTAGGCCTGGTTATCAATCCTAGGCGATATACGCACCCTAACCATGACCAGGAGACTCAAGCTCGTATCACGGCACTTAAGTATATATTTAAATCTCTTCCTAATACAGAAAAGTAAAGTAACCATCCATTATGTCGTTCAACTGTTTTAGTTGACAGGACATGCATCCATGTAGAAGTTAACAGCTTGAGTTAATCCATTCCATATGTATGAAAGGGGTAGGACTTAGCTTTTTTTTATCTAATCCATCCATAATATGTCACCGTCCCATACCGGTACATATAATGCAAATGATCCATCAATGATGCACACATGTTTGAACATCAAATCCATCCGGAAACCAACACAATAGAAATCAGATATTGATAAGATCCTATCATGCATCCAGTATATGTTTATAATCATAGATCCTCTTTTTAAATTGTTAAAATAAGAATAAACAATTTAACCCATCCATTTCCATGTAATTGACAGAACCAAAATTAAAACAGTTCAGCAATTATCCTCCATAACATAATATAATGAATATCAGAATTTTAAACTGCACATTATACTAGAATTCCAAATCAACACATCCATACTAGTTCGTTTTCAATGTTAAAATGATGACTAGCATTTACATCCTCCCAAATCCTTTACGGCATGCAAATCTATAATTAAATCTCCTGGCACCTATGTAATTCCCCATTATAAAATTCTGTGTCGGATATAATGACATTCCAAAATTTAAGTACATCATATCAAACTTCAAAAGTATTTTATACCAGTTTCATTTAATTTGCTAACACGAAACTAGCAACTAACCTTCCACTACTCCCGACAATATACAACTTATTAGATACGAGTACATGACGTCATAACCAACATTCCTGGAACTGAACTATGCTAAATATATCATTGATATAAATTCTAACAACAATTACAATGTCAGTCCAAATTAAGTTGTCAAAACAACTTAGCAAAACAAGCATTCCTCCTTCCTCGACAGTAGGCCTATTATAAGCTTATGTTTTATGACATGCACTTAGGTTTAGCACCTTAGCATAAACCAACTATTTGAAGGCTTTAACAAGTTAATTTTAATCATTTAAAACCCCCATCACTTTCTAGTAATTACCTTTAAGCCCCTGAACTTCAGAAAAATTACAGAAAACACCCGTAAGGGTTTTTTTCCCATGGGAGCCGGCTCCCCTTTATTGGAGCCGGCTCCTAGGCTTCTAGAGCCGGCTCTCCCTCATGGAGAGCCGGCTCTCTCTTCATGGGAGCCGGCTCCCACCATTTAGGAGCCGGCTCTCACCCCTGAGAACCCCTCTCTGCTTCACTGCTTCGTCTTTGCTTCTGGCAGAAGTTCCAATTGTCTGTCCTAAGTTTCTTAAGGATTTTTAAGGGTTCAATTTAAGCCCTAATACGCCTATAAACTCCCTTGATTCTACTACCAATTGTTCTATAAAAATCCAAACAATTACAGGGCAGTTTATGCAGAAACACCCACAGTTCCAATTTCAACAACGCAGAACTAATTACAGAAATACTCTAACCTGCATACAATCCATTTTAAAAGTTTAATTAGCTTCCTAACCATCCTAGAAACTCTTTACATTCCATTCCAAATTAATTTACAGAGGTTTAACTCCCGCTCACAACAGTTTATACAAACAAAACAACTTCAGTTACAGAACGTGAAACAGTTATACACAGATTACAATTTAGTTTGTCATGCATACACATCTGTTTTAAAGTTTACTTAACTTCTTAACCATCCTAGCAACTCCTTACATTCCATTATGAATTAATTTACAAGAGTTTAACACATAATCCTCACCGTTTATGCAAAGAAACAAGCTTCAGTTATTTCAAAGGTTCCTCAATTACAGTCCGGCAAACATGCATCAATTATTGTTTTAAAACTTTAATTAATCCCCTGGAGACTATTTAGAATGCACAGAACACAAGTTTACAGGAAGGAGATAGAATGAAACTTGCCTATGAGATTTTGAATTAAAACCTCTACGCCGTCTCTACGTTTCAGAATTCCCCAGATTGTTTTTCTCCTTTGATAAACCTTCTATTCCTCTGTTGCTTCTTGACTTACCCACGAGCAACTCCTCTGCTCGTCCTCTATCCTTCCTCCATTAGCCTCACAGATTCTCTCAAGAACCCTCTCTGTTTTCCTCTCAAAATACTATTCCGTGAATAGGGTTTTGTTTTTTTGTTTCTCCAACCCTAGCAGACCATACAGTTATATATATATAGGCTATTATTTAACCTATGTTTAATTCAACTAAATTTACAAGTCGGCTACACCATGAATAAACGAAACCCTAACTTAAATTAAAATAACCCTAAAATATAAACCATATAAGCCATAAACAAGACACGTCAGTTAAAACCAATTAAATTAAAATAAATAAATAATTAATTTAAAACACCAATTCAATTAAACAATTAATTTAAAACCAATAAACAATTAAAATAAATCAATCAATCTAAAACAAATAATTCACACTTAATCAATTAAAAAAACCAATTCACTATATAACAATTAAGAAAACAAAACACATAAGTCACATAATTAAAATAAAAAAAAATGCAATAAAATCAAAATTAAATCCCTATTTTATCCTTTTGAAAACAAAGGGTATTACATTCTCCCCCCCTAACAAAAGGAATTCCATCCTCGGAATTCACGAAACTCTGAATTAATAACTTTGCAAAATTCATTTCCGTTTTCGTGTGGCACAGCCCTTTATATAGAATCTTCCCATTCCACAAATAGTCAACCATTTCGTAGATAACCACGCATGTCTAGGTTCCTTAGATTGGCTAAGTTATGTATACTTACCAAATCCTACGACCACATACCCAAAATCCTAGCATAATTAACGTTATTTCGCCAAAACAGTAGTTGGTTGGTCACATGTTTGTATCCCCAACTAAATCGTAATCCCGATCCTGACTAAATTAACCAAAATGAAACACATACAGCACACACGCTAAAACACAATAAAAAACAATAGAATCTTACATAAAGCACCGTTCCTCCTAGCAAAGAAATCTCCTTTAGAAATTAACTTTACTTGATTTGTTCATAATCTCTTTTTCAATTCCAGAGGTAATCATCCAACCTCGACACATAAGCTCCAATCATAGCTCATAACATATCCATTTGCTTCAGCAAATTCCAAAGGCTTAACCTTCATCCTCCTTATATACGAAATGCAAACCATCTAATGTAGCTTTAAGAAATAACTTAGACTGTCACAACCTAATTCCCACACTTCCCGGAACGTGATATAAAATCATTGCCTCGTTCTAAGAAGAACTCCATCCGATTCCTGAACCCCTGAAGAGTTCCTTTATCTACCTCCTTTAAAGGTAACCCAAAAGGTTAACTATCCACACCAACCCTATAAGTATCGTTCACTATTTTATTAGCGAACAACATCACCCTCGCGCGATCCTTTATTGATAAGATTCAATACCCTCTTTCTGGGGTATGCTACAATTTTCTCAACTAGAATCCTCTTGGGACTCCTATTCCCCGTTTGTCTCCTTTATGAGAACAACTGCAATCGTGTTGGTCCCTTCATGCGGTGACCTCAAACACACTCCTAAATTCTTCCTTGGCCTATACCTCTAAAAGTAATGCCAACCGGAACTAAACCTTTGATCCCGAGTTCTGCTTCTGATAAAGAACTTGATAACATACTCCTTTGGGTCTGAATCGCTGTTGCTGTGGACCCCATCCTCCTTCTAGTGTCAACCATTCTATACTTATAGAATATAATTGACATCAGCTGCTTCTCCTAACGAACCGTAAAAGAGTACAATGAATCCTAACATAGCTCTAAGTTTTAAGAGACGCAACGCGGAAGACTTCTAACGAAAGACACTCCTAAGGACACTAGAACCTGGAGTGCTCGGATACCAACTGTGATACCCCTCAATTCTAGAACCACGGGTGATCAAGTCCGGGCACAGATCCGAAGGATACCAGACAATCAATATATAAACAAGCAGGAATAAAACTGAATTAAGAATAAAATAATGATATGCTAAAAAGAATTCTAATTGTAAAACCTCCAAAAATAAAAGTTTTAATATAAATTAACTTTCCAATCCGTACAACTCGGGAATCCAACTAGTGGACCCCTAATAATCTCAACTGATAAAACTTTACAGAATAAAATCCAAAACTAAAACCAGAAAGAAAAATCCTATTTAGTCGGAAGAGTGAATGACTGTATCTGCATCACCACGAACAAGCTCTAAACCTGTTATAGACGATCACCTGAAAAATAAGGGTGGGTCAGGCCCACATGCAAGTTCCATACCACTACAATCCATACATAAACCCGATACGCAGATACATCCTAGATAGCTCAACAATAGCTAAGATAGTCCATATAGATATATATACACACTATAGGACGTTCACCAGCCCACATAATCCGTCTCAACCCGAGTAGAAAAACCAAGGAAACGTCATCAGGCCTGGTTATCAACCCTAGGCCATATACGCACCCTAACCATGATCAAGAGACTCAAGCTCGTATCACGGCACTTAAGTATATATTTAAATCTCTTCCTAATACAGAAAAGTAAAGCAACCATCCATTATGTCGTTCAACTGTTTTAGTGGACAGGACATGCATCCATGTAGGAGTTAACTGTTTGAGTTAATCCATTCCATATGTATGAAAGGGGTAGGACTTAGCTTTTTTTGATCTAATCCATCCCTAATATGTCACCGTCCCATACCGGTACATATAATGCAAATGATCCATCAATGATGCACACATGTTTGAACATCAAATCCATCAGGAAACCAACACAATAGAAATAAGATATTGATAAGATCCTATCATGCATCCAGTATATGTTTATAATCATAGATCCTCTTTTTAAATTGTTAAAATAAGAATAAACAATTTAACCCATCCATTTCCATGTAATTGATAGAACCAAAATTAAGACAGTTCAGCAATTATCCTCCATAACATAATATAATGAATATCAGAATTTTAAACTGCATATTATACTAGAATTCCAAATCAACACATCCATACTAGTTCGTTTTAAATGTTAAAATGATGACTAGCATTTACATCCTCCCAAATCCTTTACGGCATACAAATCTATAATTAAATCTCCTGGCATCTATGTAATTCCCCATTATAAAATTCTGTGTCGAATATAATGACACTCCAAAGTTTAAGTACATCATATGAAACTTCAAAAGTATTTTATACCAGTTTCATTTAATTTACTAACGCGAAACTAGCAACTAACCTTCCACTACTCCCGACAATATACAACTTATTAGATACGAGTACATGACATCATAACCAACATTCCTGGAACTGAACTATGCTAAATATATCATTGATATAAATTCTAACAACAATTACAATGTCAGTCCAAATTAAGTAGTCAAAACAACTTAGCAAAACAAGCATTCCTCCTTCCTTGACAGTAGGCCTATTATAAGCTTATGTTTTATGACATGCATATAGGTTTAGTACCTTAGCATAAACCAACTATTTGAAGGCTTTAACAAGTTAATTTTAATCATTTAAAACCCCCCATCACTTTCCAGTAATTACCTTTAAGCCCCTGAACTTCAGAAAAATTACAGAAAACATCCGTAGGGGTTTTTTTCCCATGGGAGCCGACTCCCCTTTATTGGAGCCAGCTCCTAGGCTTCTAGAGCCAGCTCTCCCTCATGGAGAGCTGGCTCTCTCTTCATGGGAGCCGGCTCCCACCATTTAGGAGCCGGCTCTCACCCCTGAGAACCCCTCTCTACTTCACTGCTTCGTCTTTGTTTCTGGCAGAAGTTCCAACTGTCTGTCCTAAGTTTCTTAAGGATTTTTAAAGGTTCAATTTAAGCCCTAATACTCCTATAAACTCCCTTGATTCTACTGCCAATTGTTCTATAAAAATCCAAACAATTACAGGGCAGTTTATACAGAAACACCCACAGTTCCAATTTCAACAACGCATAACTAATTACAGAAATACTCTAACCTGCATACAATCCATTTTAAAAGTTTAATTAACTTCCTAACCATCCTAGAAACTCTTTACATTCCATTCCAAATTAATTTACAGAGGTTTAACTCCCGCTCACAACAGTTTATACAAACGAAGCAACTTCAGTTACAGAACGTGAAACAGTTATACACAGATTACAATTTAGTTTGTCATGCATACACATCTGTTTTAAAGTTTACTTAACTTCTTAACCATCCTAGCAACTCCTCACATTCCATTATGAATTAATTTAGAAGAGTTTAACATATAATCCTCACCGTTTATGCAAAGAAATAAGCTTCAGTTATTTCAAAGGTTCCTCAATTACAGTCCGACAAACATGCATCAATTATTAGTTTTAAAACTTTAATTAATCCCCTGGAGACTATTTAGAATGCACAAAACACAAGTTTACAGGAAGGAGATAGAATGAAACTTGCCTATGAGATTTTGAATTAAAACCTCTACGCCGTCTCTACGTTTCAGAATTCCCCAGATTGTTTTCCTCCTTTGATAAACCTTATATTCCTCTGTTGCTTCTTGACTTACCCACGAGCAACTCCTCTACTCGTCCTCTATCCTTCCTCCATTAGCCTCACAGATTCTCTCAAGAACCCTCTCTATTTTCCTCTCAAAATACTATTCCATGAATAGGGTTTTGTTTTTTTGTTTCTCCAACCCTAGCAGACCATACAGTTATATATATATAGGTTATTATTTAACCTATGTTTAATTCAATTAAATTTACAAGTCGGCTACACCAAGAATAAATGAAACCCTAACTTAAATTAAAATAACCCTAAAATATAAACCATATAAGCCATAAACAAGACACGTCAGTTAAAACCAATTAAATTAAAATAAATAATTAATTAATTTAAAACACCAATTAAACAATTAATTTAAAACCAATAAACAATTAAAATAAATCAATCAATCTAAAACAAATAATTCACACTTAATCAATTAAACAAACCAATTCACTATATAACAATTAAGAAAACAAAATACATAAGTCACATAATTAAAATAAAAAAAATGCAATAAAATCAAAATTAAATCCCCATTTTATCCTTTGGAAAACTAGGGGTATTACATATATATTAAGAGCTGGAATGATATAATGTTGAACGAGTGCTCCCCCATTTTTTTTTTTTTCTTCAAATTGAACTAAAAAAACTAAATCATATATATATATACAAAATCCCCTTGCAAAGAGATAGCTGTGACTTCTGTTTCTCAATCTCTCCATTTCATAAACAAAAACATAGAAACTTTACAAAGCTAAAGAAACCCAAAAAACAAACTTAGATAAAGTCCATGGATTGGGTTTGTGGTGATAGACCCACCCATGAAAACAGAGTACTCAAATTCTACCATTAATGGCGGTGAAATCTTGTGGGGAATTTTTGCACTCTGATTCTCTAGAAATCAATACCGGACGAGCTCAACCATTGCCCAGAGATCATTCGGTGCTTCGGCAACGATTTTAACTTTGATAATGGTGACAAATTGTATAACATGTTCTTCTAGTATGCTTCCAGAACAGCCGGTTGCCAGAATCTATCGTAAGGCGGTTCACAAAGTCTATACTCAAAAGAGCTCGGTATGTTGACTGTGACATGAAGTTGTAAAATTGTCAATTGTTTTCTTCTAAACATGGTAGAAACGTGCAGTGTATACCTACAAACATATACTATAACAAACCACTCCATCACATGGTATGATATTGTCTGCTTTGGGCCTGAACCCTCACGATTTTGCTCTTGGGCTTTACCCCAAAAGGCCTCATACCAATTGGAGGTGACACACTTACATATAAGCACTTCACCTTTCCTCTACCCAGGCGATGTGGGACTATGCACCCGTAGCTCGCCAGTGTGGTAGCCTGACAGTGTCTCTCGCACCCGCCTATGGCACACCCGCCCACAAGGTCATCACAATCCACCCCCCTTGGAGGCCCAACATCCCCGTCGGCACACTTCCGGCTGGGTCAGGCTCTGATACCATTTGTAACGACCCACTCCACCACATGGTATGATATTGTCCGCTTTGGGCCTGAGCCCGCATGGTTTTGCTCTTGGGCTTTATCCCAAAAGGCCTCATACCAATTGGAGGTGGCACACTTACATATAAGTACTTCACCTTTCCTTTACCCAGACGATGTGGGACTGTGCACCCGTAGCTCGCTAGTGTGGTAGCCTGACAGTGTCTCTCGCACACGCCCACGGCACACCCGCCCACAAGGTCATCACAATCCACCCCCCTTAGAGGCCCGACGTCCCCGTCGGTACACTTCCTGCTGGGTCAGGCTCTGATACCATTTGTTTTGTAACGACCCACTCCGCCATATGGTATGATATTGTCCGCTTTGGGCCTGACCCCTCACGGTTTTGCTCTTGGGCTTTACCCCAAAATGCCTTATACCAATTGGAGGTGACACACTTACATATAAGCACTTCACCTTTCCTCTACCTAAGCAATGTGGGACTGTGCACCCGTAACTCGCCAATGTGGTAGCCTGACAGTGTCTCTCACACCCGCCCACGGCACATCCGCCCACAAGGTCATCACAATCCACCACCCTTAGAGGCCTGACGTCCTCGTCGGCACACTTCCGGCTGGGTCAGGCTCTGATACCATTTGTAACGACCCACTCCACCACATGGTATGTTATTGTCCGCTTTGGGCCTGAGCCCGCGCGGTTTTGCTCTTGGGTTTTATCCCAAAAAGCCTCATACCAATTGGAGGTGACACACTTACATATAAGCACTTCACCTTTCCTCTACCCAGGCGATGTGGGACTGTACACCCGTAACTCACCAATATGGTAGCCTGACAGTGTCTCTCGCACCCGCCCACGGCACACCCGTCCACAAGGTCATCACAATCCACCCCCCTTGGAGGCCCGATGTCCCCGTCGGCACACTTCCGGCTGGGTCAGGCTCTGATACCATTTGTAACGACCCACTCCACCACATGGTATGATATTATCCGCTTTAGGCCTACGCCCACACGGTTTTGCTCTTGAGCTTTACCCCAAAAGACCTCATACCAATTGGAGGTAACACACTTACATATAAGCACTTCACCTTTCCTCTACCCAGGCGATGTGGGACTGTGCACCCATAGCTCGCCAGTGTAGTAGCTTGACAGTATCTCTCGCACCCGCCCACGGCACACCCACCCACAAGGTCATCACAATTCACCCCCCTTGGAGGCCCGACGTCCCCGTCGGCACACTTTCGGCTGGGTCAGGCTCTGATACCATTTGTAACGACCCACTCCACTACATGGTATGATATTGTCCGCTTTGGGCCTGACCCCTCACGGTTTTGCTCTTGGGCTTTACCCCAAAATGCCTCATACCAATTGGAGGTGACACACTTATATATAAGCACTTCACCTTTCCTCTACCCAGGTAATGTGGGACTGTGCACCCGTAACTCGCCAGTGTGGTAGCCTGACAGTGTCTCTCGCACCCGCCCACGGCACATCCGCCCACAAGGTCATCACAATCTACCACCCTTGGAGGCCCGACGTCCTCGTCGGCACACTTCCGGCTGGGTCAGGCTCTGATACCATTAGTAACGACCCACTCCACCACATGGTATGATATTATCCGCTTTGAGCCTGAGCACTCACGGTTTTACTCTTGGACTTTACCCCAAAAGGCCTCATACCAATTGGAGGTGACACACTTACATATAAGCACTTCACCTTTCCTCTACCTAGGCGATGTGAAACTGTGCACCCGTAGCTCGCCAGTGTGGTAGCCTGACACCCGCCCACGGCATACCCGCCCACAAGGTCATCACATATACATATACACATATAAATATATGCGGTGCAGCATAATATAATTTTACTCTATACTGCATATTTTTACACAAATATAAGCATAAACAGAAAGATACTAATATAAGTTTAGTTCAGAATTAGGAAATTTAAAAAAAATAAAAAAAAATACATAGAGATGATATATCAGCTTTTTCACTCTTCATTCCATCTTTCTTAGCCGGCCAAAGTCCCTCGCGACATCGTCTTCACCGTGTTTAGAAGAAAACAACAGACAATTTTGCTGTTTAATGTAACAGTGAACATATCCATGCTTGTGAATACAGTGAAGCCATTTGAGTATAGACTTCGTGTATAGCTTTACGTCGGATTCTGGCAGCCGGCTGTTACCAGAATTCCGTAGCTTATCTTCTAAAGCACCTCCAGACGCATACTCCAAGAACAGATTATACAATTTGAGGCCGTTTTCAAAGCTGAAACCGTCGCCGGAGCATCGAATATTTTCTGGGTAGCGGCTGAGCTAGCTTGTCGAGTATTGACATCTCACAAGTGTGAAACCCACAAGATTTCACAGCCATTAATGGAGGATTTTTTACTACTCTATTCTTTTGCGTATTGTTAAATTCAGAGTGGAATTTTGGGTTCTTAGTTTATGGTTTCTTTAGCTTTGAAGCGACACCGAGAACTCACAATCAATTCTTTATTGGGGGAGACATGTCTATATAGAGGAGATTTTAGTTTGTTTATTGACTCGGTGATTATATATTGTGTTATATATATATATATATATATATATATATTGAAGCAAGACAGATTCCACCGCTACACTAAAGATGAGAACATGTCCAAGTTGCCCCTTTTACTAGTTCCAAGAGTGCTCAGGAGTCGGGCCTTTAATTGCAGACACTCCATTTTTGTTTGTTTTAAATTAACGTGCTCAGTTGAGTTCACATGCATATATGACTTGTTTGTCTCCATGTTACGGAAGGTCACACCATCGGCTCCTCAGAATGCGAGGGAGCCAAAATATTTCATGTTCATTGTATCCATCATCATCGGCTGCTGCCCTTTTCGAAATTCTTGCGTTCTCTTTCCCTTTCCGGGAAAAGTAGAGGCCGAGTAAATTTTGCAGCAAAAACTGAGCCTACCTTTTTTTGGACCAATTGGTGGATGGGTGGTGCTTTATTTCAACTCTTGCTATATTTTGTATACTGAAAAAATATATATATAGATAAAATAAAATAAAATAAAATAAAATTGATAATTAGGAAGAAAAAGAAAAGAAATGAGATGATTGTGTTAATTGTTTGTCTGTTTGATTAAAAAAAAAAAATTTTAATAGTAATCATGATCAGTAAAGTAAAGAAAAGAAATGAAGCTATTGTTAGTGAAATTACAACCATACCTTTTTTTTCATAGAATTTTTTTTTTATAAAAATAAGGATAAATTTGATATTAACATAGTTTTATTAAAAATATTCTTTTCTTTCCTTTCCTCCCATTTCTTTGAGAATAACAAAAGTTATTATTCATGCCAATTCTATCCCTCCAAATCCTTTATTTTCCTTTCATTTTCGTCCAATATTTTCTATCAAAACTATTTTTTTATTTCCTTCCATTTCCATTCTTTTCTTTTCCTATCATTTCCATTATACCAAACGGACCTAAATGATCATGTACATGGTTTGTGATCATGTATATATCTGAGGATCTAAACTGATCCACCAATTTTTATATTTTGAATGCAGAGATAAGTATTTTAAAATTACGTGGTAATATAGGATATGAGTATACAACCTCTTTACTTTTGAAAACTGTTACAAATTGTCATAGTGAATGTGTTAGGCTTTGCTCAAAATATTTTGCTACCATTTAAATGAATGAAAATGTTTTTTATTGCACAAAACCATGCTTATAAAACTCAACTCGTAACAAATGAGATCCCTCCCATTTATAGGCCAAGGGTCTTTATGATGAATGGCAGGCCAATATCTATTAATTAATTGTAGAAGAATTCTAAAATGAGATTATAGAATACTCCAAAACTATATTTACAGAGCTACTATATAATTCTAGATAATGCTACACAAGTCTATACAACTTCACACAAATGTATGAGATATAATGTCATACCAACGTTCCACATCATCATTAGTAGGGACGGGTTTGTGAAAGGCTCAGTGGGAGCATTTGTAATACTCCTAATTTTAAAAAGATAGTCTCGGTATTTATTTCATTGTTTTAAGTGCAATTTTAATTATTTAATGGATTATTTGGCTATTTGTTTATGTGTTTAATTGAATTAACTGTTTAAATGTAATTTGTGTGTTTAAATGATTTATTTGAAATTAATTGTTTGAATGATGTGTTTGATTATTTGTAATTAATTGTTAAATTAAATGTTTATTTTATTTTTATTTTTATTTTTATTTTAAAGGTATGGATTTGGATAGTAGTACTGGACCAACCAATTGGGTTGCATGGACTACTTGGATATGAGGTTTAATGGGTACGAATATTATCCATGGGTAGTTATACATATATATATATGGATATATATGTATATAAGGATATTAGTTTATTATTACTATTATTATTGTTTATAAATAGTAATAATATTATCAAAAGGATAGTCAGATATTGTATGTGTGTGTGTATATATATATATATATAGTTGTAAATTATATATTCAATCTATATATATGTAATATCACGTTAGTTATAGCAAACATAGTATATATATGCATATTAGTATTTTTCATTATTAATTTGTTAGTAATTAGACTTGGGGAAGGACTTGGATTATAGGGGTTATATATATATATATATATATATATATATATATATATATATATATATATATATATATCGATCTATTATGGTAAATTCTATGTGAGATTGGGAGGTATAGAAAAAGAGAGAGACACGAGTTTTGAGACAGAAAGAACTGTGTGGCCAAGGGAGCTTGAGGCCGAACCCAAGGAGAGGAAAGGAGGCTCTATGCGTGGGCTAGGACCAAGCAACAGAGAGGTTTGACGGCAGCCAAGTCGCCAAAAAAATCAGAGAAAAAGGAGTTTGAGGTTTTGATCTGAAAACCTTAAGATGCAAGTTCTTCTCCTACTTTTTCCCTTAGATTCGTGTTCTATGCATGCCTAGGAAATTCCAGGGGAGCTTAAACAATATAATTGAACAATTATCCATGCTTAAATCGGATTAGAACGGAGGCTTTTATAATTTTATTCACATGTTCTTGAATTATATATTCTTGGATTTTGATGCATAATTTGGTGTTTAATTTGGATCTTTACATGTTAGAACATCTAAAATAAATTAATATGGACTTATGGAACTTAAGTTGAAGCTTAGATGCCTTAACAATAGATTTTTAGGATTTACAGAGGCTGAATCAACGAAGAAGACGACTTTCAGCATCAACCGATCGAGAGTCGACTCAGTTGGTAACTGAGCCAACTCGGTTGGCAACCGAGGCGACTCAGTTGGAACCGAGCCTGCTCAGTTGGGCTGCGACCTGGGCACTTCGTTTTAATTGCCCAAAATTATTTTTAAACCTATTTTAATTAATCTAAATGGGTTAAATGGACTTGGAGAAGTTCTAGAATGCATAATATACTTTACATGCTTAAGGAATTAGACAATACAGATTTATAAATAATTTTTATAAATTATTTAATGGATGGTTAGTTATTAAATTGTTTTAACAATTGAAATAAGTGCTTACAAAGTTTCTAATCATAATTATGAACATTTATATAATTTATCTGAGATATAGGTTAATTACTTGGAATGTAAGTTAACTACATGCTATTTAAATTGTTGTATTTGCTTAATTAAATGCAAAGGATTATCTGTGAATTTTTATTATGCTTATCTCTGAATTATTTGATGTATTATATTCCTGCATCATTTATTAGATTGTATGGTTTAATGCTCCCATATGGGATGGTGGCATTCTAGGGACAGAGTAACCAAAGAAGTTAAGTCCTACCTATTCAAGTTTATAATGGAATGGATTAACTAGAAAGTTAAGTCTTACTTATTTTCATGTCAGGCCACTGAATTAATTGGATGACATATTGGATATTTACGTTTATATGTTTGGATAGAACGGATTTTATATATATAGTTATATGTCGTGATATGAGCTTGAGTCTCAAGATCATGGTTAGGGCGCGTATATTGCCTATGATGGATAATTGGATATAGTAGATATCTGTGTACCCTGGTAGGTCTAGTTACTCATGCCCACTTTATGTGCGATTTGCATGTTGTCTTTTATTCAGGTTAAGGCAGACCTATAGTTCAGTAAGTGTCCTATAGTGTGTATATATGTGTGTGTGTGTGTGTGTGGACTACTTAGCTATTGTTGAGTTAATTAGGATGTATACGTAACGTCGAGATTCTGTTTGGACTATAGTAGAATAGAACTTGTTTGTGGACCTGACCCACCATTATTTTTCAGGTGTTCATCAGCTCCAGGCTTAGAGGTTGTTCGTGCAGAGTAGAGATAATATTCATCATCTATCTATGTAGGATTTCTTTTTTATTTCAGTTGAGATATTATTAGGGGTCCATTAGAAGAATTCCCGAGTTGTAATGGTATCAGAGGATTGGATATTTTATTTTGGGGGATTAATTAATTATTAATTCAAGAATTTATTATATAGTTTCTTTCAACTTATTATTTATTCTTAATTCATTTTGTACTCAATGCTCGTTAAATACTTTAATTGTTTGATATTCTATCGAGTTTGGGCTTGGGTCTGATCAACCCATGTCTTGGAGTCTAGGGGTATCACAGCATCTGCCCCCACTGAATTATTTTATTATTACATTTTATACTTCTAAATTCATTTTTTTTTTGCATTTATGCTCATAAAATTTTGAAATTACCCCTACCCCCACTAAAAAAAAAAAAAAAAACCTCAATTTAAATTCCAAACCCCCCCCCCCCCCCCCCCCCATTCTCTCATATGAATTTCTAGATCCATCCCTGAGTCCAGCTCATTGTGCACTGTTATTTGTGTGGCATAATAAGATAATTTTAGCTAGTAACTTTTTGTTTGTTTAACAAATAGTTTTGGAATGAAGTGAGATAAACCTGAGAGTTTCAAAGTTTAGTCACCTGACATAAATGAAGTGCTTTGGAAGCGTACCACATAATATGTTTGGCTCTACTCAAGATATTTTGCTACCGTTTAAGTGAATGAAAAGGTTTTTTTATTGCACTAAACCATTCTTATAAAACTTAGCTTGCTTGATGTGGAACAAATGGGATCCCTCCTCTTTATAGGCCAGGGACTTGTGATGAATGGCTAAGATTTCGTTATGCACCAGTGTAGTATTTGTGTGGCATAACCTTTTAAGCCAAAGTGTGGCACTAATCCTTCAATACACTAAATCTCTATAGTTTACTAAAAATTGGGTTTACTTGGCTTGTACTTTTGATAACAGTTTTCTTGTTTTTAGTTTTCTAAAAATAGAAAATTGTACAAAAACTCTAATTTTTTGTTTAATTTTCTGAAAACTCAGTTATAAAAAGACATATTTTAATAAAACTATTTTATAATTTTTTTAAAAATAATTTTCTATTTTTTGAATTTTTGATAAATGTGTTACAGAAATGGTGTAGATCGAACTAGGAACACATTCATCCTGCATGATAATGTTGTGTCTTTTTGGACTTGCATAGCACCCAAATATACAAGGAAAACCAAATATGGCCAAGTTGGTGGACCGAACATACACCAGGAGTAAAGCAGCTCATGACCACCAAGTCCCAATTAAACCAGGCAAGGCCCTAACAGTACTAATTGGTAGCCTAATGAAGATACAGTATGACCCACACTAGGTTAAGAATTGAATAGGCCCAGAATTTCAGGCCTATTTTATCGATACAAGGCTTTTTTTTCCATCAACACCAAATCTCAATCAAAGATACAAAACCTTCAACCCAAGTTTAACTTTAACCCGACCTTCAACCCACTTGTTTTAACCCGAGTTTAACTTAACTTGAAGCGAATGAGCTTGGATTTTTTTTTTTTCCTAGTTGGTTCTCACACACACACATGCCTCCACTGAGGTTCGAACCCTTGACCTCCCTTTGAGAAGTAAGGACTTGGTACTGCTCGGCCATAGGCTTGTTGGTAGTTCAAATTATATAATTTGCGTTGATCTCAAAGTTGGTTACTGTAATACCCCGATATTTTAAAGGATTTATTAATTGAGATTAATTACTTTTATTTTATTTTTAAATGATTTATTTGATTTAATTTGAATTAATTCCGTTTATTTTAATTTTTAATTGATTTGTTTTATTGAGTGCTTAGATTAATTATTTTATTTTATTTATATTTCGTGAATTATTGATATGATGATTGTTGTGTGTGTGTTTGATTATTGATTGAATTATTGGCGTGTTGATTTTATTGGTATGGTATGACTTTGTTGTAATTTTTTATTTTGTTTATTTGCTTCATGGAATTAGTTATTTTAATTTAAGTGTTTATTTAATTATTTATTTTATTTAAATTAATTGGATATAGGCTTAAGGGAAGTTGGACCAAATGATGTGGTCTTAGGCTTGGATTGAGCCTTATTGGGTTAATTATTAAAGGCCAATGCTTATGAAGATATTTAAATAATTATCTTTACATAATTATATATATATATATATATATATATATATATATAAGTATATATGATTTATTTAACTAATGATTATTTATGAAAGGTATTTATGTATATAATAGAATATATGTGTATATAAATATATATATTATTTAAAGATTATTATTTTATTTGGTAGTCATGAATATGATTTGGATTTTAATGTGTATAAATATACGCATAAGGTTTTAGGGCTAAAAGTTTACACGTTAGAAAAATAAGAAAAGTAGAGAGAGAGAAGACTAAAAGGCTGACAAAGAGGATATCAGATCAGAGAAAGAGGACGTCAGATTTGAAAGAGGCAATCAAGGCTTGAAGCGTCGGTTTCGTTTCGAAAAATTCAGGCGAGTACTTCTCTATCTTTCCTCTTAAAATTCATAAGGATTTCACCTTGAGTATCAAGGCTTTAATTAAATTTATTAATTAAATATTCGCTAGAACGGATTATTTAAAAGTATGAATTATTATATATTTTTAGTCTTGAAGTATTGGATTTTAATTGTATATATAGATGTTGTGTATATATTTTCAAATTCATTTATACGTTGATCTATGACCCAAGAGGATTAATTATGGTTTCTGGAACTTCTGATATTTTTCTGAAATTTTTTGAATTCTAGTATTTTTATATATTTTTCTGGAAATTATTAGATTTATTTTCCTCTTATTTGTTTGGAAAATAAATAAATATATATATATATATATATATATACACAAACATATATATTGTTTATATATAATATATACACTAGCGTCTATGGAACGGTTGCCTCAATAGGGAATTGATCTAGCGCGGCGTGGCGTAGGATAATAGTGTGTACACGCAGATCCTGGCCCTGGGATGGTGCTGACGAGGGATGGATAATTTAATGTGGTGTGGGGCATGGGGTTTTGGTCCGCATTGTCATCTGGACCATAGAAGTGGCCTGGTCAACAAAGAAGTGATCTGGTGAAGCGCAGACCATGGAGAGTGGTGCACACTTAGATTTGGACCGTTGATTTGTTCTGGTCAACATAGAAATGATTCGGTGCGGTCGCGCTCACAGTAACGATTGAGCTCAGCCTATTATTCTACCTGTTTTACTCGAAATTTAAACGGTCATAACTCAGTCATCTTAAATTGAAATTAGGTCATTCTTGAGCTCAAATTTAAAGATTTTTCGTCCTCTTTCTAATGGTACCAATTTCATTATCAGATTCCCATCCTATTAGGAGATATTTAGGTTTTAGTAAGATGGTGTCGAAAAATTATTTAAACCGAGATAGAGTATTTATGGGAAACCATTTATGACGATATTTAGTAGCATTTAATTTACATAAATATAATTAAATTAATATATTAGTGATAGAGGTATATATATATATATATATATATATATCTAGTTTAATTAATTTATGAGTTGTATATATATATATATATATATATATATACAACTCATAAATTAATTAAACTAGATATATATATATAATTATTGATATATATGTATATATAATTTTAAATAATCAATGATTATTAAGGAATGTGTTATACACACACACACACACACATATATATATATATTAAATAATATATGTGTATATGTATATATTATTTAAGATGATTAATATTATTAGTCTTATTTGGTATATCTAGATAGTTTGGTTATTAAATTAATTATATGCATATGATATGCATGAAATGTGTAGGTATGAATTCTTTTATTGATAAGTTAATTTGTCTATGTAAGAATTATTTGGTTGATAAATTAACTTTTAAGGTTTGGTACGTGGTTAAATTGTAGGCATGGATAAGTTGCCAAATGCGTAAATATATTACCTAAATATTTGTATGAATAAAATACATACATAAGAAGTATGGATGAGTTGTTAGTTTTTTTTTTTTTTTTTAAAGATGAGTTGCTAGTTTAAAAGTATATATATATACATACTTGTAGAGGCATGATTGAATTGTCAATATATAAATAAATATACTTGTAGAGGCATGATTAAATTGCCAATGTGTAAATAAATATGCTTAAAGGAGACATGGTTGAATTGCCAATATATAAATAAATATATTTATAATGGCATGGTTGATTTGCCAAAACGTAATTAAATTGTTATGTGTTAGATGATTAAAATTTCATCTAAAGTTATTGTATGTATATTCTTAAATTAGAATAATCTAGTAATTATAGGTTAGTGTATTATTTTATGTATATTAATAAAATAATATTGATAGAGACATGGATGATTTGTCAAAACCTAGATATTGGCTGTGTAATTTAAATAATTAAATCATTATTGGGTTTTGGATTAAATATAATATTCATTTAATTATATTTTATTGTTTAAGTGATTAATTAACTGTCTAGGATGTAATTGAGGTTAATAAATTTTTCTTTAAAAGAAATGGTGGTTTGGTCTAGGTATGATTATTATTTAATCATTCTTAATGGTTTTGGAATTTATGAACCTAGTAATAGATGTAATTATTGTATTATATATAATTATTTATATATGTGTGTGTATCATTGTATATTAAAGATAAAAGACTTTATTAGGATTGGCTTTGGTCAGAGATGATCTTTTTATTGATTTTCAGAGGCCTGGTAGAGAAAACTTGCTCGTGGGTTTGACCCACTTATTTTTATCTTTCAGGTTACTAGAGGTCCAAGTCTCAAGGTTAAGGATCCGCAACTGGAGGACTTATTTATTCTTTCAGTTTATTTTAAAGTATGATGATAGACTTATTTTTTTTTTTATAGTTGACTAAATTATTGGATAATGTTTTTAAGGGTCCTTGAGTTACGGGATTCCCGAGTTATAATTTTGGAGAAGTATAAATAAAGTTATTATTTATTAATTTTCTTTAGCGAGTTATTTATTCTTTTTAATTCTTTTTGTAATCTGTGTTTGTTTCAAATACTTTAATTGTTTTGATATCCCCTGATCTTGTACGCGGATTTGATCAACCCGTGTTTCAAAATTAAGTGGTTATCACAGTTGCTTACTTCTGCACATAAAATAAATAAAATTTAAAATTTAAAAAATTTAAAAAAAAAAATTGAATTTAAAGGAGTAAAAATTGTTAATAAATTCTCAATAAATTAATTTTTCAAATGATCAAATTTAAAGAAATAAAATTGAAATAAAATAGTTGATCACGATAATTAGTAAATATAACATTTTTTAAATTATAAAGATGTAAAAGTTTTTAATATTTGGTTTAGGGTTTAGACTTTACAGCCTAATCCCGACCCTAATAATCATTGAAATGGTTGTTAAAGCATGTGAAAATAAACACACTCAAACCTAAATCACATAATGCTTTTGAACGGGTGTTGCTCTTACTGATCTCGCTCCTGTTTCTTTTATGTGCGACTTAGATTTTGCCTCTCCCTGCTCGTGGGCCCACTCCCTCTCTACGTGACTTTAGACTCAAACACCTACTTTTGCCTCTATGAGATTTTGAACTCCAAAAGCTACAAGGTCCTTGGTTAAATATAACTAATGAGAACATCTCATTGTGAAAATTATTATTTTTATACTATTTTATCATTTTTTTTTTCAATCATATAACAGTAATAAATCAAATGAAAAGAATCATAAAGTGAATTCATTGTTGTAAAAGTATTACTAAATATTTTTAAAATTGCATATTTATTTGTTCAAATGTCTTCTTTTTTTTTTGGTATTTTTACTTACCAAAAAATAAATAAATCTTATTTTTCATCTCAATTAATACATAGTTTTCACAAAGTACCTATAAATACATAGTTTATTTAGTTCATCATAATCTTATAATGAAAGATTCACATGTGAGCTCAGAGGACCATTAATCTTGAACTGGAAGATTAACAATCTTTCAAATTATAATTTTTTTGAAATAATATTAGACCAAAGAATAAAGATAAATATAGGTTAAAGAAAAAGAGACTAAAATTGGGCAAAGGAATATAAGGGTTGGACTAAAGTTTTAAAACCCATACTCAAGAAACTCAAGATAGATTAACAATATTTGTTTGTTAATCCCTCGGATATTTGGCACCTGCATGACACAATTAAATACAATGAAGCAAAGTAACAATTAAGTTGGGGTGGGTATGATAATCCTACCATTGTCTTTTTGTATAGCTTATTGGTAACACTTTGTAGTCTTATTAATTTTTTTTTTATGGTTAGTTATACTGTACTTTATAGTTTCACTGCCTTTGTTTTTAGGATGCAATCCTCTAATTGATTAATACTGTGTTGGGTTAGTTTGTACAAATTTGAACTTGTACTTTTTGGAGGGGTTTTGGTTTTGCTGCTAGCTGGAACATAGTTATGATATGAGAATAATTGTGTGAAAACTTAATTAAAATGTGCAACATAGTTAAGTCATTAGTTTTTTATGAGCTGAAACAGAATGATTTATTTAGCTTAATGTCACGAATGAAATGTGAAGTTTAAAGGAATTTATCAGATTGTATATGTTCTTTCTTTCATTGTATAACTCGTGTTTGGGTTAGTCTACTATTGGTGTGTGTTTTAATTATTATTTTTTAGTTTGGGTTAGTCTACTATTGGTGTGTGTTTTAATTATTATTTTTTATTATTTTATATGAAGAAAAACAAATGCAGTATTGAGAATTTGATTGCTTTGAATATCAGAATTTTTTTATAAACGACAATTTCACTGAACTAGAGAGAAGTATCATACTGTCGTTTTGGGTTTGGTGGCACATTGATCTAAGGGGTTTCCTGCTATGAATGAAAATGTTTTTTATTGCACTAAACCATGCTTATAAAACTTAACTGGTAACAAATGAAATCCCTCCTATTTATAGGCCAAGTGTCTTATGATGAATGGCCAATATCTATTAATTGTAGAAGAATTCCAAAACGAGATTATAGAATACTCCAAAACTATATTTACAGAGCTACTATATAATGCTAGATAAATGCTACACAAGTCTATACAACTTCACACAAATTAATGTATGAGATATAATGTCATGCAAACGTTCCCATCATCATTAGTTCATCTCATTGTGCACTGGTATTTGTGTGGCATAAGAAGATAATTTTAGTTAGTAACTTTTTGTTTGTTCAACAAATAGTTTTGGAATGAAGAAATGTAAACTGAGAGTTTCAAAGTTTAGTCACCTGACATAAATGAAGTGCTTTAAAAGCGAACAGAGAAATGTTAGGCTCTACCCAAGATATTTTGCTACCGTTTAAGTGAATGAAAATGTTTTTTTATAGCACTAAACCATTCTTATAAAACTTAGCTTGCTTGATGTGGAACAAATGGGATCCCTCCTCTTTACGGTCTTATGATGAATGACTAAGATTTCGTTATGCATGAGTGTGGTATTTGTGCAACATAAATTTAGAGCGTGAAACTAATCTTTCAATATACTAAATCTCTATAGCTTACTAAAAATTGGGCTTGCTTTGTTTGTAATTTAAATAACAGTTTTTTAGTTTTTAGTTATACGAAAACCCTATGACCATCAAGACCCAATTAAACCAGGCAAGGCCCAACAGTACTAATTGGTAGCCTTATGAAGATACAGAATGACCCACACTAGGTCAAGAATTTAATAGGCCCAGAATTTCAGGCCCATTTTGTCGATACAGGCTTTTTTTCCCATCACCACCAAACCTCATTCAAAGATACACAACCTTCAACCCAAGTTTAACTTTAACCCGGCCTTCAACCCACTTGTTTTAACCCGAGTTTAACTCAACTCGAATCGATTGAGCTCGGATTAGATAATTTGGGTTGATCTCAGAGTTGGTTGGTTACTTCTGTACATAAAAATTTTCAAAAAAAACTCAAAAATTGAATTTAAAGATGTAAAAATTGTTAATAAATTCTCAATAAATTAATTTTTCAAATGATTACTAAACAATAAATCAAATTTAAAGAAAAACAGATTGAAATAAAATGGTTCATCACGATAATAAGAAAATATAATGTTTTTTTTATTATAAAGATGTAAAAGTTATTAATATTTGGTTTAGGGTTTAGACTTTACAGCCTAATCTCAATCCTAATAATCGCTGAAATGGTTGTTAAAGCACGTAAAAAATTGGGTTGGGTTCGAGTTTACTACCCCAAGTTGTATCCTAAATATAACTTTTTCTTCTTCTTTTTTTCACAAAGAAACACACTCACACCAAAGTCACATAATTCTTTTGAACGGGTGTCGTTCTTACCACTCTCGCTCCTGTTTCTTTTCTGTGTGACTTAAATTTTGTCATTCTCGCGCTCGCGGGCCCACTCCTGCTCTATGTGACTTTAGACTCAAACACCCAATGCCGCTATGAGATTTTGAACTCCAGAGACTACAAGATCCTTGATTAAATATAACTAAAGATTAAATATAACTAATGAGAACATCTTATTATGAAAATTATTATTTTTATATTATTTTATCATTTTTTCAATCATATACCAGTAATAAATCAAATGAAAAGAGCCATAGAGTTGTAAAAGTATTACTAAACATTTGCAAAATTGCATATTTATTTTTTCAAATGTCTTATTTTCTTACTTACCAAAAAAAAAAATAGATCTTATTTTTCATCTCAATTAATATATAGTTTTCACAAAGTACCTATTAATACATAGTTTAATTAGTTCATCATAATCTTATAATGGAAGATTCACATGTGAGTTCAGAGGACATTAATCTTGAATTGGAAGATTAACAATTTTTCAAATTATAATTTTTTTTGAAATAATATTAGACCAAAGAATAAAGATCAATATAGGTTAAAGAAAAAGAGAATAAAATTGAATCTACGAGAAAGTATACAATACCCCAAGAATATTTATACATGGTACCCCACCAATAAAAATTATAAAAACTCTCAATTTGTCTTGATGCACGAGAAAATGATAGTTTTTAGAAAGAAAAAAAATATATTTGTGTATTGGGCGGGAATATCACATGTAATATACCCTATTGTATACTTTCTCCTAAATCTACTCTCTTAAATTTTCTCACCAATGGCTAGTACTTTCATTAATGATATTATCTCTTTTAGTCACTTCACTCATCCATCTTAAAAGCATCTGCGGTAGAAGACTCTACTTTGCCTCTCCAATTTTTTTGAAAAATAGAGTGACACATCAACAATTGTGCTAAGGTGACTATCTATTTTATTTGAATACTTAGAGCTCATAGTGTGGACATCTCCACTTTGTGAAGCCCACATTATTCCTTCTATTATTATTTCCACTTTCGCTTACCATTTTAGACCCATATTATCTACTTCATTCTCCACATTATGAATAATGGAGTGAATAATACCGTGTGGTCCTTGCAAAGCGGAGATACCCATGCTAAACACTTGGGCCCTCCACTTGGAGAGACCGCATCCAAATACTTTCCGCTCTTGATGCTCTGACATTCTCATTTCTTATATTTCTCTAAAATATCAAGCTATATTTCTTACATAATTGAACATAAATCTCTTTGTTTGAAATCTTGCAATCGAAATGGAACATACAGTTCTAGCAATTCCATCTACAAATTAATTTGAGTAATTTCCATTACATTAGCTTAAAAAGCTTAATTTGTTGATGAATTTGACAAGCAAAGATTCTGAAATTAAACCCATCATCACCTTTAGGGGGAAGGTTAGGGTTTAAAACCAATCTAACATTCCAATTTCCACATCTGATATGAGAGTCCCAAGTTGGCTCACCATAAACTTTTCTCCTTCAAAAATTTATAATTCAGTTGAATCAAATTAAGTTCAAGAAAATCAACACAAAAGAAAAGAAAGAAAGATTGAAGATTGTTAGAGACACGATGAGCTTAGGTTCCAAACATTGCACAAGCAGTGCTACCACAAAACTTATACATGTTGTTTTATTTATTTATTTATTTCTTGACAAGTTAGGGGGAAAAAACTCAAACACAGGCACACCGATTCGGGAAAATGGGCGATCTATCAACTAAGTCGCTGGATAACCCCTTAAGAGTGATTGATCTATCGACATCTGCAGACAATGGTTACGTTACATCCAACGATACAGCTTTGATCCAGCAGAGGAAGAGGAACATGAATAATTATTGTAATAAAACAAGCATTTGCATGAAATTGGAAATGGAAGTATGAAGCAAACTTCCAACCTAATAAGGAACCAGTATGCTCATTATTGAATGTGGGGGGACACAGACCCTATATAAGGGAAGATAACAAACCAATGAGAAGGAAAGCTCATGTGAATTTGTTTACTGAAAACTGCTAGCTTTCAAGCGCATATGGGGTGTCTAGCAAACACCCTTGGCCCAAGTAATCCAAAAACAGTACTATGCACCCACATTTGTTGTAATAATGAGGCTACTGATGAATTGTGCTACATTAATAGTACTATGCACCCACACGATATATCGTGTTCCCAGTGTATAATACTCTGTTTGGTAGGAAGGAAGAGAAACGAAGGAAAGATAGGAAGGAAGGAGCAGACTTGCTTCGTTTGGTAGAGTAGAGAGGAGACAAGAAGGAAATGAAAGTGATGATGGATGAGTCGCCCTTCCTGGCCCACAAATTTTAATCCATCCAGAAGTAGAGGGAAGGGATGAAGGAAGAGAAGCAAAATTATTACATGAATTGTAAATTGACTAAGACCCCATAAAATTTCTCATTTCCTTTGTTTTCTTTGTTTCCATTCATCATTTTTACTATCCCCTTTCATTCAACCAAACAAAAAGTACCAAGACGCCTTCCTTCCCTAGGATGCCCCATCCATTGCTCCCCTTTCCCATTCACCTATTTTTCCTATCCATTCCATTCAACTAAATAAAAAGTGAAAAAGACACTCCCTCCCATTTTTCCATCACCCTTACCAAAGGGAGCATAAAGCTTAAACAGACTAGATAATACTGACCACTAAATACCTCAAAATGGGAGGGAAGTGGTAATTGATAGATATGAATCAGAACAGTTTATCAAGCCCTTTTCAGTTAGTGCAGAAATGATTAGTAATACAATTAGAAACCCATCAACCACAGGTTTAAAAAAAAAAAAAAAAAAAACCCTAACCTTCCAACCAATCACTGCAGCTCAAAGTTCAATTATATTGGACTTTAGTGTGAAAACATTCAATTCATCAAAGCAGCAGCATGTTTTTTAGGTGCATACATGCAAATGCAACTCTCTGTCATATGCATAAAATCAAATTGAAATAAACACGAAAGTCCAAATCTCCCCCCCCCCCCCCCCCCCCCCCCCCCCCAAACAGTGGGGATGCTTGTTGTAGGTCTATTTGTTTTCCTAGAGAGATCAAAAGCCAAAAATGGTGAGTGTTAATAATGTGCCTCCTTGTGTCTTTGTTGTTGGGGCAGGACCAGCTAAGTCATCAGTGGAGGGGTCCAAAGAGACCAGAACATGGTTAGATCCCCAGCTGTCAAGCTTTCTAAAGTCACAACTAGGGCACCCCACCCCCAACGGAAAATCGACTAGCAACCATGTTACTGGAGGGTCCTTCCATTCATTATGCAGCCCCCACCTACTTAGCATAAAGGTTATTGGCCTAACCAATTTCAACATGGGAATTTACTAGGAGTTTTCAGTGTCTGTTGAAACTGAACTGTGCATCTTCATCATTGTAAAGTGGCTTTTCTTGGAGTATTTATATTCATTCAACAACAGCATTTTAGTACAGACACATAAACTTATCTGTAGTAAATGTCAACTTAAAGGTTGTTCAACATGATTCAAGTTCTAGGTTCAACAAGGACAAGAGCCCTTGACACAGTTGAATGGTTAAAAAGGATTCGAGCATCTGGTTCGATTGGAGAGACTCGGAGTACAAAAGTGGAGGAGGAGAATACAAGGACATTAAGAACCTCTATACTTGGAAGCAGAATATGATAAAGATGTGATGATCTTTCATTCAATATTATTGAGTTTGATACATGTATCACCAAAACAACAATTACAGCTCATAATATATGAATGCACTCTTTGGAAAAGAATCCAATGGAGAAAATTGAATTTGATCGCACACGGAAACTACACAAGGTGCAGCACAATGAGCTATATATATGCTATGAATTATATAGAGCACCAACTCTGAAAGCAGCCTATATATGGATAATGTAAATAATATTTGCAGAGGCCAGCTTCAAGATGAAGAGAGGCAAGCAGTAGAAATGTGCCATGTGACCTGTTACTTGAGCACAGAGAGTTTCACCGGCTTTCTCACTGCCATTCTTGCTGTCTCATCTTGCCTCATTGGCATGAACCCCACTTTCGTATTCACTGCTGTCACCTGATCCTGTCACTTGCATCCCTACGGACCCCTCTTTTGCACTGTCATGATGTGCATGCCCCGGGTCCCTCCCTGCTCGTCGATCCTAAAACAAGAGATATTCGAGCCTTTATGAATGAATAAATTCAAAACAATAATAACATCTTGGTAACAAAAAGGGGGGGGAAATAAAAGTTGTCTTCATATTCTTCAGCTACAAGTAAAAATTGGATGGATCACTTTCAAGCTTAAAAGGAATAGATAATGCTTCCAGCATTTATTTCTTCTATTCCATTGATTATGTGTTTCGTTCATAGATCATTATCAACAAAAATGAAATCCAAAGTTGCAGGTTCTGAGGGAAAAAAATTAAATGGACCACATGGAAAACGAAATGACCTATAGCTATAGCCTATAGCGTTATTACATTAAATGTTACATCCAAGTTCTAGTTCAAACTAGAATTACCACTCAAGAACGCTAAAAACAACAATTATTGAAATTCACTTTGATAACCTTTGTAAACCTTTCTCTATTTTGACTTATATCAACTTATCTTGGATGATTTAATAACAGCATTTCCTATTTTATCTATTTGAGTTGTATAGTGTAATTTGATACAAGTCATTCACTTTACATAACAAATACTCTTTTTGTTGTATGTGCAACTAGGAGTGCAATACTGGCCACTATTAAATTCTATAGTTAGAATGAATAGCATACATACATCTCTGAAAGGCGACTCTTCAGCTTCAAGCATATGTACGACATGCCCCATCTTTGGTCGCTTTTGTGCATTTGGGTCCACACAGCGCAAGGCAACTAGAAGAGTCCGCTTCAGTGCTCTAGTAGAAGGCTTCTCAGGTAGCTTGGGATCCAAAACTCCCTCCGGATTCCTGTTTGCAACCATCTTCTTGAGCCACTCAACTAATTTCACCTGAAAAATCATGACTTAAGTTGAAGAAAGACAAAATCATGGAAGAAAAAAAAAATGATAACCTTTACAAGCTCTTATTTTTTAAAAAATCAAATTTTATCCATTTCATGAGCTAGTAGCTGTGATATTTTAGTACAAACCTCTTCTGTGGGCTGACCATAATCCACAGGGTTCCTCCCTGAAATTATTTCCATAATAAGAATCCCAAAACTATATACGTCACTTCTTTCGTTCAACATGCCAGTACTTGCATATTCAGGGGCCACATAGCTGCAAAAGAAGAAGGAATTCACCTCTCTTGCATTCACAAACACACACACCCACACAAACAGTATATATATATATATATATATATATATATATATAGAGAGAGAGAGAGAGAGGGCAGCTGTACCCAAAGGTTCCCATCACACGGGTTGTAATGTAGCTCGTCTCAGAGCCAAGGAGTTTAGCAAGTCCAAAATCTGAGACCTTGGGATTCCACTGCTTATCTAGTAAAATGTTGCTCGATTTAATGTCACGGTGGACAACTTTTGGTTCAAGTCCCTCATGAAGGTAAGTTAACCTACACTCAAAATTAAATTTCAGAAATGATTAATGATGCAATACAATGAAAGAACGGAAGGAAAGAGTGAAATAAACTTGATTAGTACCCTTTTGCAGTACCCAGAATGATATTCATTCTAATTTCCCAAGTAAGAGGACTGCAAGGCCCAACATCCCCATGAAGCCACTGTTCTAAATTCCCATTATTCACATACTCATAAACAAGCATCCTGCATAGAACACACACAAGTTATTAGTAACACCACCAAATATGCCACAAAACTCACAAACAAGCCGTCCCAACAAAAATAAAGTAAACATTTTATTTAATTTAGAGCATATTAGAGTTAAAAACCATAGTTCAAGCTAACAATTAAAATACCCAAAACTCAAGTGTGAAAAAAGAAGGTCCCAATAGGCCAAAAAACAGAGTACCTATGTGCTCCTTCGGCGCAATATCCGAGCAATCTCACCAAATTCTTATGCCTTACACGTCCAATTGCTTCCACTTCAACCTCAAACTCCTTCTCAGCTTGACCCCTACAGCATTACAAATATTCAATTCACCAATTTCACAATTATACCATACAATAATACACTCAAAATGCTACTACATCAAAAACAAAATTAAAATAACAAACTTCAATCCAATATAATAATAGGAATTAATAACTCATCTATTGAAAATGATTCAAATGATAATTAGAATTATCCCATTCAGATTAAATATCATGACATTCCAACAAGTGACAGCACTAAATGGATAAAGTAGCAAGTGATGATCACCTATTGTTGAGCAAGTTCTTGACAGCAACCTGAGAGTTGTCCTCAAATAAACCATGGTAAACAATCCCATACCCGCCTTCGCCGATCACATTCTCGTCGGCGAACCCATTCGTGGAAGCCTCGAGCTCCCTGAGAGTGTACCAATGTCCCCAACCCAAGTGAGAAACTTCAGGACCCACCATAGCCATCTGATCACCCGATCGATTCTCACCATTTCCATGCGAATTCAACAACCCACCAAACCTCTCAGGGTACAGAATCCGATGATCCTTACCAATTTCAATGTGAATTCGATTATACCCAATTGGGCTCTCTTCTTCCGGCTTCAGAAGCAGAGCTTGCCTCTCAATGCCTGAAAATTGCTCCGATTCTTGGCATGGGTTGAGATGATTCCTGTTGGGATTCGAATTGGGGTCTTGACAACAACGGTCGATTTTGATTTCTTGAATGTCTCTGGACACGATTGGAATGGCGGATGTGTGAGTGGAGGGTCTGATTCTCTGTGTTCTGTTTCGCTTCTGGGTGAGCCAGAGAGAGAGGAGGAAGAGGAGGATGACGAAGGCGGCTCCAACGCAGACACCCAATACGACCCACAAGCGTAAGCCGAAGATTAAGGTCTGTTTGGAGAGCTGTTCGTTCATGACTGTGGTGTTGTGTTGAGACATTTGGGATTGTGAAGTGAATTGATCTCTATAGCGCTTCAAAGAAGATATAGAAATCGATTCATGTATGTGAAGAGTGATGAAGACAGAGTTATGGTCATGTGGGTACAAGTAGAGAGAGGGAGAGAGATTGGTGAGGAATTTAGAGCTAGAAGAGTGAGGGAGTAAAGGCAGTGAGAGAGAGGTTCCGTATGAAATAGCAGCTGTCATGATGGGACTTTGGAATCGGTTGATGCCCACTAGCTCTTTCATCACCTGCCACTCGGCTTATTGTAAACTTTGAAAATTTATTCTTCTGTTTGTCATGCCGTTTTGTTTATGTTATTTTTATTTTTAGACCGGTATAATATTGACTTTGACAATAAAATATACTTAATGCAACCTTATTTTATTTTATTATCTGCATTTAGTCTTATTTTATTTTATACAGTGTTAATACACTTTGGGAATAAAATATCAAAAAAAAATTTTTTTTTCTTTTGACAACTGTTCATAACCCAAAACTATAAAAATTATTTTTTTCTAAAAACCATAAAAGTTATTTTTTTTTATTTTTCGTTTCCGATATTTTCACAACAAAATATCATTCCCAAACATGTTTTTGATTTTTTTTCAAAACATTCTTACAACAAAAATACTGTTTCTAGTTTAGTAAAAAATAAAACGCATGCAGCTAATGCGCTCCAATCATGATGCTTTGTAATAATATATTAATATTTCATGGTTGAAGGTTATTTAATAATTTCTGGTAAATTTAGTAAAAAAATGAAAACTTATTACATGATTCTAAATCATTGATCCCACATCAATCACTAATAAATACTTAAAACAAATGTGTCAATTTTATTTGAAAATTATTACACGACTCCAAGATCATTGATACTTGGTCAATCATCAATTAACACTATAAATTTTATGTCCATTTTTATTCAGTTTTTTTTACTTATGTGTTAATCGGTGATTGGCCGAAATCAATAATACCCAGATATGTAATACTTTCTCATTTTTTTATTTGTGTGTTAATTAGTGGTTGGTAGGACTAATGGTTCCGAAATTATATAATAATTTGTTAGTGTGGAGGTCCTTGCTTGTTTTTTGTACATGTGGCAAGATATGATTTGCTAACTAAGGAAATGAAGTGAGTGTGTATGGAGAAGGACCAAGCTTCTAGCTGTCAAAAGTTGCTTCTTTGGATCTTAGTAAACTTTATAGGTATAAACTTGGAAATAGACCGGTTTGGTTGAACCGGTAACAAGTGTTGGTACTATTGGCACTAGAGAGTTGCATGGTAGGACTTGAGATAAATAATCGTATTATAAACGAACGAATACAAATATAAAAATTAATACCCAATAAAATAAAATATTCTTTTTAAAATTGAATCATATAATATAATAAATCGATTCCATCTTGTGATTAATATAGTCAGTCGTCTAAGGTCCCACGTAAAAACAAGAATGCCAGATAGTCCCATTTTATTAAATTTATATAAACTCAAAAAAAAAATTAAATTTATATATATATATATATTTTTTAAAGTATTAATTACTCGATTCTATCTTGCGATTAATATAAATGAAAGAAAGATATGCTTGCTTCACCTTTTGTCTTGTTTCGTGTATTAATTACCAAATGTAATCTATAAAAAAAAAATATACATGGAACTAGTACATGAAGTTTACTCACTTATCTGCATCCCAATCTTAGACCATTTATTTTATTTTATTTTGACTTTTGTTCACTTCGCTCGCACTATCAAATCTTTATTCACTAATTGCTACGTTTGGTGTGTAGGAATGGAATGAAATGCTAGTGGGAGTGGAATGAGAATGCTAGTGAAATGGGATGGTCATTCTCATTCTATTGTTTGGTTGTAAATATGAAATGTGTAGGAATAGAATGATAATAACCATTCTAGTGTTTGGTTGAACCAATTTAAAATTTAGAATGGAATAAATTTCTAATTGAATTCTCCAAAATATCCATCTTAGTAACAAATAAATAAAATTAACAAAATGATATTCTCTAATAATTTTTTAAAAATAAATGGTGGTGGTGGATGGTGGAAAGTGGTAATGGTGTAGGTGATAGTGTTGGAAAGTGGCGGTAGTGGCAATGGTGGAAAGTGGTGGCAACAGTGGTGGTGGTGGAAGGTGGCAGTGGTGTTGGTGGAAGACGGTGGCAGTAGTGTGGTGGTTGTGGTGGAAGGAGATAGTGGTGTGACTATGGTGGCAGTGGAAGGCAATGGAGGCGGTGGCGATGGCGGTGGTGGTGGAAGGTGGTGACTATGTTGGTGGTGGCGGTGGCGGTGGCGGTGGCGGTGGCTACGACGACGGTGGTGGTGGGAAGTGGTAGCGGAGGTGGAAGGTGGTGATGATGGTGATGGTGGTGGTGGTGGTGGCAGTGGCTGCGACGGCGGTAATGGTGGAAGGTGGCGGCGGAGGTGGAAGGTGGCGGTGGTGGTGATGGAAGGTGGTAGACGACGATGGCGGTGGTGGAAGGCGACGGCGGCGATGGTGGTGGTGGAAGGCGACGGCTGTAACACCCCCACATTTCCCACGCATAAGTTGATCAGGCTTATACACGAAAAACGAGGGATATCAAAAACAATTGGCAATATACAAGCATGGAATACAAAATGATGGAAATAAAAGAATTTAGACAGGAAAGAAACATTAAATAATACAACATCCATCCATCCTTTATTTAATACAGTACTTCATTACAACTTGGAAATCCTACGTCAGGGATCCCTAAATATAACCCTGAGAGTTCAACGTCAAAAGTAAATAAAAACTGAAACTGAAATACTACATAAAACTTCTACCCTGCACTGGATCGTAGGAGTAGATGAGTTCGAATGATGGTCCCACACTGCTAACCTCAGCCTTGAAACGGATACTGACCGTATCCTGAAATAACAACAATGGTGGGTCAACCCCACGAGCAAGTCCTCTCTACTATGACCCAAATCAGAGAATCAAATAAATTAATCATTATGAATCGGATGAGTACTATATCTGTATACATCCTATGGGAACTATCCAATGTATAACATGACCTCAACCAGAATAGACGGTGATCACTTAGACTCACACTAGGTGGTCAAGTGTCGCCTTTCCCTACCCGGGAAATCAGCTATTATACATGGTGCACGGTACTGACAACACAGACTATAACGAACTACACAGTGATAACACCTCGCAAAGTACTGATGAATATACTGAGCATATCAATTAGGCAACACATGCCAACAATATTAATAAATATACCGAGTATGTCAATTAGGCAACACATGCCAATAATATTAAACCACATACCCCGACAGCCACACATCTGTCTATCGCAACGAATGCATAAGGTATAAATGAGTCTAAACTTATTAGCCAGCTCATATGGTTCTATATGGCAACACATCCATATAATATAAATGCGACATAATTAAACAGTCCATTTATTTCCTGAAATGCACACAGCATAATATTCATGGTTTATATATCAATTAACAGTATAAACATCCTATAAGATATCATGGATAATTTATCTGATTAAAACCATGGCCTTATTTAATTTAACAGTAATGTTTGATACCATTAAATACGATAATAACACTATTTATATTTAACAATGTCGTTTAAATAAATCACATTAGTATCCGTACTGCGAACGAGCCAATAAATGCTTAGAAAAGATTAATCGGCCATAAGAATAAGTAACGGGTGTTAAAATAATAATTTCGTGGCCCGTTAAACCCGTAATTACCAACACAGTACCTAAAAATCCAAGTTTTAAGGTTCTGGAATTTACAAAACAGGCCCTAGGGGTATTCTGGTAATTTCCAGCAGCTGTAGGGACCCCACACGCGCCCTCACGCGCCTCCCAGAGCCTCCCCACGCGCAGCCCAACCTTCCCCACTCTCCCACGCGCCTCCACGCGCGTCTGGCATCAGCCACGCGCTCCCACGCGCGTCTGGAGAGTCCCACGCGCGTGCACGCGCTGCCACGCGCTACCACGCGCGCACTAGGGGTGCCTTGCTGACGCGGCGTGTGCTGGTTGGTCGGTTGATTCAGATTTCCTACGTGCGCGCCACACCGGATCAATCCACCTACATCTCCTTCATCCAACGTCCACAGATCCGGGTGTACCGCGGTATCATGGACCGCGATGCACCGGATCAATCAGACTCCACTAATGGCCAGGATGCGCGCGTACACCCTCCTATGGTGCGCCGCGTTGCACCGGATCACTCCGGTCGTCTCCCCCACTGCCGGCGACCGGAAAACTCGCCGGAAGGTCGCCGGAAATTGCAGAAAATGCCCGGAAAAATCTAGAAAATTCTAGAAAAATCCCTAAAGTCTTATTTAATTATTTTTAGCCATTATTAATTTCATAGGACATTAAATAAATATATACCATCCTATATAATTAAAATTCCATTAATTTAATAAAATAAAATTAATTATTTATTAACCTCCTAACCTTGGCTCTATGCATAAAAATAAGCTAAACAATTAATTTATTAATTCAAAGGGGAAAAGTAGATAATAACTTGCCTTTTTGGATTTAAAATAAATCCGCCGGTCTGCGCGTAGTCGGGTAAAATTGCCTACACCGGTCCAAGCTTCTTTCTCTTTCTCTTTTCCTTTCACTCTTATAAAATAGCTCTCTAGAATTTATACTTTGCTTCTAACTCCCTTTTATTTTCTTCTAAGGCAAGCTAGTTAATTTATATACAAAATATATAATATAAATATTACAAATATCTTATTTTTAATAACTTCTCACCCATTTCTCATACTCCTACCTATATGGCTTTAAGACAATGCTATCTTTAATCAAGATATTTGATCCACCATTCTACCATAGTAAATGAAATTCTATCCTAGTATTTAATTTTTCATCATTACCTTGATTTAATACTAATATTATTATTACTAATATTATTATTAATAAAACTTTTATAATTATTATTATTATATTATTATTAATATTATTATTATTATTATTATTATTATTAAACTAATATAATTATTATTATTACAAAATAATACATTATATCATCATAATACTATATAACACAAATATAATACTTTACTTAACTAATAATGATTAATATAAGCATAACCAACAAATAAAATTATTAATAATAATACATGCATATTTACATGAACAAATTTACTATTTTAACATACACAATTAATTTACATGCACAATTAAATGAACCTAATATAATAATGTAGTATGCACAAATAAATAAAATTAATTAACCTAACACAAAATTAATTTAAATACATTCTTTAAAATTTCGGGGTATTACAACGGCGGCAACGGTGTAGGGCTGTGGCTGTGGTGGTGGAAGGTGGTGGTGGTGGTGGTGGTGGTGGTGAAAGATGGTAGTGGCGATGGTGGTGGTGGTGGAAGGCAGTGGTAGTGGTGGTGGTAGTGAAAGAAGATGGTTGGTGGTTTTTGAACTTAAAGTATGAGGGTTTTTTGGGAAGTCGATTTTTTAAAAACAATTACTTGGGAATGGAATGGTCATTCCATAAGTTTAGTTGTGGAATGGATTTTCATTCCCAGAAATGAATTTTCATTCCAATAGAATGACAATTCCATTCTATTCCTACACACCAAACAAATAAATGGTTGAAATGGACATTCCATTCCATTTCATTCCTGCACACCAAACGTAAAATAAGAGTTAAATAATAATTATTTAATATTAATATATTAAACAGAACAGAGGGCTTGGCTAAGGCCTCAAACAAGAGGTAAAGTATAGGCAGTCCTGTGCTTTTTGAAAGGGTGAATTACATCGAAGTTTGGACAAATTATATATCAATACTTTGGTTTATTTGTCGATGTCGAAAAGTAATTTTGAGTATAAAAATTAATAATGTCCTTTTATATAATAATATAAAATATTGTAATACACAAAGTTATTATTATCTTTTCATATAAAGAAATGATAAAATTATTATTTTATAAAATTTGATCAAACAAATCTATCAAGAGAGAAAAAAGAAACACTAACACGCACCGAAAGGGAGATCAAAATAATATATATTGAACGATCTATCCATGTACAATATACCCAAACCTCCTAGGAAGTCGATATAATTTACCCTCCAATAGGTCATTTTCTCTCTACTTTCATCGAGAGAATGCCCAAGAGAGAGTCTTGACACAAAACCAACTGGACTTTTTACCCGGCAATGGTTAGTGAGTGAGTGAGTGAGTGAGTGGGGGATAGGGGGTTGGGGACTCGAACCTAAGACCATAGAGTGGGGATACTTAAGGTCCGACTCTTTTATCGCTCAGGCAACACCGTCACACCTAAAAGATATTGTTAAACATTGTTCATATAATTTTAAATGCTTTTGCTAGATGGACCCTTTGCTATGATCCATCAAAGCCCTATAAATGTCAGTGGCAGTATAAAAGGTGAAGCAAACATATCTTTCTTTCATTAAGCAATAAGAGAAAGATCAAAGTTATCAACCCCATAGTTACATAGCTAATTCAACATTTAAATTCATACTGTTTGAAATTCCTCCAATTTCATTGGAATCACTACTTGCATTCCATTTCATATCACATTTGCAGCACATCTTGTTCATCCATCTTCACAGCAACTCCCCCACAGGTGCCTCATTGAGCCATAGGAAGTGAATGAAGTCGTACAACTTCGCGCTTACACTGACCTGCTCAGCAATAAAATGAATATTTTCATAGTTGTAACTCGGCAAAAAATTCGCGAAAGAAAATGTTTTCAGCAAAAAAAAAGTCATGAAAGCAAGAGAGAGAATGCAGCACTTTGTAGGGTGTAGGGTTAAGTCTCCTCATGTGGTCCGGCCGCATTTGTTCCAGCTGCCTGATGCAACGATCTCTAATCGCCTTAAGTGGTGGTAACTCGTCTCTTAATTTATCTTCAAGTAGAAAAAAAGTTAGCTCAGAGATTGTATGCAATCCACCTATTGCTGAAAATTTAGTTTTCATTTTATTTTAATGATAAAGTGCAAAAAAAACCCCTAAAGTATGCTTAAGATGCATATCACACCCCCTCACGTGCAAAAAATACCCCTAAAGTTTCAATTTGGTGCAAATAGGTCCCTTTGACAAATTTAAACCTCAAGTTAACTAGATTACCCTTACTAAACCATTTTATAAAATATATAAAAATAAATAATTTTGTAAAATGACTGAAAAGGACACTATTAGAGGATGTCCCACTCGTGTAAAAAAACACCCCTAAAAATTCAATCTGGTGCAAATAGGTCCCTCTAACAAATTTAAACCCTAAGTTGACTAAATTACCCTTACTGAACCATTTTATAAAATATATAAAAATAAATAATTTTATAAAATGACCAAAAAATGACACTAGTGGAGGACGCGGGCAATGGACAAGTAAAGATAAAAATATAAAAGAAAAATAAAAGTATAAAAGAAAAGATAAAAATAGAAAATAAAAAATAAAAATAAAGTGCAAACTAAAGAAAACAAAATTTTTCCAAACTCCAAAAACCTGTACACACTGATATTGGGATTTTTTTTATTTTTTCAAAAATTCAAATCCTTGTTCTGCAAATTCTCAAAGTTTAAAAAAAAATTGTTTAGAGATATATATAGAGAAAAAAGTTTCAAAAATATATATATATAAGGTAATGTGCACATAACACCCCTATCCTATAAGATTAGAAGCATATATACCCCCTTAGGCATTTTCGAAAAAGTAAAAGGGCAAAACAGGTATTACAACACTAATTTATGTCAGATGAGATATTTTTGCACAATGTGAAAAGATTAGGGGTGCTTTTTGCACACTTTTTCAGGGGGTAAAAGTGCTACGCGGAGTATATTTTAGGGGCGTTTTCTGCACTTATCCCTTATTTTAAGGATGCTAAGACGGATAAACAGAAAGATCAAGACAGGATCAGATATGGTGCATCATAGTAATTTGTGCATGCTTTTAGGGAATGAATGAGGGTGTAATGTGATATTGTTTGTTACAGGTTGAAAGAGCTAATTTTGGGAGATATCTGAAAATATGGATTAAAATCAACCAAAAGCTTCAATATTTAACGCATCCATGGAAGACAAATTTCTGGTACGCTGGAAGGTGGAACATGATTAGTTTGGGGGATCGGGTGCAAATCAGTAGTTAATGGGGAAAATGCCCACAGGAAAGATTACTATGGGTCGAACGGTGAAAGGTCGGCCCAAAAGAGTAGGACTAGCCCAAGCCATGGGCCAGCCAGCAAATTTGAAAGGCCTATCGACCCAGAAACGTGGACACCAAGGAAAGGGAATTAGGGCAAGACAGTGAGAGTGTAAATAGAAAGGAGAAAGAGTGAGAAGAGTGTGTGTATGGCATAAAAACTGGCCGTTCATAGAAAAGGCCATTTTTTGTACCTACAATTAGCTTTGCCCACCCAAGTAAAAACAAGGCACTGTAAAGAATTATTTTCAATGAGGAAATTGAGACGACATATATTTATAGACACAGGGCACTTCTTATGCTGTTACAAGCACAAAGTGCCGAAAATTATGAATGCAGTGGTGACTATCTCTAGAGATTATGTATCCTAAATCTCTTACCAGGGCTGCCAGGCCAAAAACACCTTAGAAGCTCCTCAACATGCTGCGGCACTACATATGCTCTCTTGGATTCATTAAATGGGTGGCGACACAGAATCCTTTCCCCTACCTGCAAATAAAGTACGAAAAAACATAATAATAATTGAGACACTTCCATGTATTACTCAATTGTGGAGTTACTTCATACAAATCACAATAACAAGCACTTAAAACAGTAGACATCTAAGTCTTGTTTCAAGATGAATCAACTACTAACCTTGTAGGTGTTCGTTATTTTCTACCATATTAATATGGCCTCTCTACCCTCTATATAAGCTTCTGAAAAAAATTTACCGTACATATATGCATATAATGTACATGAAATAACTGACATTTTTTTTTTTTTTATAAATGTACATGAAATAACTGACATGGTACTATGGATATTCATATTAAAGGATAGCCTTTCAAAGTCTGCCTAATTAAATACTCCCATACAAACTTCATGCATTAAAGAAAACACCATCTATCATTTTTAGGCAGTTGAACTCCCAACTTCCTTTGCAAAACAGTTCTTCCAACTGAATCCATCAATAAAAGGATTGTTGCCTAGAGAAAGGTTCTGTGACATGGATACCATGTTCCATTTTTTTTAAAAGGTATCCTCCCATATTGGAGGCAAGTGGAGTGTACAATCTCATTCAGCATTTTTGGTCCACATAATTGTGCCTTGATAGGGGCATATAAGATATAAAAGAAGGAAGAGAACAATTAGGTTTTTAGGGGACTAACACACAACAGATTTGGCTTTATAAAAAATCAGTGAGAAAAATGTGAAATTAATATTTCTCAACCGGACTTCAAAATGGTTCGATCAAAAGCTACAACAATGCAAAATCCAATCTCTCTGTGAGGCGGGAAATCTTATCACAAGGTAGTGATCTGAGTGGATGAAGTACTATTAACAGTTGAGTCAGCCTGCATATCTGAGTGAATGAAGCATAAAAACATCTACCATTCACAAGAAGATTAATAGATATGCAGCATCTATACAGTATGTAGATAAAATACCTTAGGAGGCGGTTCATTTTCCCCCGTCATAATGTCTACAAGGGGGTAACCTTCTTTCCCAAACAATCTGTAACACCGTTTTTTACATGGAATAGTGACCTAAAACCAGAGAATAATTTACCCTCCATAATCGAAAGCGGAATACTCTTAAAATATTTCAGTAGCACGACAAAACCTTTGAAAGATCTTCAGAAAGTTTGATACGAGGCTGATTGTTTATTTCCACAAGCTTGAAAACACAACCTAAAGCGGCTTGAGCATAGCATGTAACCAAGTAGGTTCCAATTCCAAATGCATCAACCTCGTGACCCTGTGCATGAAAAAAGTTATTAAATATAGACAAATAGGCCCAGAAATAAAAATTCCTCTCCTTTTCTTCCTTTGTGCAGTGAAAAGGAGAACTATAAAAATCATTACAATATAATAATTGACAATCAATAAATTGAGACTGGAAAATTCCAATGGTACATAATTCATAATCCATCACAACAAATTTTGGCCATCTGCCACTGTCTCTATTAATGGTTCAACTTTGTTTTGAACAATACACAATTTCATAGTGAATGTTTATGGGCGTTGCAAAGAAAGTACGAGCAGTTACTAAACCGAAAAACGGAGCATCACCAATAATATAATTACATCCTTCAGCTCGACATGATGTGACAGTTCATTGATAGTCGATGCACCATCTCATATTTCTTATTGAATCAAAGCAATACACACGTTTCCATTTCCTTTTATAAGTGCAAGTGTATAATCAACTTTCTGTTTTTATTGTCAAATATAATGTTACTCAAATATTAATTTAAGGAAGACATAAAGGATGATTTTCATTTTATGTATGTAAATAGCCAAAGAGATTCCCCTGTACGTAGCATGAAAAAGATTAATGCAAAGAAAAAAATAAAAACATGCATCAAATCAAAACAGATAACACAGATCAAGGCTGAAAATGAAAACTATACTTTTGTTATAAATGGCAGGAGGTGTGACGTTGCAAAGGCAATACTGGTCAAATGGATGACATGAAGGTCAGTGTCACTGATATAGTGCATGAAGGTCAGTGTCACTGATACAGTGCTTGGTTTACGAATATTCAGCAAAAACTTCTTAACTGTTGCTTGAGTTCTTTGAAGTCAAAGTACATTAATGGGTAAAAGCACATTGGTACATTGACTATGCATCATCATTTCAACTTTTAAAAAGCATATTTTATATTTTGCTCTTACTCTTTTCCAAATATTTCTTGATTCAATCACAAAAAATCTGAATACTCATGATGTGATTATAGACTCATCATCACCTTCAAAGTTTCAACTACTCGGTCAGAGGTTATAATGCAGAAGAAAATAAAGTTCAGAAGACAGGCCTAACCATCGTGTACCCATAGTAAGGTACTTTTCAAAATAAATAGAGATCTTTGATAAAATCTAATTGCCAATTTCTCGTCATTGTGTTCTCAAAGAGCAGGGTCGCTTGATTATAATTACTGTCAAAGCTTCAATTAGTTAATCAAAGATTATAATTCAGACGGAAATAAAGTTGAAAAGACGGCCGTTAACCTCATGTCACCCATAGTATAGCATTTTTCAAAATAAATTGAGATTTTGGAGAAAGTTTAATTGCCAATTTACCATTATTGTGTTCTCTAACGGCAGAGTCACACGATATTATGAATACATAAGCTGCAAAGTAGACCAGTGAACAAAGCCTTGTGTATTTGTAAACGGTGTTAATTGAAAATAGATCAAAACCAGAGATAGCTTCACTGAAATATAACAATTCTATATTGTTAGAGGACATTATTGTAGTATTATTTCGTTATCAAGGGTATTGTTGTTCTTTACTGGTTTTAATATATAAGAGGGAGGTATTGTATAAATCCCTAGAGATGTACAGATTTTTCACAACAATTCTTCTCTCTTCTTCTCATCTAAAACCCTAAAACTAGTTGCACAAACTTCAACTTATATAATTTCCTCATAGAAACAAAATAAAACAAGCCAATTATCACGTCAGGCACTCAGAAGTAATTGGGACACCCCAGAGAAGTGGCCTTTCAAGTGAATTTATTAGACAATAAAAACACTGCCAGGTTATTATTAAATGGAGGGAATTTTGTTAACCATAACATCATCTAAATACACCACATCCATGTAGCTTGCTGACTGACTGCAACAATTGGCATCAAAGCATTCATTAGAGAAGAAAGTCCAATTGCTTATGGTGGTACACTTCCGATTATTTCTATTGATTGCCTAAGACAATATTCAGAAACTTTTCAATTGACAGCAAGACATTAGAGTGGTTTTAAGAATATGAATAATTTGGTCAGTAGCACCGTCAAATTAGAAATCTTACCTGTTTGTTTAAAGCATCTAAAGTTTCCTCATTAAGGTCATTACTAGCAGTAATATTCAGCTTCCCAAAACCAGGCACTCTGAGTTCCTTTTCGATAGTGCAAAAGAATTTCCGTGCCTCACAAGACAAATATGCAAGGTCACCAGAGTCTAACCTAATACCTACTGCTTTGTACCTGCACGCCATCTAAACTCAGCAATGAACAAATGGATATCTGAAAAAATGATGTCATGAAAATGTTACGCAAATGATAGGAAGTAAAAGGAAAAGAGAGGTAAGAAGAAAACAACAAACAATAATAGGTAATATGGATATACATTTCTCAACACCAAGAGAAAAATGGCAAAAGCAAAGACAACTTGATGGCAGAAGGTGTTTCTCAATGCACAACAAGAACGGCACATTTGCTCCACTCAAATAGCATACTTTTAGAATAATTTTTTATTTGATCAAAAATAAATAAATAAATAAATTTTGCTTCAGTTACAAAAAAATTCCTAAATTTTGCCTCAATCTAGTATCTTAATCAGGCAGGAATTGTTACGCAAAGTTGTTCATGTACCCAGTATATTCCTCTGTTAAAATTTTGTATACAACTAAATGAAAGGTAGATTATAAAATAAAATGTGATCATAATGAAGACTATACTCTTAATAGTGCACAACTAATCACCATCTAGAAATATATTATTATCCTTACTGTATCAATTCCAGTACAAATTCTACTAAAAACTGTGTGTTATTGCAGAAGAAATATGGAAGAAAGGCATCCCAAAAGTATGAAATTCAACTAATTTCAAAATTAACAAATTTAAATGTAATTTAGAAACCATTTCAAGCAACCCATCTGATGCCCTAAGGAATTGTTACTAACAGATATTAACATTTCACTATGCATGGATTAATTTTTTAGTTTGAAGTTCTTATTCTGCAGAAGAAATAAGGTCCTGAAAGCTAATAAATGTCCATTTAGCATAAAGTTACATAGTAAATTCAATCCAGGCCAGCTACAAATTCTGTTTGTCTCGTGCTAAGTGTTTTATCCTTTATGTCAGTTGAGAGATAATGTAAAACCTTTCTCAAACCTCTTGTAGATGGGACAATCAGTTAAAGGAAATGGGACAGGCTTTCTTGAGTACAGTTAAGTCCAGCAATAATAATCACGATAATCAAATCATCTTAATCATTTGTATGCTGTACGCTTGTTAATCCAACTCTTCAGAATGGACAAAGCAGATTTATTTTAATTCCCCTCTGCCAAATTGAATTCATTTGGTAGGGTACTGCAAGCATAAAGAGAAACATTCCTACTGAATGAGAAAACCACAGGTGGTGTAATATTCAAAAGATACATAAATTGGTCATTAAAACAGAATTCCTGCACAAAGAGACTTTAAATGAATAAAGATGCCAGCACATGACTATATGTATGAACGTTCTAGACATACCCCAAATCATTTAGTGCCAGAGCAACTGCACAAAAATTAGGTATTCCACTCTTCAGGACCTGATAAAAGGGATGTATCACCATTGTGTTAGAAAAGCCAAATCAGTGAGTCAATTTAGACTCACCTACATGAAGAGAGAGTGGCTGTACAGAAGTTAAAACTGCACTATGATTATGAATTAGCAAACCAAGATATATCAACTACCATGAAATGCAAAACAACAGAAAGCATGTTGACAGTTATCATTATCTACTATCTAAAGCATAAGCATACGTCATACAAAGTAAGCAAGGGCAAAAACCAAGTATACAAGAGGTGTATAAGAAGCAAAGAAAGCCAAAGTTCCAACAAAAATGTTGCAAGTCAATACTGTCAATGTAAGATCCTCTTAAAGCTCACAAGGAAGAGAAAATTTGAAGAGTACGAAGCAAAAACACACTCACAAGTCACAAGAAAATGTTCTGCAACTCTATAGTTGGGAGTTGGATTGTCATCAAACTATTCAAACATAGTAATTATGGTTTAAATAGAAAATCCTTATGACGTTACCCAATTAGAGTTACAAGAGTAGCTTGGAAGGAAGTTTACTAGAAGAAAACCACTCAAGTGAGCAGTATTAGCTAAATGATGAGAACCCTGACTTTAATAGCTACGAGCATAACATATAAAATAAAAACAACTTTCAATAGTGATTTAGAATCTTTTTCCTTCTTTTTTTAACAGATTACATAGAAATTAATGGTCCAATGACCAGTTCAACAGCAAAAGCGAGCCAGCCTCTACTCCACCGAATTAATAGAGATTCCCTCTTGGATTTCAACAGCATATGAGTTAAAAGAACCTTTTCTCTTACCTGTTGAAGGAAAATGAAAGAAATTAAAGAAAAAAAAGATTCCCGCCATTCCTGGAACTGTCTTGGAAAGGGCAAGGACGCTTTCTGCAGAACATTTCGGAAATGAAAAAGGGGGCACTAAGCTGATTCAAGGATTTCATTTCTGTTCGGGGAGGACGAGGGCTCAACGAGGCTTGTCCCTCGTGTGAACATTTGGCATCCCATACTTTTACTAATTATTTAGTATTTTATGCATAGTTAGAAAATAAATGTAATACGTCAAAATTTGAGGATCAAACATCACCTTAACCAAATTAAGTATATATGGAAAATACCAAGTGTTTAATGCTAAACAACAATGGATAAACAAAAGATTGCATTCAGGCAGGTAACTGAAAAAATACAACAGAAAGGTTATATCAGATATACAAGGAATACAAGGCTAATTTAAAATAAAAATAAAAAAATTATACTTACATCATATGTGTCTACAAGAGCTAGAAAATTTCTAGGGAACGCTAGGGCATATGAGGTGAAAGCTGCTAACTCGCTCTGATTTGTCTCAGAAAAAATGCCACGAGATACATGTGACCACTGAAAAGTATCCACAAACAGAACAATTGAGAAGTAAGACATGAAGAGCCTAAAAGATTAAGATTCCCATGGAATTTATTTTTTTCATGGTACTAACGAATTTATTTAAAAAATCCCATTGTAGAGGCGAACAGCCTTTCTAAAATTAGACAGTACAATTACAAAAACAAATAGAAGCTGAAAATTATACATATATGCATATGCAAAATCAAGAGAGAGAGGAAAATGATGAGAGTAAAAGAAAATATTGATTCTCTAGTCTTTTCCATTTAGAGTGAAGAAAAAAATTAAAGACGTTAATTTCTCGCCACATAAACAAAAGAAATAACCTAACTTCAATCCAACAAAAATTTACATAAAACAATATTACCAAGCCTTTTCCCAAATATACATAAAACAATATACTAATGGAATTTCCAAGAGGAATGCCAGTTATGATCTTTCACATTTAGCTCTTCTTTCTTTTCCTCGATTTTTTAAAATTAAGATTTTGCATGCTTATTTTTAACCCTTGGAAAGGGAAAGTTTTAGAGGAAACTTTGCACTAGGCATAGAAATTTGGGGCCCTTGGGAAACACAAGTTAAATAATTGTACTCAACGGGTTGGCTAGCACACATGTAACTTTGGTACACAAACCATCTCCTCTTTCTGTCCAAAAACATCACGTATACACCAGCTAGTTTTTCTAAAAACGACCCAAACTCCCACTAAAGTCATAACAATTTATTATCATTCAACATTCACTTCCTCGTTTTCTACAATTGGGCATTTATAATTATTTACAGTCCTATATTGCATAAATTTATAATTACTGTTTAAATGATTTATAATTTTTTGTTGCACTTAAAAATAATGCATATTTTATTACTCCCTTTAGCCCCAAAGTAAGCATCCCTCTTAGTAATTACTTTTTAAGACGGCATGCATTTAATGCATTTATACTTGAGTGAGAATAACAAGTTTTTAAGAGCACCTTTATTTTGCTTAGCCATGCTTGCACCAGACTAACAAAATCCTCGCAAGCACTTGAACCATCACAACTCCGAAGTGACTTGTCTATGATCTCATCAGGGCTCTGCAGATCACAGGATTAATAAGATTAGAGGGGGAAAAAACAACTCAAGCAAGAAAGAATACATGGATAACAGAGAATCAAACAAATACATATATAATTTTTTTTCCCTGAACAGTTGAAAATATGGTGTCCACTGGACAAAAATACTATAATGATGCATATGATTACTGTCTAATTGAATTGCGTATATAAAAAAACAATTAATAACATCACAGTCAAATACCCATGAAGGTTACATCATAACAAAAGAAAGAGAGAATATGACAAAATATTTGGTAAGAAATGGAGGAGGACAGCAAACCAAGACATGAACCAGAATCCAAAGAACATGGATGAAAAACGGAAGTACTTGAGACACGTAATTGCACGTAAATTAACATGTCTAGCAATTCAAAATGTTATTTTTTCATTCAGCTTGACAACATCTCTTCCCCACCCCTTCAAAACTCTACAAGTGTCTCTCAGATCTGGTAAAATCACTAAAGCCAATCAACCACTTAATATCATAAATAGCTGTAGCGGTGAAACCTAGAGTGCATGAATATAAAACAATACAAAAGACCGATGCATATAAAACAAGATCGATGGGTATGATCTTTTCCAAAATACAAAAGACCCTTGCGGATAACTTCTTGCTCCATGACTTACCATGAAATGGACACCAACACAAGTTTTCGCCTTAAAATGATTGACATGGAAAACAAATAAGTATCATGCAGAAATTGACATGATCAAACTAGCTGCAAAACCGAGGTTTCTTTTGTTGTCAGGGGCTTATTTGTTATTACCTATATAATGTTAGGGCTTATGTGTAATTCTGAAACTTGTTATTATAAATAGAATGTGGTAGAAGGATGAAAGTATTCTTTCATTCTTTCTCTCTTTCCCCATCTCTCTCTCTTTTTTGCGCATCCGCTTTCTTCACTTTTCCTTCTTCTTCTTTATCACTTACTCTTGATTTGATTATGTCTTAAAGTCAACATGGTATCAAAGCATGGTTTGTAAAGCTCTAGGTGTGTAGTTAAAACCCTAGGGCAAGTTTGTGTAAACCCTAGTGGGTGTGAAGGGTTTTGAAGAGATACCAAGATGGGATTTGTTTGCAAGGAAGTAGTGTTAATCACAGCCACACGTACCGCGGATCCAACTCTGCAATGAGTTGGCTGGGGGTCGTTGGGGGCAGCGCGCCCTTGCCCGGGAAAAAAAATTTTGTACCTGTTTTTTTATCTATTGCAGTCTTGATCGATTTTTTTTTGTGTTCACGGGCAACAACGGCTTTTTCTTCATCGTTCGCGATTCTGGTATGGTCTACTTTGTTGCTTTCTAGAGTTTGTGTGGGGACTGTGTGGTCGTTTTTTTATGCATCAGAAGACGGTAATCTTTCTAGTTGAAGTTTGTGTTTTAGAGAGGTGGTTCTCTACATATTTTGTTGCTGTTTTTGTTTTTGAGGATTGTATACCCAGAAACTGTTTGATAAAATGTCTACCTCAGAGGTGACTTCAAAAGAAGTTGGGTCTTCTCCTAGTCTGACTCCAATATTGGGAGGTAGTAGTGATCACCATCCAGGCCTTTGTATGACGACTATTAGGCTGGATGAGATGAACTATATGGAATGGGCTCAATTTGCTCGTATGCATATCACTGGTCATAGGATGATTGACCATATTGAAGGGACTGTCACGTATCCCTCCAAGAGCGATCCTGAATTCAAAGAGTGGAGTGCAGATAATGCAATAGTTATGACGTGGTTGTTGCAGTTAACACAGCCACAGATCAGCAAAGGGTTTCTGTTTGTAAAAACAGCTAAAGAGCTATGGACGACTGTGGAAGAGACGTATTCCTCGGTTGGTAATTTTGCAAAACTGTATGAACTCCAACAACAAATTTCAAGATTCAAGCAGGAAGACCAAACTCTTGCTACATATTACCACACTCTGCATGGTAAATGGGAAGAGTTAGATCACTACCAAGACTATATACCTGTTTGTGCAGCTAATGTTAAAGCATTTCATGCTATGGTAGAAAGGAATCGAATCTATGAGTTCTTGGGCGGTCTGCATCCGAGATACGAACATGCCAGGGTACAAGTGTTAGGCAGGTATTTAGCCCCTATTTCTGTTAAAGATGTGTTTTCGTATATCCAGGCTGAGGAGAGTAGACTGGAGGCTATTTCTGCACCTGTAAACACTAAGCCTAAGCCAGAAGTACCATTGTCTAAGAGGTTTGCTCTTGCCACACAACAATGGAACAAGCCCAATCCTCCAAAAGGAGGGAAACAGGATGACAAAAGCAAGTTGAGGTGTGATCACTGTGGGCGTACGCGCCACACTGGGGAAACATGCTGGAATCTGCACGGTCGCCCTACTCCATTTAGGGGGTTATCTACGGCACATACTACAGAGCATGAGACTGCTTCTACTAGTTACGCCTCCTCAGGGCCACCGAGTTCTTTGTTCGAGGCTGAACTTGATGCTCTCCGACATCTACTAGCACAACATTCCTCTGTCAGTCACATTACAAAAGGCTTGAATTGTAGTGTAACCTTTTTTCCATCTCATTGTGTGTTTCAGGACTAGGACACAGGGAAGACGATTGGAAGTGGACGTGAGGACAATGGCTTGTACTTACTGCGAGGCTAACTTCTTATTATGTTGCAAATCAATCTAGTGTTAGGAATAGTAATGCCAATAAAAATCTGTTAATGCAATGGCATAATAGACAAGGTCATTTACCTCTTCCTGTTTTGAAGCATGTGCTTCCCCAATTTGCTTCTATTGAATCTTTTGAGTTAAATTATGAAACATACGTTCTTACCAAACAATGTCGTGTTTCTTATCCTACTGGTATTAATAAAAATACAACTCCTTTGCAGCTTGTTCATTCTGATGTGTGGGGTCCTGAATCTACTACTTCGTTACTTGGTTTTCGTTACTTTGTTGTGTTTGTTGATGACTTTAGTCGATATACTTGGCTTTATCTTATGAAAACCAAAGATGAAGTTCATTCCATTTTTAAAACCTTTCATAGGATGGTATGTACTCAGTTTGGTTATCCCCTCAAAATCCTTCGATCTGATAATGGATGAGAGTTTATATATGGTGGTCTTGCCTCCTTTTTTGCTGATAACGGGATTGTCCATCAAACCTCTTGTGTTGATACACCACAACAAAACGATGTAGCTGAAAGAAAACACCGTCATATTACGGAGGTGGCCTATTCTCTTCTAATTGGGATGGGGGTGCCTAAAAGTTATTAGGCCGATGCAACCTTAACAGCTACATACCTTATCAATCGCATGCCTTCTAAGGTTCTTGGCTATCAATCCCCCTTCACTGTCTTACACCATGACACTGCCTTGTTTACTGTCCTTCAAAAGTGTTTGGTTGTGCTTGTTATGTTCACATTCCTCATCGTAAGGACAAAATGGACCCTAAGGCAATCCGATGTGTCTTTCTTGGATACTCTGCCACTCAGAAAGGGTATCGGTGTTATAACCCTACCACTCGTTGTCGCTTTGTCTCCATGGATGTTACATTCTTTAAGTCTGTTCCTTTTTTTTCCCCTAATCGGGATTCTCTACAGGGGGTGACTATTATACAGGTAGAGAATACGTTGTCCATTCAGAGGGAATGCCCCCTTCCTTTGCTTGTTCCCATAGGGGGAGCTTCTTACTGAGGTACATATGTCTAGTCCTCATAACACTAATGATTTGCAGTAGGGAAAGCAGCCAATTGTCTACACTAGGAGGGCAAAACAAGTTATTGACTCACCCCAGGACCAAGAAGTCTCCCTCAATCCAGGTAATTCCTTAGTTGACATTAATACACCTCATTCTTTTCCCAATAGCATTCCTGTTGATTTTGATGTCCCTATTGCCTATCGTAAGGGTGTTCGTAGTTGTGCAAAGCATCCCATATCTCAATTTGTATCCTATGATGCCTTATCTCCAACATATCGTGCTTTCACTTCGTGTATCTCCTCTGTATCTGTTCCTTCTAGTGTTTCAGATGCTCTTAGTCAAACTCCATGGAAGAAAGCTATGCTTGAAGAAATGATGGCCCTTGAGAAGAATGGTACTTGGGATATTGTTCCATTACCTAGGGGTAAGAAACCAGTAGGCTGCAAATGGATCTACACAATAAAGTATCATGCAGACGGAACAATTGAGAGATATAAAGCTCGGTTAGTTGCAAAGGGCTTCACTCAGACGTATGGAATTGATTATCTGGAAACATTTTCTCCAGTTGCCAAGATGAACTCTATACGTGTTCTTCTTTCTTTGGCAGCTAATTTGAATTGGCCCTTACATTAGCTGGATGTAAAGAATGCTTTCCTTCATGTTGACTTGGAGGAAGAGGTGTATATGACTATGCCACCAGGGTTTAAGCTTGCCAATGGTCATAATTTAGTGTGCAAGCTAAATAAAGCCTTGTATGGGTTAAAGTAGTCGCCACGTGTTTGGTTTAAGAGGTTCAGCACTGCTGTGAAAAGAGTAGGGTAGACATAGAGTTAGGCAGATCATACTCTCTTCATCAAGAAGCACCAGGGTTGCACCACTGCCCTTATTGTATATGTTGATGATATTGTTATCACTAGAAATGATCCAGAAGAGATTCGTCGAATGAAGTCATTATTGTGGAAAGAGTTCGAGGTTAAAGACCTCGGATCATTGAGATACTTTCTTGGCATCGAGGTGTGCAAATCGAAGAAAGGGGTGTTCATTTCTCAACGGAAGTATGTGTTAGATTCGTTGGCTGAAACAGGCAAGCTTGGAGCTAGACCTGATATTCCCATTGAACAGAACCATGGCTTAATGACGTAGATGGAGACCCATTAGATGATGTGGGAAGATTTCAGTAATTGGTTGGGAGACTCTATGTTCATCCCCTCTTCTTCCCTTATCATAAAAATGTTCAACAAGACTATCATTTATGTCTAGACTTCTGTTAAACATAACAAAATTTAACCAATCATTTGTTTTCATAGACATTTATTAAGAAACAATGGATAAAATATTTTATCTTTTACAAACTTTAAAGAAGTTACAGTTTCATCATGAATTCCATTTAAGTCGATAATGTTTAAAATAATAACTATTTTGTCCTAAAAAGAGTCAAATGTTTTTTGTTCCCTTAATTCCATAGATTTTAACATATCCCTTGATTTGTATTCATCAAATTTCCACAAGAGTCAAAGTAGGCCAGTTCTAACCGAGTAGAATTGAATAAATCCGGGTAAATGTTCTCCGTGACCATCCCTTCCTACCACCAACACTTAAATACTTATTCAATCTAGGGAAAAAAAATTAGAAATCCAATGGTAAAATTTATTCAATAGGATGAACATGCTAATGCCGCAACTTGGGTGATTCACTGAAAGTCACCAAACACTTGTGTTTTGAGAGAAGAAGACTCCAAAAAGAATAAACGGGATAAAGTTATTGATCACCACTGTGGTAGAAACAGATTTTTTCTTCTTTTTTTTACAAGTGTGGTACAAACTACAAACAGAATTATTAAACTACTACTAAACATTTGTAATTTGTGTAAGTTGCTTGTAAATTTCACCAACCATGAACGAGCTAACAAAAGCATGGGAATGTGTCCCACGGAGTGGTATCCCAAATAACCTCCCAGCTGCAACATTGCTGTCAACACATTAACACAAAATTGAGATGAGAGACAACTCTGATCAACAAGTTATTGGAAAAGATAAGAAGGTTGTAAGGCTCAAGTGATTCCCAAGTCACTCAGAAAGGGCACGCAAAAAATAACTTTACATCATGCCTGACCTGTTGGGTTAACTGTCAAAGTGGCACAAATATATAGTTTAATAAAGGTCTGCAATGAAAGTTTCTGACTGAAGTAACTTCTTCGAACTGATGTAGTTCAACTGATCAATTAGGAAAATGACTATGACTCCATTTAGTTGTTATCACATTGTGAAGTATCTGAGAATTTTCCTTTTTTATCCTTGTTTAATTAAATGTGTGTGATATTGTGCACGTGGCCTTGTGAATGACAGGAATCCAGGTACACAATATAGAGTTGATCCTGTAAAGCTCAACCCTTTGCTAGGTGATACACAATGCATGAGGTTAAAAAGAATCGAGGATAAATCCATCACTAAAACTGCAGCAATATTTCGCTCAAGACTTGCATTTTGGGAGCATCAGCGCTACAGGCTCCAGCCAACCAAAAAGTATCCAGGAAATGAACCATTAGACGATAAACAAAACTAAACTGTAAAATCACCATGATGAATTCAGAAAATTAACTGTATTTTATTTATTTCTGAATTCATCACAGTAATTAGAATTAGATGCTACCTCATGATCCAAAGGGTGAAGATGACAATTCAAGATAATGACAAGCGTAAAAAGGTAAATTCACACTCTCATATGCTTAACTCACCAATTATGGTTTTGTTTTGTGCATTTGTATCATTCATTATGTTAGAATACATTGCATGCCTCACTGAGTATTTTTAAAAAGGTTTTAATTTGGAAAACTAAGTTTTTTCAAACAAGGGCTTTTGATCGATCAAACCATCAATTGGCCCATTTTGTGCAAGTTTTTGGATCGAACTACCAAGCCAATTGATTGAACCTTGCAAAAATCAAATTCCTAACTGATTTTATAAATAAAATTAAAAAAAAAAAAAAAAAAAAAAAAAAAAATTCTTGCGATCAAAGGCCTATATAAACAGCATTAGGGGGGAAACAGTACACAAGAGCGTACTAGCATACATATAGTGCATATAGGCTATCTAGAGTAGATTTTCTTTAATTTCCATCATCTAGGTATATTGAATAAGATGGTGTGTAAAGGCTTCAAAGGAAAATCAAACGAAGATAATGAGGTTGGAGTTCAACAGCTAGAATAGGAGATCAATCAGTAATCACAGAATAAGAATCCAATCGCACGAGGAAAGGATTCATTGATCGATAGCAAAAGAATTTGAGGAAGGATGTCTGGATAACGGGTATGTCAAGTAATTTTATCAGTTTAGAATAAGACTATATGATATCAATGTTTATTTAGATTTCTATTATTTAAGTACTATCAATTATTGCCAACTTGATTATGATTATAGATTTTAGTACCCCGTTATTGTTAGTCATGGTTTTGAAAACCTATTCCCCTCTCCTCTTTTCCAGGTCTAGTTGGGGACTTGGCATACTAGCTTAGACTTCAGTCCTCTCTTCAAGAGGAACAAGTTGCCAAGTGATTAATGGGTAGATGCCAGATTCTGTGTTGAGTTTGACCGATGCCTACAGAGGGTGTTCAGTGTGGCCCCAAGATAGAGACGCATCGAGGACGGCCCCGCTCTGTCTGTGGTGGGCCTTGTGGAGGGAGAGGAATATGAGATCCTTTGATGGGGTGGAGTCCCCTTGGGGGGTTTTAAGATTTTCTATACGTAGCTCTCTATTCTTTGGGGTTCAGGGGTAAAATTGTAAATCTATGGAGATTCTTTTGTCTTTTGTGGATAAGTTGAGGCTATAGGGTTTTTTTGCAGTTGTTCTTGGCTGCTTTCCCTGTTTGGGTGCTAATTATCGAGGAAAAAAAAAAAAGTAAACTGGACTCACAAATGGAAGAAAAAAAAGTAAACTGCACTCAAAAGTCTTTTGGTATTAATTTTGTAAAACCGTCATTCTAAACAAAGCTTCACATGGGTGATCAGTCCCATAAATGAGTTTCTCATTAATAAAGTAGCAAACATCCAAGAGAAGTGACAACATATCCCCATAGATAAGATAAGAAACCCCACAATAAAAAAGACAACTGCATAAACTAAGAATCCAGTAGTTCACTGGGTATTACCTTGTCGCATCAAATCCTCCAATATAGCAATATTTTGATGCCCCAATTCCACCATCAGGCCCCTATATGTAAAGTAGCCGCAGAATATATTAACAAAATGAATAACGCAGATAAGCTCTTCAAATCAATGGAAAATATCAGCAACCTGAGCGCGTCGAAGCCCAAACTCAAGTAGAAGCTTTGATTTTCCAGCAACAAAACGATGCCTTGCTGCATTAGTAGCAACTAATGATGCATAATTTATAAGAGTTAGAAATGGAGTTTCTAACAGTTGAACGACCTGGAACAACAAATAGGATCCTTAAGGTATTTCATGATAAGGAAATATAAGCAACACTAAGAAATGCATGTGCTGTTCAACAGCAAGCAAGAAAAAAAGATCTGCATGGATTGACTCATCAAAACACAACAACATTTGTCCAAAAGAAGTTCATGTAGATTAGACCAATTTATAGGTACTTACAGCTATTGGCCCTTCAACTCTCAGCAAGGGTACCTTTGGGAAAACAACAGATCCCTCCGGAACAGCATATACTTCAACATCAGAACAATCAATTCCTCTAAGATACTCATAGAAGCCATCCTATAGTTCACCAACACTGATTAGTGAACTACTTATTTTGAATGTAGAAACCATGAATTATAATAAAGTATGAAGAACGACACAATATCTCATAAATGCAGTTTAAAGACCACAAGCAAGAATGTGAAACCCAGACAATCTATGTGAAAGTTCTTTCAAATTAGTATGACAAATACTTGATTCTCAACATTGGGGGAAAAAGTAATAAAATATAGTAGTACTGTATAAAAAATATATATATATAAAAAAATTAAAAAAAAAAAACAATGGAGCTAGTGAATGCTAGATTATCTAGGTCTTTTCATATTCAAAGTCCAATTTCCGCTCAGTCCAATATGTATCAATTTCAGTACACTGGTCAGAGCAATAATGCTACATCACAACATCAAAATAATGATAGCAGCACAAGTCTGGAGAATCTGCAACTACAAGTGAAAGATGCAGTGGTCTACAATGTTTTCTGCTTGGTACATAAAATACCACCATAGTCTTTGTGCAAGAACCACTAGCAAGGATGCTTATTTCCAGAATTAATGTGTTATGTCAGTGCTAGTCATCACAAACAGACAAATTGCCTATATAATTTATGTCTGGAAACACATTGACTTTAAGTTATCAATTTCAATTGTATATATGCGTGTAAATATAAATTAACATTCATATCCAATTACAATTGTCCCGCAACAATGCATAAAGGCACACATTTCACCAGGATTGCAAGAATGAGATCATTTTGCAGATTGCAAGGGAAGCACAATTCACCAATGTATATGGTATAGTAGACAATCTTTCTGCCGATTGCATATGTAAGCCGTATGTGACTCTGAAATTTGTACTGAATATATGAAGTTCAAATGCTCAAGAAAATCCTAGTATCTTATTCTTCTATGTTAACTTTACTCAATACTTATACCATGCGTAACTACCAACTATGAACTAGATTCAGTATATTACTGCTTGTCTACCATTAACATAACCAATAAGTTGGTTTACCTCACATGTGCTAGGCAAGGACGCCTGGATAAAAGCAATCTCCTCCTCTGTCATATTAAAATTAGCAATGAGCTTTATGCACTCTTCTAGACCAGCAAAAACTGTATATTCACCGCCAAAGGGGTTCTTCCGAAAATATAAATCAAATCTGAAACATATCAGAGATAGAAAAAATGAACTGCTTACACAAATACAAAACATATAGTTCTATAAACATTCAAAACATGTGTAGCTTTACTAGTCCCACAGCTCTTTTTCGTTAGTCTCGACAGCAGATAGCTTCACATTAGTAAAAAGAACAGAGTTAGAAGCTTGAAAATGAAATAGATCAGTACTATGAGACCACCTAAAAGACTATGTATTAAGAAAATGAGACCACTTAAAGAGGCCAAAGACTATCAAGTAAAACTTCAAGGCTGATACGTCTTTGCAAATCAATCCAAGGCTTAGAGTGAAGAAGATAGGGGTAGCAGTGAGAGAACTGATGTAACTTGGAAGTTAACATTCCCTTGGTAGTTACGCATGAAATAGATCAGTACGCATGAAATAGTGCGTAACTACCAACTATGAACTAGATTCAGCCTTGATCCAGTACCCAAGGCTGAAAAAGGCACTGCAAGAATTAAACACACATAAATTTACTCCTAGTTGCAAATATAAATAATATGTGCCTCATTGAGTGGTAAAGTTGAAAAGTTTTCTATTGCAATTAAATTCAACTGCTGACATGGTTCCTTGTATTGAGCAGGTTTACCAAATATCTTGGATCAAGAAATGACCATGTATTCCCTACTCATACTTGTGCACACGCACAAGCACACGCACAAACACACGCACAAACACACGCACACAGGTCATAAAGTTTACATTTGATGTTTAATAGGAAGCCCTGAACTTGTCGTGCCAAATACTTCATAGAAAATATAAAGAATTGGAGATGAAGAAAATATAAGTTACATCCACAAAGGCAAATATTAAACCTCATCTTCTCAAAATTGCAGCTTGTGGGCATTAAAAAACTGCTGAAGGTCTATGACTCTGTGTTATTCAATTTAATTGCCTATAGTTTAGTAGATTTATGTTGATTTTGCTGATATTCAAAATCACAAACCCATGTTCTTCATCTTCCCTTGGTAAAATGTGATTGGCCATTTTGGTGAGGTCATTTTACGAAATGTAAAAACTGGCTAGATATGCTTGTGTCTGAGAAAATTTATTAGTAAGAAGCAGAGAAATTGAAGAGGTTGGAAAGAGAGTGGGACTTTTCTCTTGTTCATTTGATATCTTTTTCCAAGTTCCTATGGATAGATAGCCATCATGACATCATTGCAGTAGTTGCAATACAGGTGATGGAGTGCATTTATGGTCAAGGGCGGAGCTAGGGGGGCCAGCAGGGGCCATGGCCCCCACCAAACATTTTTGAAAATTTTTTTTACTATCCCTAAATATTAATTAATTTGTAAATTTTGTCCCTAAATCTATTAAAAATTTTAATTGGCCCCCCAATATTTTTAACTCATATATTGACCATCCAAGCTTTTTTGAAAATATTAATAACCCCTAAATATTAATTAATTTGTAAATTTTGCCCCTAAAATTTATTAAAAATTTCAATTGGACCCCCAATGTTTTTAAAAACACTTGAAAATAAATTTAGTTTGTGTCTCCTTCAAATTTAAAATTTTTTAAACTTGCACTCTTTTAACTATACTTCTAAAAGCTCAAATATGATGAAACAAAAATTTAAGCTCATTGTTATTATAGTCATTTTTTTTTTGGTAAATAATTATTATAGTCGTTATCGCAACACATTGTTATTTTATTTATATATACAAGTACAATATCTATATTATTAATTCAAGAGAGAAAAAAAGGAATAAAAAGACTAATACGGCAATTGATAAAGGAAAATTGATTTTCTAACAATGTTTATTTCTTTACGTTTCTTCTCCATTATTTTCTTTCTAACAACTTTTTTTTTTTTTTTTTTGTCTAAGTTGTATTTTTCTCATTTATTTATTTTCTCAAGGTATATATGCTATGACTAGTATTTAAATATATATATATATATATATATTACAATTGATTAATAAATTTTTTTTATTCTTGTTACATAGTTCAAATCTGGCCCCCCAACCTTAACTTTCTGGCTTTGCCCCTGTTTATGGTAAAGAAACTGTATTGGGTTAAGAGTTTGCACTTTTTCCTTTGAGAAGTGAAATTCCGACATTTGTCACCTCGCAATTTCTATGATTTCATAGTGGAATTTCTCATTCCAAACCTCCTATCAACATAAGTCAAGTACCAAACAAAATAACTGCATTTTTTGGTGGTGGCTACTTTTTTCTCTTTACTTTTCACCAAATGTCTTGGTAGCCACTTTTTTTCACAATTTCCTTGTGACTCCATTGGTTATAGCTTCAAAAATCTAGTGACTAGTTTAGAACCTTCATTTCCAGCAAGGATTTACAATGTCCTCTATCGATCACCACTATTAAACCTCTGCCCAAGTTGCTAGTTGTTAAGCCTCTAATCAACTTGCTAGTCGCTTAAACTATACCGAAGTGCTCCATGTATGAGTCGCACTGCCTCACTACTAAGCAAAACAGAACTTCATGTTTCATGTTCATCTGCTTCACAACCAGCTGATCACACAAGCAACTTTGATAGACCAGTTTGTACAATAAAATATCTTAAACTCCTAAAAAAAAACATAAAACCAAGAACACAATTATTTACAAGAAACATAACATACTGATTCCCAAAGGTGAAATAGATAATGATGTAATATCAGCTCCACTGAACACACTGATTCCCAAAGGTGAAATAGATAATGATGTAATATCAGCTCCACTGAACACCTTTATAACATGTCTAAATGAGACCCAAAACTTTACAAGCAAGACACTACTTCCATTTTAGCACAGTTTAGCGTACTTTTGAACTTTTGACACATTAATCCCTGTTTAAATTCTCAACTCTCTCATATCCACTCCACCAAACTCATGATTTTCTCAGCTCTTATCAAATTTTCCGCATTCCTTAAAACAAAGTGACATTCTTTGTGCCTTTCCTTTCCTTTAACTTGTTTCCGCCCATTTTTACGAAAAAAAATCTATACGTGCCTTAAGCAAACACAGTTTGCCACACCGACATAAAATTATATTCGTGAAACTTCATAGGTCAGCTACAAGTGTTGCAGTAAAATCATTCATTCAAAATTAACCCATATTTTATTTAAGATAAATTTTAACATAGAAAAAACTGAACCGAATTACTATTAGTGAAACTTCATAGGTCAGCTTCAAGTGTTGCAGTAAAATCGATCATTCAAAACTAACCCACATTTTATTCAAGAAATTTTTCAGCACAGAAACAACTGAAACATATTGAATTTATCAAAAACAACCAATCTAACTATGTCTTCTTACCAAGATCCTTGTAGCCTAGTGGTACTTCCTTACTGATGTAAAAGAGACTAGTGTGAGTGATTTAGAACCAGAAGAGACAATGGGAGAGGGAAGAAGAGAGAGGAAAGAAGACAGGAGAGAAGAAGAATCTGAGGGAGAAGAGATATGCAATTCAATACTCAATATTCATCAAAGGTACTTAATACAATACATATGCCTAGATTTATACAGGCAAACCACAACAAACTTACTTCTAAAATAGTTGCTGCAAAGATAAAAAGTTAATAAAAATGGCTGCCATGAGCCTAGTGAGACATGTAACCGTAATGGCTGCCATGTAGCCGTGCCTATGCCTAAAGTTAGAAAATAGCTATGCTAAGTTCCAACATAGCTGTGAGACAGCATACCTTATTTATAGGAAAACCTAGACTAAAACCATTTAAAAAGGAGATATTGCAAAGGTAACTCTTATTTACCAAAATTCCTAAAATATATAGAACAACTCTAAGATCTATCTGTCCTTGCCTCTCCTCCATGCATAGGTGAGAGTCATGCGCAATTCAAACTCTCGGGCCATGCCCGGTTCTTCATCACTTACCTTCCAAAGTAGAAGGTCAAGGGTTCAAGTCCCCATAGGGGCAAAAAGTAGGTGTGTGGGTGTGCTTCTTGCCAAAAATAAAATAAAATAAAATAAAATAAAAAATTCTCTGTCTTCTTTATATACCCAAGCATGCAAACATATATATATCCAAAAAAATCACAAACTGTAAACCACTAAAAATAAAAACAAGCAATATGTATATATAAACTATCAAAATCAAACAAACCCATAAATCAACAAACAGTGACAGCAAACAGAAAACAAGATAATCAATGAAAAGGGGAATTGGCATTCAAAAAATTGGATTCACACCAAAACGAATTACTATTCATGAAACTTCATAGGTCAGCTTCAAGTGTTGCAGTAAAATCGATCATTCAAAACTAACCGACGTTTTGACAAATTTCAGCACAGAAACAACTGAAATAATTGAATTTATCAAAAACAACCAGTCTGACTATGTCTTCTGTTACATACCCAGGCATGCAAACATACATATATCCACAATAATCACAAACCGTAAACCACTAACAATAAATAAACTGTCAAAATAAACTATCAAAATCAAACAAACCAATAAATAAAAAAAACAATGAAAGCAACTAGAATACAAGAACATCAATAAAAAAGGTCGAATTGGCATTCGAAAAAACTACTCAAAATCACAAACTGTATAAACCACTAACAATAAATACAAACTATCAAATCAAACAAACCCATAAATCAACAAACAGTGAAAGTAAATAGAAAACAAGAAAATCAATGAAAAGGGTCGAATTGGGCATTCGGAAAAAAAATGGACTCACACGGCTCGTTCGTTCTGCTTGCCGCCTTTCCAGTAAGCATAGGCCATAGTGAACTGATAGAGATCTGTGAGAAGAGGTGTCACCATTGGATTGGTCGGTCCATCGATAACCCGACTCCGATTCTCTTCCTCTTTGGGACCGTTAGCTTTGGACTCCATTGTTTCTATCAAATCGGACTCCATAATTTTTGTTGTTGTCCTTCTTCTTTGTCTAGTTATATTTATAGCGAGACAGTGAGAGAGTTTGCGTGAGCAGAACGGAGAAGCTATGGAGGTAATTGGGATTTCGCAGTCAGAGAGAAATGGGTCATAGAGAGAGAAGTTGAGACTTAAAAGAGTCTTGAAACCGTTGAAAAGGGTAGAGTGGACGATAATAGTTAGAAGGCAGACGCATTAAGGCAAAAAAAAAATGTTTATAATTAATTATTATTGAATAGTGATACCACTACCGAGTCTGTCACATAAATTCAATTTGATAATTTTTGAATTTGGTCATTATTTATTCTAAATATTGTCCGCTTTTCGTGTTATTTATTTTTAAAAACATAATCATCACTATATGAGAAATGTGTACTAAGCAAATATTATTTATATGCGGGTCACATTTAATTGTTTAAAAGAGTCAAAATTTTGTATCAAAATTCATTTACATTATAATTTTATTTTATGATTTTTTTTCACTTTATTCATTATTTTTTTATTTTTTTCCAAAATATGCTAATTTAATTTGATGATTTTTTTATTTTATTTTTTCTACAAAGTGAATCTTTATATTGAATAAGTATAATTTGTACATTATTTTTTATTCTTTTCAAAATCTGTTAATTTAGAAGTCGTGACAAGTGGACAAGTCTCACACTCCTTAACATTTGACATTATTAAAGTGACAATTTAGGTACTATATAGTTGAACCATATAATTGAATTGCGATGTCCAAATTGTCCCAATATTTAAAAAAGACAAAGTACAGAGTAGTATTTTTTAGTAAAATTTTTTTGTCTATTTTTTTATCAAAGAACCTCCCTCGAGTTGTAACATTTTTCACTAAATTCTCCTTGTCTAATTTTTTATCAAAGAATCCTCCTCAACTATCCGAATGGGGTAAAAGAATTGATATTTGAACTAAAATGCATTTTTTATTTAAATCTTAATTCTTCTTAACTTTAAAAATTCATATCTCACAAACCGTACATTTAAAAATTATAAATAATATATGTTTCATAAGGATTTCAGAAATATGAGATTTGTACAACAAACCTTCATAACATCTAGAAATAGACAATCTAAAAATCTATTCCGACAATCTTATTTTATTTTTAAAAATAAAATACTCGAGATATTTAAAATAAAATTTTCAGAATTATTCATTTACATATAAAGCCGAATATATAAAAAATTTAGCCCCAACAGAGATCGATTTAATGAGATATCATATTTTGCGTCAAAGTATTTTTATTGTTTTATAGACATACCATTTAAAAAATAATAATAATAATAATAAATATTCGGTCTCTATTGGGGCTAATTTTTTTTATATGTTATGCTATATATGAAAATGAATAATTCTGAAAATTTTCTTGCAAATAACCCGAGTATTTTATAAAAAATAAAATAAGATTGTTGTAATAGATTTTTAGATTGTCTATTTTTTTCTGGTTATGAAGTTTTGTTAAACAAATCTTATATTTCTAAAATCCTTATTTTATAAGTTTTCTGTATATATATTATTTGCAATATTTAGATGTACGGTTTGTAAAATATGAATTTTTGAAATTTAGAAAAATTAAAATTTAAATAAAAAGGCATTTGGGTCCAAATATAAACTCTTTTATCCCCCTTAGATAGTTGAGGGAGGTTCTTTAGTAAAAAATTAGAAGAGAGGAGTTTACCGATAAAGTTATAAGTTGAGGGAATTTTTCTGCACTTTACTCTATTTAAAAATTGCTAGTTAAAATTGAGTTTAGTGGTCAATTCGAATTCAATTCAAACAATTTTTCAAGATTGAAAATGATAAAGGAATTAATTATAAAAATGATACCTTAACAATAACCTAATCAAATCAATTTTGACAATATTTTACTCCAAATAATATTTTTTTCAAGCTAGACGCAATACTATATATTAGAATAACAAATGAGTAATATTTACTACTCTTAAATAATCGAATCCAATCAATTTTTACAATATTTTACTTCAAACAATTTTTTTCTTGAAGGTTAAGCTTTTAATCTTTTTTTATGAAAATAACCTAATCGAATAAAGATACACAAATCTTTATATCCTAGAGTATAAAATAAAGTAAGGTATTTTATTTCAATTTGTACTTTGTAGAGATGTGATTGAAAGCTAAATTGATTTGAAGTGTCACACAAGCAAATCGTACTAATCATTTTCACCTTAACGATAATTTTAGAAAATTGTGCGTGTGTGTGTGTGTGAGAGAGAGAGAGAGAGAGAGATGTGAACTTGACATTAATTCATGAATCATGCCTCATGGTGTGTGAGTGTGAGTGAGTGTATGTGTGTGTGTCAGAGAGATGTGAACTCGACATTAATTCATGCCTCATGGTGTGTGGATGCAACTCAACATTAGCCAATTGGAAGAAGGTCCAAGCGGTTGTTTACATCTGAAAACAACAGGACCTCAACTCAAAATGATGAGCCATTCCATATCAGTAACTCGAAATTTTTTTTTTGTAACTTATCCAATCATATATTACATTATACATTGAATTCGAGCTTCTCTCTCTCTCTCCCCCTATATATATATATATATATATATATCCATCATATAAATTCCTCTCTACTTGTTCTTTTCAAATTTAATAGCAACTTTCTTCTCCTTTTTTAAAAAAATTAAATTGCCAAAAATACCACCAAGGGTTTCTTATCAAATTTTAGTATTTCAACCAAGAAAAGCCATCCAAACGGTGGATATTACTTCTTCATCTTTTTAGACACATTTTTTTTTTTTTTTTGCACATAATTCACAATATTACCTCTAATCCGACTCGAATACTCAACTTCCCATTTAGAGAATAAAAATCTGTAGCAATCCAAGCAACAAATTCAAGGATGGGACCAATAAAATGGGTTTGCTTGGATTGAATTTTTTTTTATGCTTTGTTTGGATTGAATTTCAAGTTTAACTTGATCCATTTTATAACAACTCATGTCCACATTTCTCCCGCGCATTAAATTTATTTCTAAAGAAAATTCTTATCAGTATTGTGAATATAGAGAAAATTCAGAACACTAAGTGATACCCAAAATAGAGAAGAATATAGAGATGAAGAAAGAGATTTTATTTACTTCTCAAAATTTTAGTACATCAATATAACAAGGAGCAACCCATATTTATAGCCAAAACTCTTGCCTTAATTACCACCCATAGTGCACCATTAACCAAGTGCATTTACCACTTATTTAGTGCACAAATTAATTCAACCCTATGCCTAATTAGTGGACACCATAATTATATATAACACTCCCTATTGGGGTCCACTGCACAACACTAATAATATGCCTCGTTAAAACCTTGTTAGGAAAAACCAAGTGGGAAAAATCTCTATCGAAGGAAAAAGAGCACAATATTCTAGTATGTCTTAAAATGGTATTGCATAGATCAAAACTATCTCATTAAAACCTTGTCAAGAAAACCCAGTAGGACAAAACCTGAGTGAAGGAAAAAGAGTACATTATGCCGATACCTTTTCAATTTAGTGCTCCCCCTTTATTTGTATAATTCTTGTATTACTTCAAAGATTTTGATCAACTACTTTCCCTCATAAATATTATTGTGCATTTCTAGTAACAAGCATCAAGCCAAGGATAATTTAGATTCAGCTCCCCTTATCCATCAAATTGGTTATGACAACACAATTAACTTTCTCGTTCGATAATCGAAATCAGATTATGGTTCTATAGCATCTCTGACCCCAAACTTCCACTCTCTCATTCAAAGTGATAAACTCTATACATTGAGGTGGCAGCAAGGTGTGATTAAACACTGAATCTATATTTCTTGCCACGGATGCCTTATGTTCATAAAAGCATTCATTGTCTGTTGGTACCGAACTTCTTGTATTTGTAAAGAGCGGATATCCGAACATGGACATCTAAAATGAGGATGAATACTCCAAGATGCTTGTTTGTAGCTCACAACCTCGAGGAGATTGCTATATTAGCTACAAAACAGTGGTTTCTACAACAATAGAGAAGACTGCTATAAGAACTCGGGCTAGGCGCCACTATATAACAAACACATTAGTGCAGTCAACTAGCATGAGAGCCAAATTCTGCATTATTACCGAAATGTAGTCTCCAATGTCTGATTTAACATTGTTAGCATCAAGCAATTAAAAGATAGTAGTATTTTCCAATTTCTCTTCTAATGCCATTAGATTCATCAGCTAGTGGTCAATAATTTCAACCATGAATATCCCCACTGTTGCAATGATAACTAACGCATTGTCAGATAGTGCATATGAGATATGAACTTATTTGTATCAAAGACTGTTAATTTTCATAATCTGAAACAATGTCTAGAACAATATTTAGCATAAGATCTGTTAAAAATATATATGTATCTATATTCAAAATTTTGCTTTGTTTGTCTAAGACAAGATTTTGTCTTTTTGAGATCTTTCATCTCGAATTCTGGTCTAACTCATTAGATGTGCCAACATGATTCTGGATTATCAATAAATAATGCAATAATAGCAAAACCAAATCCTGATAATAAAAAAATACATGGATAAATTGGAGTATTCACATACCTTTCTTTGAGTAAGTACTTGTTAAGATGTTTATCTCATATACTCATAGATTATTCAATCCATATAAGATTTATAGTACTTTATCAAGTATGTACCATGTAGTATTGCTTCAGGAATTTTAAATCCTTTTGGGATTGTCAAAAATATCATTATCTAGTGACAACATTGATTATAAAGTGGAATACGATTGCATCTATCACAAAAGAGTATATATCATCATAATCAATATTAGGTCTCTACGAATAACCTTGAGCTACCAGTCGTGCATTATAGAGAAATCATTGCTCATATCAACATTAGATTCTCAACATGGTTTTATAATTAAATATGAAATGGATAGAGATGTTGATCTCATGTATTTGTCAATATAATATGAATCATAACATGAGTTTGTCAATATGCTATATCAGTATATAACCTTAAGACACCATCAGGTGTTTAACTACTGCAGTTAGCTCTATCTTTCATGATGGCTAATCATGTCTATATCGACTTTCTTCGACATTTTCACATTGAGATTTCGGATCCTCATTATCTATGTTAAGAGCAATTGTATATGAAAATATGTTGTCCATGACAACTTCATTTATGTTCCATCTCTTTTCATAATTTATTTAGATCTTATTGATTTTCAGGTACCTTTGCAATATTATCATAGTTAGCTAACTTGACCTCATCAGGTCCCTTTGCCACATCAAGGGCATACGTTTTATCAAAAGCAACTTTATCATTGTTAGCTAATTGGGTCTCTTCAGGAGTACCCTTTTTATCATTCATCATGCTCTTTGGCATGTGCTTCATTGTATAACTTTTAGCTAACTGGGTCTCTACAGGAGCACCCATTTCATCATGCCCTTCTGCATGTATTACATTAAGTGTATCTATATCATCAAAGGCTACTTTAGCATTGTTAGCTAACTGGCCTCATCAGGAGCGCCTATTTTACTATGCACTCTTTCTAGTGCTTTTCACTTTCGTGGAACAGAATCTTTTGCACCAACTGGTATGTTACGCACACTTTTGATGCATTTGCAATACTGACAATATGTCCCATCAGGACTTTAATTCTTGCTGACATTTTATCAACCGGCACACATAATGATATTTCTCTGTATCAGTGGGCATTTGCAACATTTTTTGTCAAGAGATCAATATATTTCATAAGCAGATAATTGAAAGATTTTTAGCAAATGAAATACTGTGAATTTAAAATAAACAAGCATGCTTTTGGTGATATAATAATATGCATAAGAAAATAAAGTTTTTCTAATATATATTTCTTAATGGAAGTAAGATAGATATATTCTACATTACTTTTATCTTGTTATGAAAAATATTGATAGTCTTACTGTCCACGAGACAATATCCTTACCTTGAGTTAATGTAATTTTGTGCAGGTCCTTCGCTGCAAATTTCATCTTCTAAAAAAAAAAAAAAAAAACTTTGACATAAAAATAAGGCATGTTTCATAAAGTAAATGATAAAAGAACGTATAAATAAGCAGTATGGATAATACTAATCAAATATTAGTTTACCTCATAAAAACTGAAATATCCACAAGCATCATATAAAATTCATTTCTATCTTTGTCCCCTTTTCTTAGATTGTGACATGGTAAAGATCAATTAAGTACTTGGAATCATACGGTAAGAATCAAATAAAAACTTAGAAGCAGATTGTGTAACCTTTTCCTATTCGATGTTACACTAATAATAAGTAATTTCACGTTGATCAAATTTTTATCAACACAATGATCAATTTCACATTAATAACAAGCAACACGTGCCATAGGGGTTGAGGCAAATTCTCCCCCTTTGCTTGTTTAATATTATTTTGGTCTCACCTTTAGGGATGCAATGTGAAATTATAGTAATAACCTCCATAGCGTTGATAGTTAATTCTACCATGACTATGCCGAAGACCATGTCCATGACCGTGAAATGAGCAGATTTCACTTTCAAAATCGTTTTCGATCTAGTGGGACTGGTAATATTACAATAAAAGCTCATTATTTTACTTTGTCATATTCAGACCTGATATGAGCTGTACATAAATTCACGCATTTAGCGTGATCAATAGAGTATTTCTTTATCAATATATGACCCTCAGTAATATATATATATATATATATATATATATATATAGCTAAGAACAACATATTGAGAGAGAACTTGAGAGAAAGAACAGCTGAACTTTTATTAGGTTATGAGTATACCCTCCATCTACATCAGGCACATATTTATAGCACTCTGAGGTATCTAATTTGCATATTAAAATGGTGTTCTTAGCTATATATATATATATATATATATATATATATATATATATATATATATATATATATATATATATATATATATATATAGCTAAGAACAACATATTGAGAGAGAACTTTTATTAAGTTATAAGTATATCCTCCATCTACATCAGGCACATATTTAGAGCACTCTGAGGTATCTAATTTGCATATTAAAATGGCACCGCAAATTGCAAGATACATCAGTTGGGTGCAATCATGCTTATCACCACTAATACCATTTTCACAATAATGCTCATTGCACTTGCTAGTGCTCAATTGTATCTACAATAATGTGGGCCCCACAATATATATAACAGAGTTAACAAGCTGAATTATCCCTTTAAGAATCATAGATGTGAGCTCTTCAAACTAGAATTTCTACAAAGATGATGATGGAAAATAATGTACTGAAACATGGATCGGAGTCTGATAACAAAACTTTTTGCACAGCTAGAATGTCAAACCAATCAAACATGGTTAAAATTGTGAATATTAAGAGCTACACATTCATCGAAACAAAACAATTAGATACACTCACATACAAGTCTATGCTAGTTTCTGTCAGTTGACCACACAAATTATGCCATTTCATCCTACAAGCATCCAATTACAAATGACACAGCATAGAATCAATCACCGACCTGAAAACCTAATTAAAACCCAAAATCATTCTAAAAAAACTTGGGCATTTTCGCCACCATTTCCATCAAAAACAACCCTAGATATCAATTTCATACAGCAAAATTAACAACTAAATCTGATTAAATCAAATTATAGAGCATATATATATATACATATACGTATATAGAGAGAAGAACCTGTGTAGACGGCGGTAAGTGCTTACCCTTTGGAGTGAAAAGTAAATTTGTTTCAGCAAAACAAATAAACCCAACAATTTATCAAAACCAATATTGAGAACTTCTCGTTCAAGTCTCAGTTGGTTGGTTAGAGACTCGTGTTAATAATGTATTGTGAATATAGAGAAAATTTAGAACACTAAGTGATATCCACAATAGAGAGAAGAACATAAAGATGAAGAGAGAGATTTCATTTAGTTCTCAAAATTTTAATACATCAATATAGCAAGAAGCAACCCATATTTATAGCCAAAACTCGTCTTAATCACCACCCATAGTGCACTATTAACCAAGTGCATTTACCACTTATTTAGTGCACCATTAACCAAATTCATTTACCACTTATTTAGTGCACAAATTAATTCAACACTATGTCTAATTAGTGGACACCATTTTTATATATCACAATCAGAACATTTTAAAATAGAGCAGTGCTATTCTGCCCGATTTGCTTTTCGCCGACCAAAACCGACAACACGTGCCAGCTTTAGAATTGCGGTACCTCTCTTTTCCACTTATCTTCAGTTTCTCTCACTCCTCTGTCATCTCTCTCCTCTCTTTCCTACGGTCGGCATCAGCACCATGGAATCTGTCACAGGGCTAAATTACACCACGAATTTTTGCCTCTGCAATGGCACTTGGGGCCACCAAGTCTCAGCCAACACAACAACACAATACACACAATATAGAAATATAAAGAAGGCACACACAGTTTACAGGGACAAGCCCCAACCTTTGCTCATATTAAACATATTACAAAGGAACATGAGTTCGTACAAGGAACAACCAAGGCTCACACCCTCTTCTCTGTCCCCTCTACAAAGCCCACCTTAGCATTATATAGGCCACTCTCAAAACCGCCCATAACTGCCCACTAAGATGATGGATGACACCCCCATCCACCTAGGGTCGTGCTGGCACCCTCTAAATGAGCCAGCACTATAATGCAGTTGACAAGCCCAACTGCTAGACTTGTTGGCATGTTCTGCTCATGCCACATAACCACAAGAAGTTAGATTCTGCATGGTGGAGGAAACCACCCTTAACCGCCTGTGTGTTGGTCCTCTCAGAATTGTGCCACATGTTTGGGAGGTTACTCAGCACTCCCCCACTTCCCATGATGAGTGGGAAGTGCTAGTAACTTCCCCCAACCAACCGAGCCCACTAAGCCACCACCTCTTGTAACCGCAAGCCATGACTTTGTGTTATCCATGCTCTAGCCACATCTGAGTCAACCTTGTGAACCTAGCCCAAGTCCACCAATCTGCACCCACATATATATGTCTCTGAGTGCACGGCGTGCCAAGCCATGCACGCCCGTGCGCACGCTCGGGTGCACACCAAAGTGCACGCCGGCGCACACACTAGTGCCCTTCTTTGCGCGCCATGTTTGTACCCTCATGCGCCCGTGGTTGCACTCCCACCTGGACGCCCATGTGCACGCCGAGCTAGACGCTCGCGCACACTAGGTTGGACGCCTACCCGCGCGCCAACCTGCACGCCCGCACGCACGCCGCTGCACTCCAGCGCGCGTGTCGGTGCATACTTATTTGCCCTTCAATATCTTGGATGCTCCCCACTTGTGCAACCATCTTGGAGTGGTGCAACACGTGCCCATGCACGTTGGCTAAGCCCTCTAAGCAAGCCATGCCATAGCCCAACCGATGCGCTCAACAGACCCCCCCCTAATATAGTCTTAAGGAAATCCAGCACTCTGACAGGAGTAAACATCACCCATGCTTGAGGAGTCATAATGGCCTTTCAGACCTTTCCCGACATCCAAATTAAGTGCCGTCTGCGCCAACCAGCTTCTATGGACTCAAGGTATCTCCCATAAAGATCCCGAGTCAAAACTCCAAGTTTCACTTTTCGCCATATTTACGAAAGTGCCACTGGGCACCCCCAGTGCACGCCGAGCATCCCTTTTAAGCATCTTGTGTGCACGCTGAGCATCTTGTGCACGCTGACAACCCACTGAGCACCCTCATGGCTGTCTAATCAAAGCCAACGTATTCCTAAGACATGGCATGGCCTTGAAATGCCCATGTCTTCCCTTGGACAACCGTCAAGGGGCTAACAAACCACCCCCACCAGAAGAAGTCGACGCCCTCGTCGACTTGTCCAAGTACTCCTTTACCTGTTTCTCAAACTGCCATAATGTCACATCTCTTTCCCAACTAGCCACTGCTTCGCTGCATCCTTTCCATTGCACCAAGTAATCAGTTCTGCGATTTTTCTTACTCTGACCCTGGGTCCGGTGAGACAAAATCTTCTCCACCTCCTTGTTAAACTGCAACCGAATAACAGGTGGGGCTCTCTTAGCCTGCTGTCTTGATGTATCTGCAGTGTCCTCATGAAAAGGCTTGAGGAAACTCACATGAAAAGTAGGATGGACCTTCAGTCTCTCAGGTAACTGTAATCTGTAAGCAACATTCCCAACTTTCTTCACAACTTCAAATGGACCATCATACTTCTGAATCAGCCCCCTGTGAATAGTCTTGCTGCTTATCTTCTTCCAAATCTGTGGAGTCAACTTCAACAGAACCTTGTCTCCCACTTGGAAGTCTAATGGCCTTCTCCCTTTATCTGCATACTTTTTCATCCTTCTCGCAGCCTTGGCAAGGCTGTCCTGTGCCTCCTCCACCATCTCTTGCATGGAACGGGCATATCGGTATGCTGCAGGGCATCTTCCACCTGTCCTCTGCACTGCCACCTCCTGTGGTGTGCGAGGTTGTTGCCCTGTTGCCAACTCAAAGGGACTCATTCCAGTTGCTGAAGACCTGTGCAAATTATAAGAGAATTGTGCAGTGTCTAGTAACTCCAGCCAATTTTTCTGACTTGCAGTGACATAGTGCCTCAGATATTCTTCCAATAACTGGTTCATCCTCTCAGTCTGTCCGTCAGTCTGAGGATGGTTTGCTGTGGAGAACTTTAGTTCAGAACCCATCAAGCCAAATAGCACTATCCAGAACCTTCCCGTAAATCTGGTGTCGCGATCACTAACAATATCTTCGGGCAAGCCAAAATATTTCACCACAAACTTATGAAATAAACCAGCAGCAACTTCCGCTGGGCATGCATGTGGTGCAGCAATAAAAATTGCATACTTAGAGAATCTATCTACAACCACAAAAATAGATCTCATACCTTCCACCTTGGGAAAACCAGAAATGAAGTCCATTGAAACTGACTGCCATGGACGCTCTGGTATAGGCAAAGGTTGCAGTAGCCCTGCCTCCTTCTTCCTTTCATGCTTGTCTTTCTGACAGACCAAGCAAGTCTTGACATATAACTCTATGTCATCCTCCATCTTGGGCCAGTAATATGATCTGGATATCAACGCCAGCATTCTATCCACCCCTGGATGTCCAGCCCACTGAGGATCATGCATTTCCCGCATTAGTTCCCGTCTCAAACCTCCAACAGGAACATATAATCCTCTGGCATAGAGTAGATTATCTTCAATCCAGTACTTTCTGACTTCACCATCAGTAACCTGTTGCTTTAGTTTCTGATAGGCATTGTCGGACTGAGATTGCTCTTTGATTCTGTCAAGGAAATCAGTATACACCGTTGTCAACGACGCCACATACTCCTGCACTTCTTTCCTACTCAAGGCATCAGCAACCTGATTCTGCTTTCCAGGTCTGTGAACCCACACAAAATTGAACTCCCCAAGAAACTCTTGCCAACGAGCTTGCTTTGGAGTAAGCTTTTTCTGTGTCTTGAAGTAGGTATTGGCCACATTGTCAGTCACCACTGTAAACTTAGTACCCAACAGATAGTGCTTCCATGCGTCAAGACAATGTATCACTGCAGTCATCTCCTTCTCGTGAGTTGTATACCTCTGTTCAGCATCCTTAAGCTTCCTGCTTTCAAAGGCACATGGGTGTCCTTCTTGGACTAGAACCCCACCAATTGCTCTATCAGAGGCATCAGTATGCACTTCAAATGGCAAACCAAAGTCAGGCAGTCTCAAGACCGGTTCTGTAGACACTGCCTGCTTAAGCATCTCAAAAGCATTCTGGCACTCCTCAGACCAAACCCACTGTTTGTCTTTCTTCAGTAAGTCCGTTAAAGGACTAACCTTCTTGGAATAGCCCTTTATAAACTTTCTGTAGTAATTTGCCAACCCTAGAAAAGATCTCAACTCTGTCACTTTGGTAGGTGCAGACCAATCAAGGATGGCTTTCACCTTTCTCTCATCCATTCTGACATGGCCCTTACTGATCCAATGCCCCAAAAACATCACTTCTTGGCGACAAAACTCACACTTCTCCTTTTTGACAAATAACTGAAACTCCTTCAGTTTTGAGAAAACCAATCTCAAGTGTTTTAAGTGATCTTTCAATGACTCACTATAGACTACAATGTCATCCAAATAAACAACAACAAAGCGATCGATGTAGTCATAAAACACATTATTCATTAAGTTGCAGAAGGTTGCCGGGGCATTAGTTAGCCCAAACGGCATTACAAGAAATTCATAAGACCCATAACGAGTTACACATGCAGTTTTGGGTTCATCTCCTTCTGCTATACGCACCTGCCAGTAGCCTGCACGTAAATCCAGCTTAGTAAAATAGGATGCCCTTGACAACCTGTCAAATAAGTCTGCGGCATTGGGCACTGGGTACTTGTTCTTCACAGTCACCTTATTCAGAGCCCTATAATCCACACACATCCGCATTGAGCCATCCTGCTTCTTCTGGAACAACACTGGCGCGCCATACGGTGCCTTGGATGGTTGAATATAGCCAGACTCCAGCAACTCATCCAACTGTCTACGCAGTTCAGCCAGTTCTGAAGGCGCCATCCGATATGGGGCCTGAGCAGGAGCCCTTGCACCCGGCTCCAACTCTATCTTATGATCAACAGCACGTCGAGGGGGCAATTGCTTGGGTAGTTTTGGTGGCATCACTTCTGCAAATTCCTCTAGAATTTCAGCAACAGAATCCGGAACTTCAACAAGCTGGTCCGGTTTGATCTCTATCATAGCTGCAAGAAAGGTAGAGTCTCCTCTCTTCAAACCTGTTTTCACTTGCAATGCAGAGATTATTTCGATGCAACCATATTTACGATCTTCCTTCTTTTAGTGCCCATAAAGAGCCACTGATGGAATAAAACATGGACAACTCCTGTCCCAAATAAAAACTCCTCCCAAATATGGTACAACTATCACTCTGGCTTTCGTAAGGAACTCAATTCCAAGAATTAGATCAAAATCATCTAAGGGAACAGCCATAAGACTAACTACGCCCTCCCAACAACTAACTTTCATAGAAGTGGTGGCCATGCCTAAAACAGGCTTGGCTTCAGAATTCACAGCTTTCATCTTATTAGCATGTGGAATTAACTTTAAATTAAAGTTACTTACTTCCCTCTGCGCAATGAAGTTATGAGTGGCCCCCGTGTCCACCATTGCCAAAACTTCCTTGCCGTTCAGTGTCACCTGAATGAACATGAGCCCTTTCAACTCCATGGACTGTTCTTCAGTAAGAGCATTCAGCATTTGCAGAGGATTAACTCGGGTTGGACCAGATTCCGAGTCTGAGTCTCCTTTTGATTCAGCGACAATAGCACTCAGCTTCTCCCTCTTGGGACAGTCCCTAACACGATGGGGACCATTGCAGATGAAACAACCGTAGTTGGGCTTAGTCCCACTACTACTCCCTTTGTTGTTGTAATCTGCCTTGGCCTTGACAAAGCCACCCCCTTTATCCTTCTTTTGATTCTTGTCCTTCTTTTTGTCCTTGAACCTGAAGGACTGGCCTTTGTCTTTCTTCCCCTCCTTGGACTTCTTCTTGTCTTGTGTAGTAGACCCAGTCATTTTGAAGTCTACAAGACAATCTGCCGCTGTCATGGCAGTAGGAAGGTCCCTCACACCTTGCCTACGGAGTTCTGCCTGAGCCCATGGTTGCAATCCGGACATGAAATTGAACAGCTTGTCCTCCTCTGACATATTTCGAATGTCCAGCATCAAGGAACTAAAGTCCTTCACATAGTCACGAACGGTACCTGTGTGCTTCAATTTCTTCAGAGATTCCCTTGCAATCCATGCAGTGTTCTGAGGCAAGAACTGGTCCTTCAATTCCTTCTTGAGGGTCTCCCAAACTTCAATCCGAGGCCTACCCGCAGAAGCATCGTCCTCTGTCCGTGTGCGCCACCATAGCTTTGCATCACCGGACAGATACATGCTTGTAATGGTCACCTTCTCGCCATCAGGGATCCGAGCAGCCTTAAAGTACTGCTCCATGTCCCATAGGAAATTCTCCAACTCTTTGGCATTTCGGGTACCACTGAAAGACTTGGGATCCGGCACCTTGATCTTCTGCGAAAGAGGATCACCACCGCCTCTGGAACTCCCATGAATGGCCCTCTTCACCAAGGACACTTCATCTTCAAGGTCTTTCAGGTTCTTCTTGAAGACGTCAGTCAGTGACTCAACATCCTCAGAGATACGGGACAATTGCTCTTTGGTGGCCTGCATGAAGTCACCAAACCCATCAGGATCAGTCTTCAAGATCTCCAATTCAGAAGCCAAGTTTTCAATTCGAACAACAAGGCTCTCTGCACCATCTTGTACCTCTGTTTCTGTAGGAAAACCCACGAACTCTTCCAAATGGGAAACTCTTTCACGAGTATTACCTCCAGCCATCGTAGAACCTGGCTCTGATACCAATTGTCACAGGGCTAAATTACACCACGAATTTTTGCCTCTGCAATGGCACTTGGGGCCACCAAGTCTCAGCCAACACAACAACACAATACACACAATATAGAAATATAAAGAAGGCACACACAGTTTACAGGGACAAGCCCCAACCTTTGCTCATATTAAACATATTACAAAGGAACATGAGTTCGTACAAGGAACAACCAAGGCTCACACCCTCTTCTCTGTCCCCTCTACAAAGCCCACCTTAGCATTATATAGGCCACTCTCAAAACCGCCCATAACTGCCCACTAAGATGATGGATGACACCCCCATCCACCTAGGGTCGTGCTGGCACCCTCTAAATGAGCCAGCACTATAATGCAGTTGACAAGCCCAACTGCTAGACTTGTTGGCATGTTCTGCTCATGCCACATAACCACAAGAAGTTAGATTCTGCATGGTGGAGGAAACCACCCTTAACCGCCTGTGTGTTGGTCCTCTCAGAATTGTGCCACATGTTTGGGAGGTTACTCAGCACTCCCCCACTTCCCATGATGAGTGGGAAGTGCTAGTAACTTCCCCCAACCAACCGAGCCCACTAAGCCACCACCTCTTGTAACCGCAAGCCATGACTTTGTGTTATCCATGCTCTAGCCACATCTGAGTCAACCTTGTGAACCTAGCCCAAGTCCACCAATCTGCACCCACATATATATGTCTCTGAGTGCACGGCGTGCCAAGCCATGCACGCCCGTGCGCACGCTCGGGTGCACACCAAAGTGCACGCCGGCGCACACACTAGTGCCCTTCTTTGCGCGCCATGTTTGTACCCTCATGCGCCCGTGGTTGCACTCCCACCTGGACGCCCATGTGCACGCCGAGCTAGACGCTCGCGCACACTAGGTTGGACGCCTACCCGCGCGCCAACCTGCACGCCCGCACGCACGCCGCTGCACTCCAGCGCGCGTGTCGGTGCATACTTATTTGCCCTTCAATATCTTGGATGCTCCCCACTTGTGCAACCATCTTGGAGTGGTGCAACACGTGCCCATGCACGTTGGCTAAGCCCTCTAAGCAAGCCATGCCATAGCCCAACCGATGCGCTCAACAGACCCCCCCCTAATATAGTCTTAAGGAAATCCAGCACTCTGACAGGAGTAAACATCACCCATGCTTGAGGAGTCATAATGGCCTTTCAGACCTTTCCCGACATCCAAATTAAGTGCCGTCTGCGCCAACCAGCTTCTATGGACTCAAGGTATCTCCCATAAAGATCCCGAGTCAAAACTCCAAGTTTCACTTTTCGCCATATTTACGAAAGTGCCACTGGGCACCCCCAGTGCACGCCGAGCATCCCTTTTAAGCATCTTGTGTGCACGCTGAGCATCTTGTGCACGCTGACAACCCACTGAGCACCCTCATGGCTGTCTAATCAAAGCCAACGTATTCCTAAGACATGGCATGGCCTTGAAATGCCCATGTCTTCCCTTGGACAACCGTCAAGGGGCTAACAAACCACCCCCACCAGAAGAAGTCGACGCCCTCGTCGACTTGTCCAAGTACTCCTTTACCTGTTTCTCAAACTGCCATAATGTCACATCTCTTTCCCAACTAGCCACTGCTTCGCTGCATCCTTTCCATTGCACCAAGTAATCAGTTCTGCGATTTTTCTTACTCTGACCCTGGGTCCGGTGAGACAAAATCTTCTCCACCTCCTTGTTAAACTGCAACCGAATAACAGGTGGGGCTCTCTTAGCCTGCTGTCTTGATGTATCTGCAGTGTCCTCATGAAAAGGCTTGAGGAAACTCACATGAAAAGTAGGATGGACCTTCAGTCTCTCAGGTAACTGTAATCTGTAAGCAACATTCCCAACTTTCTTCACAACTTCAAATGGACCATCATACTTCTGAATCAGCCCCCTGTGAATAGTCTTGCTGCTTATCTTCTTCCAAATCTGTGGAGTCAACTTCAACAGAACCTTGTCTCCCACTTGGAAGTCTAATGGCCTTCTCCCTTTATCTGCATACTTTTTCATCCTTCTCGCAGCCTTGGCAAGGCTGTCCTGTGCCTCCTCCACCATCTCTTGCATGGAACGGGCATATCGGTATGCTGCAGGGCATCTTCCACCTGTCCTCTGCACTGCCACCTCCTGTGGTGTGCGAGGTTGTTGCCCTGTTGCCAACTCAAAGGGACTCATTCCAGTTGCTGAAGACCTGTGCAAATTATAAGAGAATTGTGCAGTGTCTAGTAACTCCAGCCAATTTTTCTGACTTGCAGTGACATAGTGCCTCAGATATTCTTCCAATAACTGGTTCATCCTCTCAGTCTGTCCGTCAGTCTGAGGATGGTTTGCTGTGGAGAACTTTAGTTCAGAACCCATCAAGCCAAATAGCACTATCCAGAACCTTCCCGTAAATCTGGTGTCGCGATCACTAACAATATCTTCGGGCAAGCCAAAATATTTCACCACAAACTTATGAAATAAACCAGCAGCAACTTCCGCTGGGCATGCATGTGGTGCAGCAATAAAAATTGCATACTTAGAGAATCTATCTACAACCACAAAAATAGATCTCATACCTTCCACCTTGGGAAAACCAGAAATGAAGTCCATTGAAACTGACTGCCATGGACGCTCTGGTATAGGCAAAGGTTGCAGTAGCCCTGCCTCCTTCTTCCTTTCATGCTTGTCTTTCTGACAGACCAAGCAAGTCTTGACATATAACTCTATGTCATCCTCCATCTTGGGCCAGTAATATGATCTGGATATCAACGCCAGCATTCTATCCACCCCTGGATGTCCAGCCCACTGAGGATCATGCATTTCCCGCATTAGTTCCCGTCTCAAACCTCCAACAGGAACATATAATCCTCTGGCATAGAGTAGATTATCTTCAATCCAGTACTTTCTGACTTCACCATCAGTAACCTGTTGCTTTAGTTTCTGATAGGCATTGTCGGACTGAGATTGCTCTTTGATTCTGTCAAGGAAATCAGTATACACCGTTGTCAACGACGCCACATACTCCTGCACTTCTTTCCTACTCAAGGCATCAGCAACCTGATTCTGCTTTCCAGGTCTGTGAACCCACACAAAATTGAACTCCCCAAGAAACTCTTGCCAACGAGCTTGCTTTGGAGTAAGCTTTTTCTGTGTCTTGAAGTAGGTATTGGCCACATTGTCAGTCACCACTGTAAACTTAGTACCCAACAGATAGTGCTTCCATGCGTCAAGACAATGTATCACTGCAGTCATCTCCTTCTCGTGAGTTGTATACCTCTGTTCAGCATCCTTAAGCTTCCTGCTTTCAAAGGCACATGGGTGTCCTTCTTGGACTAGAACCCCACCAATTGCTCTATCAGAGGCATCAGTATGCACTTCAAATGGCAAACCAAAGTCAGGCAGTCTCAAGACCGGTTCTGTAGACACTGCCTGCTTAAGCATCTCAAAAGCATTCTGGCACTCCTCAGACCAAACCCACTGTTTGTCTTTCTTCAGTAAGTCCGTTAAAGGACTAACCTTCTTGGAATAGCCCTTTATAAACTTTCTGTAGTAATTTGCCAACCCTAGAAAAGATCTCAACTCTGTCACTTTGGTAGGTGCAGACCAATCAAGGATGGCTTTCACCTTTCTCTCATCCATTCTGACATGGCCCTTACTGATCCAATGCCCCAAAAACATCACTTCTTGGCGACAAAACTCACACTTCTCCTTTTTGACAAATAACTGAAACTCCTTCAGTTTTGAGAAAACCAATCTCAAGTGTTTTAAGTGATCTTTCAATGACTCACTATAGACTACAATGTCATCCAAATAAACAACAACAAAGCGATCGATGTAGTCATAAAACACATTATTCATTAAGTTGCAGAAGGTTGCCGGGGCATTAGTTAGCCCAAACGGCATTACAAGAAATTCATAAGACCCATAACGAGTTACACATGCAGTTTTGGGTTCATCTCCTTCTGCTATACGCACCTGCCAGTAGCCTGCACGTAAATCCAGCTTAGTAAAATAGGATGCCCTTGACAACCTGTCAAATAAGTCTGCGGCATTGGGCACTGGGTACTTGTTCTTCACAGTCACCTTATTCAGAGCCCTATAATCCACACACATCCGCATTGAGCCATCCTGCTTCTTCTGGAACAACACTGGCGCGCCATACGGTGCCTTGGATGGTTGAATATAGCCAGACTCCAGCAACTCATCCAACTGTCTACGCAGTTCAGCCAGTTCTGAAGGCGCCATCCGATATGGGGCCTGAGCAGGAGCCCTTGCACCCGGCTCCAACTCTATCTTATGATCAACAGCACGTCGAGGGGGCAATTGCTTGGGTAGTTTTGGTGGCATCACTTCTGCAAATTCCTCTAGAATTTCAGCAACAGAATCCGGAACTTCAACAAGCTGGTCCGGTTTGATCTCTATCATAGCTGCAAGAAAGGTAGAGTCTCCTCTCTTCAAACCTGTTTTCACTTGCAATGCAGAGATTATTTCGATGCAACCATATTTACGATCTTCCTTCTTTTAGTGCCCATAAAGAGCCACTGATGGAATAAAACATGGACAACTCCTGTCCCAAATAAAAACTCCTCCCAAATATGGTACAACTATCACTCTGGCTTTCGTAAGGAACTCAATTCCAAGAATTAGATCAAAATCATCTAAGGGAACAGCCATAAGACTAACTACGCCCTCCCAACAACTAACTTTCATAGAAGTGGTGGCCATGCCTAAAACAGGCTTGGCTTCAGAATTCACAGCTTTCATCTTATTAGCATGTGGAATTAACTTTAAATTAAAGTTACTTACTTCCCTCTGCGCAATGAAGTTATGAGTGGCCCCCGTGTCCACCATTGCCAAAACTTCCTTGCCGTTCAGTGTCACCTGAATGAACATGAGCCCTTTCAACTCCATGGACTGTTCTTCAGTAAGAGCATTCAGCATTTGCAGAGGATTAACTCGGGTTGGACCAGATTCCGAGTCTGAGTCTCCTTTTGATTCAGCGACAATAGCACTCAGCTTCTCCCTCTTGGGACAGTCCCTAACACGATGGGGACCATTGCAGATGAAACAACCGTAGTTGGGCTTAGTCCCACTACTACTCCCTTTGTTGTTGTAATCTGCCTTGGCCTTGACAAAGCCACCCCCTTTATCCTTCTTTTGATTCTTGTCCTTCTTTTTGTCCTTGAACCTGAAGGACTGGCCTTTGTCTTTCTTCCCCTCCTTGGACTTCTTCTTGTCTTGTGTAGTAGACCCAGTCATTTTGAAGTCTACAAGACAATCTGCCGCTGTCATGGCAGTAGGAAGGTCCCTCACACCTTGCCTACGGAGTTCTGCCTGAGCCCATGGTTGCAATCCGGACATGAAATTGAACAGCTTGTCCTCCTCTGACATATTTCGAATGTCCAGCATCAAGGAACTAAAGTCCTTCACATAGTCACGAACGGTACCTGTGTGCTTCAATTTCTTCAGAGATTCCCTTGCAATCCATGCAGTGTTCTGAGGCAAGAACTGGTCCTTCAATTCCTTCTTGAGGGTCTCCCAAACTTCAATCCGAGGCCTACCCGCAGAAGCATCGTCCTCTGTCCGTGTGCGCCACCATAGCTTTGCATCACCGGACAGATACATGCTTGTAATGGTCACCTTCTCGCCATCAGGGATCCGAGCAGCCTTAAAGTACTGCTCCATGTCCCATAGGAAATTCTCCAACTCTTTGGCATTTCGGGTACCACTGAAAGACTTGGGATCCGGCACCTTGATCTTCTGCGAAAGAGGATCACCACCGCCTCTGGAACTCCCATGAATGGCCCTCTTCACCAAGGACACTTCATCTTCAAGGTCTTTCAGGTTCTTCTTGAAGACGTCAGTCAGTGACTCAACATCCTCAGAGATACGGGACAATTGCTCTTTGGTGGCCTGCATGAAGTCACCAAACCCATCAGGATCAGTCTTCAAGATCTCCAATTCAGAAGCCAAGTTTTCAATTCGAACAACAAGGCTCTCTGCACCATCTTGTACCTCTGTTTCTGTAGGAAAACCCACGAACTCTTCCAAATGGGAAACTCTTTCACGAGTATTACCTCCAGCCATCGTAGAACCTGGCTCTGATACCAATTGTCACAGGGCTAAATTACACCACGAATTTTTGCCTCTGCAATGGCACTTGGGGCCACCAAGTCTCAGCCAACACAACAACACAATACACACAATATAGAAATATAAAGAAGGCACACACAGTTTACAGGGACAAGCCCCAACCTTTGCTCATATTAAACATATTACAAAGGAACATGAGTTCGTACAAGGAACAACCAAGGCTCACACCCTCTTCTCTGTCCCCTCTACAAAGCCCACCTTAGCATTATATAGGCCACTCTCAAAACCGCCCATAACTGCCCACTAAGATGATGGATGACACCCCCATCCACCTAGGGTCGTGCTGGCACCCTCTAAATGAGCCAGCACTATAATGCAGTTGACAAGCCCAACTGCTAGACTTGTTGGCATGTTCTGCTCATGCCACATAACCACAAGAAGTTAGATTCTGCATGGTGGAGGAAACCACCCTTAACCGCCTGTGTGTTGGTCCTCTCAGAATTGTGCCACATGTTTGGGAGGTTACTCAGCACTCCCCCACTTCCCATGATGAGTGGGAAGTGCTAGTAACTTCCCCCAACCAACCGAGCCCACTAAGCCACCACCTCTTGTAACCGCAAGCCATGACTTTGTGTTATCCATGCTCTAGCCACATCTGAGTCAACCTTGTGAACCTAGCCCAAGTCCACCAATCTGCACCCACATATATATGTCTCTGAGTGCACGGCGTGCCAAGCCATGCACGCCCGTGCGCACGCTCGGGTGCACACCAAAGTGCACGCCGGCGCACACACTAGTGCCCTTCTTTGCGCGCCATGTTTGTACCCTCATGCGCCCGTGGTTGCACTCCCACCTGGACGCCCATGTGCACGCCGAGCTAGACGCTCGCGCACACTAGGTTGGACGCCTACCCGCGCGCCAACCTGCACGCCCGCACGCACGCCGCTGCACTCCAGCGCGCGTGTCGGTGCATACTTATTTGCCCTTCAATATCTTGGATGCTCCCCACTTGTGCAACCATCTTGGAGTGGTGCAACACGTGCCCATGCACGTTGGCTAAGCCCTCTAAGCAAGCCATGCCATAGCCCAACCGATGCGCTCAACAGACCCCCCCCTAATATAGTCTTAAGGAAATCCAGCACTCTGACAGGAGTAAACATCACCCATGCTTGAGGAGTCATAATGGCCTTTCAGACCTTTCCCGACATCCAAATTAAGTGCCGTCTGCGCCAACCAGCTTCTATGGACTCAAGGTATCTCCCATAAAGATCCCGAGTCAAAACTCCAAGTTTCACTTTTCGCCATATTTACGAAAGTGCCACTGGGCACCCCCAGTGCACGCCGAGCATCCCTTTTAAGCATCTTGTGTGCACGCTGAGCATCTTGTGCACGCTGACAACCCACTGAGCACCCTCATGGCTGTCTAATCAAAGCCAACGTATTCCTAAGACATGGCATGGCCTTGAAATGCCCATGTCTTCCCTTGGACAACCGTCAAGGGGCTAACAGAATCACCATCAAGCAAAGCAATTGGTGACGGAGATTCGTCGGGAGAGAAGAGATTGACGGAGTCGAGACGTCGGCCATGGATTCGTAGCAAGTTCGATCTCTGGTCGGAATCCGATTACGGATCCGGCGATATCACAGACCTGTCCCGGTGATACCAATCACCCTTCGACGCCATCCTCACCGAGCTCATAGGTTGTAGTCAGTCACGGCCATTCCGTACGCAACGCTAATCCTTACCCGCAATGTTTTCTTCCTTCTTTGCCCATCGCGTCTGTACGCACCGAGCCCTCTTTATATCAGATTGTATCGACAACCTGCAACTTCCGATCATTTCGACGGCTTCTGTTCTTTGCCATCATCAGTCCTTGTCGCCGACCACCAGTCAACTCTGTTGTCGTCACGACCATCTCGTAGCCGTCCTTTATTGTCGGCGTTCTCCGAGCACAACCTTGCTCGCCGCCGGCCTCGTTAAATCTTCCATGGTCATCACTTCATCATTCTACCACCATGCTGGTGGTAGTGGTGGTTGTGGGGGTTAGGGTGGTGGTGGTGGTGGGGTGGCAGCCCCCGTCGGTGGTGGTGGTAATGCAGTGACTGCCAGTAATGGTGGTGTTTTAGTCACTGGTTGTGGTGACAAGAAGTGAAAATTGTCGTGGTGGCGGGGCTTCACTAGACAAGAAGTGAAAATTGTGGTGGTGGTGGGGCGTCGGAACTGTGTTTCATCCTTTGGGTTGTCGTTCATTCTCAAAGAGATGGGAAAGTTTTGCAGAGTGAGAGAGACTGTGAGCAGAGCAAGAGATTGAGGGAAGTGTTGTGCGCAAATAAGTTATTGCCACGTGAAAGTCAGTTTTTTGCCAAGTATATATCCGTCGTCAAAAAAAGCATTTCTCTTTAAAATATGAACACAAAAAGAGATTATATATAATTAATTGGATCGGATCTCAAGTCAACCAAATCCATCGAGTCCAGATTCTCTACCACCACGGGCTATATCATTTTTTAACGCATTTAAATTATGTTTCAACACATTTATTCTACATTGCAACACAATTTCAACAAATAAAATAAAAGTATAAATCACGATTTAAATGCGTTGAAACTAGAAATAATGACGTAGAAAAAAAGATTTCAATTCACTTAAAACATCTAGAAAAAGAGATTTCAATTCACTTAAAACATGTTGAAATTCACTTAAAACATGTTTCAATATATTTAAGATAGATTTCCACACACAGAACGTATGTTAAAATTTAGAATAAACCTGCTGAAATGTAGAACAAATATGTCGAACATAGGTTTAAGTGCGTTGAAAAATTTACAGCACAGCTACTCGTACAACAGAGATTGATTAATCCAAACACATCCATCACATGAACGAACTATGGTAAGAGAAGAGAATACAAGACCTAGTACCATCAGAATTTACATGATTTGGATAAAAACAAGCGAAGATGGCAAATAAATATTCTGTGAATGAAATGCTGGCCATATATATATATATATGACAATGACCACACACAAAAAAGAGCTTACATGAATATTTCCATTTCCTTCAACCTAAAATTACACAGCAATGCCCAAGTGTTCTCTGGCCCGAGTAAGTTCAAAATATTATCAGTGTGATTAGAGGTCATCAAATTTCAGAAATTCTCTTTGGACGTCGAATTTCAACAGTTCGATCTTTCATTCTTGATGTCATCGTTGGATGCACGTCTTCCTGCGTCCAAGCTATAAAAAACCCAATGGCAAGAGAAATTAGGGCACACATATAGTGGCTGAAAGAACAAAATTACACATATCTGATTAAAGTATACTTAACCCACTCAACTGGTTACACTCCAGATTGTTTAGAAGAACGGCTTCAGCCCGATCTCTCCCTAGGATGCATGATTCCTGGGTGTTGTCCTTTAAATCAGATGTTTGTGAGTCGAAGGGAATTGACATTGTAGCTTTGACTCCCATTTTAAATTCTTTCAGCACGTAAATGCAGATCAGAATAGGATTAAAAAAGAATGCATTCTTTTAATTTTATATATTCTTTTTCTCGACAATAAACACTAAATGGCATGTGAAAAATGCAACAAAAGCAGCCTCATGGTCCAACACTAAGCACAATGTTTAGCAGTGTTTATGGGGGAAAAATAGATGCAAGCTCAGCCAACTTACCTAAGGGATTTGTGTCAGGATGATTCACATTTAGCTGCTGATGATGCAACAAGTCCTCCCTGCAATTTTCCTTCACATTGCAGAAACATAAAATAGCTAGTATCATTCCCTTACTCTAAATTGCAGTATGAATAGGGGTTATATTGAACTTACTTCAGATGATGTGTGAGGCTGAAATGGTCTAAAGTGACTCGGAATTGACGACTGCAATCCAAATAATGTATCTGAATTGATAATATTTGACAAATTGGCTACCGATGGCTGGTTTGGATTAGAGCATTGGTTGGGTAGACTGAACGCAGTATTCGTTGGGGTTTCTTGGTTCATTGCAAGTGCACCTGTCAAGTTCATATTTTGGGACCCATTTCCCTCATAAAAGCCCATTCTCGTCTGGGAGAGTTGAGTTGGCTGAAGCACTCCAGGTAGGCACATCGGGGACAAACTTAATCCGTTTCTCATTGTTAACATCTGAAACGTGATTCAGTTTATAAATGAACATGGATAATGATAAAACAAAATAATGATAGTAAATAAAAGAATAAAAACAGTAAGAACGCTTCAATAATCTCCAAGAGGAAAGACAAATGCAAAATTAAAACAAAATACTAGCGTCAGCAGGGAAGCTCCCAAGGCAGGCTAGTACAAAAAAAAAAATGGCTTCCAATACAATATGTGGAAGAGCACACTTGCAAGAACAATTAGCCCAAGAAGGAGATGCAAGAATCTAAAATCAGTCCAACTGGACCAAAAATAAATAAATAAACAAATAAGGACACCTAGAATTAGAAATCATCTAGTAAGGATTGCATTCTCACATGAAACAATCCCATATCTACCATATCAGACATCTCTGCACTTCCTCTTCACAGCTTATATAGATTATATATTTCATCATTAATAATTAGCATCTTCACTCCTCTTTACAAAGGGCAACTGTTTCTCATTTAACATACAAACAGAGATCCAGAACTGCCACTTCAGGGATCTAAACACTACATAAAGCAAGTGGTATGGCCAGCAGAGATGGAAATACTCACTTCTCGCAGTTCATACAGCAATGTTGCTGAGGAACTTTTTCTACAACCACTGCATATTAGACCATTGGTTGATTGAGGTAAAAAACCCTTTAGCCACTCTATTTCATTTTTCACTGCCACCAGGACCATAAATCTGCCAGAAATTGACCGCCACAACACACTTTTTCCATTACATTTTCCCGCGGATTCAATCAAAATACAAAAGGAACTCCACAAAACCCCATCATTCTACAATTCTCAACCCTAGTTCAATTCTTCATCCTGTAAATTCAGCTTTGAGGTAACTCCAAGCAATCGTATGGTAAAATTATGGAGTTAAAAATCAATTCAAGTATATTCCCAACTAAATTTCACACAAAGACAGTTCAATAATATTATTCCAGATACTTATAAACTCGTAAAACTGTGTACGTTTATCAAATTACATTGGCCAAATTAGATTCATTTGGCAGACACCCTCTGTTTAATTTGCTAAAAGTTTAAAAATCATTGTATTTGGTATGAAAGAAAGTCAAGTAGAAGGAGTAAGATAAACAGAAGGAAACTGCCCGACAAACCTGAAACCTACACTATGAACCTTGGGTAACAAAATTTTTGTTATTAGTAATTGCTAGCGCAAACCTTAATATCAATGCTTAAAGGTCCAAGCAAGAAAGGGAAATATCATGTTTCTTTAACAAGTTCTCAATTATCAACCATCCCATCATGGTAACTTCAAAAAATTTAAAGCCTTGGTGAAAAACATCCTCCCTTGGCTTGATTCTTTCCAGCAGCTTCTCATTGCACATTGTTTATATGTTATGCTATTACTTGCAGGCAATTATATGGAAATGGCTCCAATTGTTTATTATTTCAGAAATTTCATGACCTTCGAATATTTAACCTAGCAATCTTGCAACCAATTACTCAATCTCCATTCTTATTCAGGTATGCCATTGGCCGTTATTTGCAGCATCTGGTATGCTGAAACAGTTCCAGTAGAACATTATTTTAGATAATCTGGATCTTCAACCTCAGAAACTTCTTCATTTAAATGTATGAATCTACAACCACATTCTGGCACCAAAACCCAAGAGTGCAAGTTCTCATATGAATTGTAAGAACAACCTTTCATTTGAGAACCAACCGAGATCTATATGATCCTATTCTCTTAAATCCCGTGAAAGCAAAGGAATGATGGACAGATTTAGCATTCCTTGATAAAATTGTAAGAGTGCAAACAGCAGAGATCTTCAACCTTGGCAAGCCTATCTCAAATACAGATTTCTAAAAATCCTCTAAACTAAAATGCATACTTTTCTCTACATTTCGACAAGTAAAAACTAGCAATAGCTTAGTGTAACAAACCATGCACTGGAATTTTACAGGTAAACAATATACCTGTACTTGGAGCTGAAGCTGCTTAAGGTAATCAATGGCTTCATCCAGCATCGAGGCCTTATCGGTCTATCAAGAACCAAACATTATACAATTCACTCAATAACCCGACCAACTTCATCATCAAAAGGATCTGACATTTAAAAATAAAAAAAAAAACACCAATAATCACAATTTACCTTGTTCGAATTCGGTATTAAATTTTGCAATGCTTTCATTTTCTCATTAATCCTACTCCTCCTCCTCTGCCCAAAACAACCCACATCACAACAAAACCCAAAATCAAACAATTGACACTAATTTATCAATAACAAATTCAGAACATAGCCTTTCAACATACAAACCCTACCTTTTCAGACAAATTATGAACTTCAGCAGCTCTGCTTCTCTTTGACGGATTGCGAGTCGAGGACGGCTTTGCTTGCACCTCTGCTGCCAAACCCTCAAAACCCTCCTAACAAACCAAACATCATTACTACATACTCTGAAATTTTCTCGGCGCATGAATGAGAAATCAGAGAACAATTTGGAATATATACATATATATATATATATATATATATATATATATATATATACACGTTAGTATATAATTACCTCGCTTTCGCAATCATACTCGTCTGGGTCAGTGTCGACGATTCCACCGGAGGAGGAATACACATTGGCAGTACTCGCTGTGAAATGATCGCCGGAAGAGGAGAAGACGGCGGCGGAGGAAGAGTTCAACCCGGACGACGACTCGGGCGTTGAGATCGGGTCAGTGACGAGTCGGTCCGAGTTTTGATTTTGGGGGAAAAGATGAGACTGTGAGAAGTAGTGGAGTTGTTTGCCGTTGTGTGCCATGAGAGCAGAGGAGGAAGAGGACAACGACGGAGAAGATGATCGGAGGAGGATTTGGTGGAGGAAGAGGGAGATGTCTTCGAGTTCAGGGGAGGAAGATGAAGAGCAGGTGGTGTCATACATGTCTGCCATTTATGTATCAGAGATGAGGAGAGTTGGAGAGAGAAAGCATTGTAGAGAGAGAAAATGAAGGAATCTATTCAAAGGTTCTGCTTTGTTTCTCTGCAAAAACCATTACAACTCTCTCTCTCTCTCTCTTTCTATGCTCTGAGCGCTCTTTTTCTCTCTAAATAAGCAGAAGAGTGTGAAATTGTGGGCGGTATTTATTAATTAAATCAAACTTTAAAACTGAGCTTTTTCTAAATCATTGGGAATTTGACAAAATGACATTAGCATTTAAACCTTGGTTTAATTTCCTATAATAATTTCCTATAGGATTAAGTGCAGTAAACCCCCCTCAGCTATGAGCCAATTGCAAAAAACCCCTCTGAATTAAAAAATACCCCCTGAGTTATAAAAGTGTTGCAGTTAACCCCCACAATGCCCAACAACCGTTAACTAAAAAATGAAATTACTGATTTGCCCATAAAAAAATATTGTTCTCTCCTCTGCAAGCTCTTGACAGATTGCGATCATCCCTTACTCCACTCTCTTTCTCTCTCTTCTCATCGTTTGGGTAATCACTTTCTTATGTGTTATGGCCTTCATAAATTGAATCACATAACTCTGAATTAGTTTGAGGTAAATTAATGAATCCCAATTCTACTCATGATATATCATAGCTCATTGTTCATATCAATTGGACCCAGTAATAGGGATGCAGCAATAGAAATCATGTTCCACTGTATGATCTTACAATAAAAACCCAAATAAATAGAGAAAGCTGAATGGGCAAAAGCCCAGAGTCCCCTAACCCATCCAAGCGAAGCACGGATGAACAACGCAAAGGGAAATCGCAAGCTTAGTTCTCGGTAACATTAGTGGCCGGAGTTTTGTTGATTTCTCAATTTGCCAGTATCCTTTTCGATCTACTGTTACAAGTATCAGACGACTATAAGTTGATCGAAGTAGAGAAGCCATGAACACTGGGAGGATGGCAGATCTACGATGGAAGAGTTAACAACAGGGAGTGGTCACAACTCCATACATTGATGGGTCTTTGGGCTTAATGGAAGGAGTCTTCTGGCAAGGATTCTAGTCAGCGGTGAGCAAAGATTATGACGAGGGCTGGTGATGCACGATCTGTGACGATTGTAAGAGGTCGCAATTCCGGCAAGCACGAAGCAGTGATGAATGGCGCAACAAGAAGCCGCAGTTTCGTCGAGCAATGTGTGAAACGGCGAGGAAGCGGCAAGCTGAACCAGTGAGGATGCGGCTCAAGAGTGAGCCGGCGAGAAGTGGGTTTGATCGGCAGTGAAGAGGATGGCGAGCACTGTCTAAACAGCGCTTGCTGGCGAGGACAAACCGTAGGCATGTAGGACTTACTGGTGGGCATGGAACGGAGGTGTGCTTGGTGATGACAGAGGACTGAAACGGCGGCGACTCAGCCACCGCTAAGGACGGCGTGATGGGCTTTTCGATTTCTTGCTTGTACTGGGTTTTCGTTAAGGAAGATGACTAAGGTAAAGACCGTAAAGGATGATGTTGATTATAGTTGGTGGTGATGTGGTCAGTGAAGGAGATAGATTGCACAATCGGGCAGTTGTATACCGAAGCTATGGGCGACGGAGGTTCTGGCGAAGGGAAGGAGAGAGGAGGCGTCGGGGTGGTTTGGAGGAATCTAGAGAGAGAAGGGGTAAGAAGGAGGTAGGGTTATTATTGTCTTTTTAAATTTTTGCCTAGTCACGCCGTTAGATTTGGGATGGCCAATTAATGTTTTGCAAGTAATGAAATAGTTTAGGGGGTCAAGTGTTGTTTCAATAGTTGAGAGAGGTTTTTTGAGAAAGAAAAGATAGTTGAGAGGGATTTAATGCACTTAATTCTTTTCTATATTTAGTGAAGGAAGGTTCTAAAATTCTTTTTCTAGGAGCATAGTTTGCAATCGCGGTATAGGTGATATGGCCGATTCTTCAATGTGAAACGGTATCGAATCCTTAAAACAAATTTATTCGTCGGATTAGAAGAGTCTAATTTAAAATAAAATAAAATATATAGGTGATATGGCCGATTCTTCAATGTGAAACGGTATCGAATCCTTAAAACAAATTTATCCGTTCGATACGATTAGAAGGGTCTAATTTAAAATAAAATAAAATATTTTTCTTAAATCATTAAATCCTTCACATTTTCTTGATGAAAAAAAAGGGGATAATTTGGTATAGATACAATTAAAAAATTATTGTATGTTTTGTTAAATTTCATATATTTCAACAAATGAGAAGGGGAGTGTGTAACGGATGAACCTTTATCTATTTATTCAAAAGGTCAAGCTGTTATTGGGTAATGCTGCATACCTACATATTTATATCTAGTCACTTTTCCATCTCAATCTAATGCGAGACAAATGACCCTTATTACACATTGTCATTATGATTTATCCGATAATACTATAATAAATAGTAAGTTATTATAATGTGGTATTTGATGGAAGGAGTTTCAAACTTGAACAATGCTATGCATATACCAGCAAATTATCATTTTTCCTCAAATATTGTTACAGAACTGAAGATTCTAAAATTCGCCTCACAAGAGAAGTTATAAGTGCCTAATTTCAAATAGTTGAAATTTGTTTATACTTTCAGACTTCTTAAATCTGTTTTTAATAGAATTGATCCAAACATGTTGGTAATGTATTACAAATTTTTGGTACCAATTTGTAAAAAGAACGCACAAAATTTTATCTTTATTAATTATTTATTTTTTAATTAAGGAAATATATATACTTGACATCATATACAGACACACAAACAACAACAATAAATTAAAGTAAAAAACAAACAACGACAATAAAAATCAAAAAATATTTTCGACTTGTAACGAAGGAAGAATCTCAAGTAGTGGATTGAACAATCATTACAATCAGCCAAACATACATTATAACATATTATCATCATATAAAAGTTGTTTGGCTTCACACATGATTTGTCTCTCATACTTTTTTCTTTTACGTGCAAGAGTACATTTTTGAAAATTATAAAATTAAATGTCAAATTATTTTTGAAGAATAATTGGTTATAAAAGCATCTAGAGTGCAAAAATGAAGTGTAATTTTTTTTTTTTTTTTTTTTTTTTTTTTTACAATTAAAAGGCTCAAATTACCTTAAATACAGGGGCGGAGCCAGGATTTTAGTTCAGATGGGGCACAATGCACTTGTTAAATTTTTTTTTTAATAATAAATATGACAATATAATTTTTTTTAAATCAAAAAGACAAATAAGAAAAAAATAGTTGTAAATTAATATGCTAAATAAATACCGTAAAAAAAATATAGTTACAAATATAAGAATCAAAAAATTAATTAATAATATTTTAAATAAATACAATCACAAATGTCATCGATAAAAAGAAATAAGTTTAAAAAAATAGAAAAATACATAATTATACATAAGCGAAAAAAGAATTTTTTTGAAAAAGGAAACAAAAATTAAAAAAGGAAAAATATATTGTTTATTTGAAGAAAGAATATATGTAATTTTTTTTTCTTTCTAAAAGGAAATTAAAAGAATTGAAAAATTTGAGGGGGGCATTATTTAAAATTACCATGTAAGTACATATATATGCCAAAAATATGTACCTATATATAGTAGGTTGGAGCAAAGTGAGAGGGGCACGTGCCCTCTCTAGGTCTTGATTGGCTCCGCCCTGTTTAAATACATGGTCTATATTACAAATACACATATCCTACTAATTGTAGAATATATTTATTGCAGTTGTGATAACAATAATTGATAAATTTATATGCATATGCTGTGGCAGTTACATAAATGATAGTACCAGAACGGTGATGGAAACACTAGTGTTTCGTGGGTTGTGAGCCTGTGATAGTGGTAGTGTAGAAAAAGAGATAACAATAAATGGTAAGAATGTCAATAATAAATTTGGTGCTGGGCCTGGAACCCGTAAATCATCCATTGGACCTTAGACGTTAATAAGTCACATAATTATTTTCAACAATTATTAGTTTTACCTTTCTAACACTTTCAAGGAGCACACGCGCCTATGCTTCAATTCTTATTTTGTGTAACTTGAATTTTACTGTTTTCGCATTCTCGCTCTCAAATTCATTCTTGTTCCTTTTCTCGCTCTATGTGACTTAGGTCTTCCATGTTATCCAGAGTCAAATAAATGATGAAAATGAACCTTATTTATCTTTTATTATTTTATTGATTAATTATATTAACAAATGAGCTTAATTATAACTCAGTATTTGAGTCTTGACCTTTTTAAAATGTCCACTTCAAGTTAGGTCAATTTAGGCAAAATGTATTTTTATTATATGAATTTTTGAGTCTCGGATTCAATCTTTGTTACGTGCCATTCTTGACTAATTGGATCATGTACTGTTTACAAGTGAATATGTAACATTATTTAATAATTTTAATTTTTGGGTTAACAAATAAGCATTACGGTAGGAATGGCAATTTGCCCAGTGGGGAATGGTTTTACCCACCCCCCTTGTCCTATTTATAGCGATTTTGAGGGACTGATATGATTTTTATTAATGAAAACTCGCACTAGTTTGGAGTGTGGGTGGGGGAGGTCACCCCACCCCGCCTTGTATAGGTAGATAAATTACTAAATTACCTTTATTTTATCAGTATATATAGTTAACTCTAGAAACCCTAAGTCACATTCACTCACTTTCGCAGTTGTTCTAAAGAACAACATAGCTTTATGAACTAAGAACGCTTATACCCTTGAATTTATATTAAATTATTGATTGTCCTTTTTTTTTAATAATTTTTTTCAATAATTATATAATTTTATTTGAGAAAAATAAATTAAAATGGAGGAGAAATTAGGAAATTGAACAGGGCGGATGCCCGCAAAGTTAAAAAAAATTAAATGAGGCAGGAATAGGGTGGGTTAAAAAAAATTAAATGAGGCAGGAATAGGGTGGAAAGGCTCCCTGTTTAGGCAATTTTGAGTGAAAATAAAACGAGAGTTCTTAAACAATTACAGAAATGAGAGAGGATACATTCGTCCAAAACTGTCGTAGTTGTCATTCCTATGTCATACTATTACACTATGGCATTATAATGTTTTATCATAGTTTAAATTTTCTTTTTCTTTTTTTTTTGGAATAATGTAAAGTAAGAAAAATGAATTTCACTTTTAAAAAAATAATAATAATAAAATAAAATTATAGAGTTAATTAATGATACTTGTATTAATTAGATTGTCTTAGGTCGCAATTTGTATTTACATGGGCGTGGATGTAGAGAATATTTACCTTTGGTCAAAGAATCAGACATTTCGCTATCCAAACCTTTCACTGGTCTCATCCGATTCCGACCCAAACGTCACCTTTTTTTAGACACAAATTATGTTGCAAATATTTATCAATATCTTTCTCATCATGAAAACTACGTCGCACCATTACTTGTCACTATCCCATTGGCCTAAAAGATATCGAATCCAATCTTTTTCTAAGATGTGGACGGGACCACCAGAGTATCAACGTCTCCATCCCATCAGACGTCACACACACATCCAGCTAAAAAAAAACTCGAACACACACGGCAAGCAAACAGCCCCTTAAAGTTTCCAGCTTTTTGGATAATGGACGTGACAGGATTGAAAAGATAAGTGCCTCGAGATGTGAACTTCGTGGACCACTTTTTAGACAGATCAGACGGTCCACGATTGTTTGAGTGGTCAAACAGTGATTTGATTGCCATTTTGATTTGATTTGGGGGTGGTGAAACTTGGAAATTTGTCTGTTCCCTATGGGGTAGGTGTGACGTGTCAAATCTTTATTCGTGCTTGTTTGTGGGGCTTATTTTGGAAGTTTTAGGTGATGTTTGTATAGGGGTAATCAAGGGAATCCAACGGCTTGGATATAAGGTAGACGTACACTCGAGCACCACCACTCAACTTTCTTGCAGTAAAAGATAATAAATTGGCTATTTAACTCATAAATTTACAATTTTGGATATGATGGTAAAACAAAGTATGTGAGTTAATTATGAGTGCTGTGATTTTTATGCTGAATTAATTAATAGACAATATTTATGTCCACTAGTGAATTAATAGGCAATATTTATGTCCACTAGTGAGGATTAATAACATACTCAACGTTGACGTAAATCAATAATAAACGAACACATCAATTTAAACTTAATTTTGAATTTTTATATATTTAAATATATGATTAACTATGACAGCTAATATTGGTGCTCTACTCGTATCCTCTATCGCTCCACTCTTCTATTTTTTAAAAATATAATTACAAAAACATCCTTCCATCCTACTAAACTTGATTCTTACATTTTCAATACCATAATTGTCCTCCAGTTACTTAACTCTATGAATCGAATTTCTTCATTCCAGAGAAAAAAACGAGTACAATAATCTTTGTGCACGAATGATTCAAATGCAAAACATCTATAAGAACACACAAAACAACACAATTATCTCTCCTCTATTTTAAGTTCTTATATATACAGTAACAAGAAAATAAAAGAAACATTAATTTTTTGTTCTGTGAAATTAGTGTTAGAAAATGAATAAATGAAAGAAAATTATTCTTTTATTAATGAAATTTTAATTCTTAAAAAAATGTTGTAAAAACTTAGATTAGGATCCTATCCATTAATATATTTTTTTCCTCTCAAATACTCATTGATGCACAATTCCTTGGTTCGCAATAAGGCATATAAGTTGAGGTTTCAGCGAACAACATTGTCTTATTTGAAAAAAATCAAAAATAAAAATTAATCGATAAAAAAAGTCCTAGAAATTTTTCATTTTATGCACTTTTGATTTATGTTCATAACCTAAATAAACCCCGAATGAAACAAAATGGAACTGTGCATTTTAAAGAAATTAATAATAAATATAATTTAAAAAGTGGGAAAATAAAAGAAAAGAAATGAGAAAAACCTCCAAACAATCTCATATGACCTGGATTCAACCACAACCCAGACAAACCCTTTAACAACAAAAAGTTCTTTGTTTGAGGCTGGCCGAGGCAGCTATTGGTCCACAGATCAAGCCCAACAGCCCAAGTCGATCATTAGAGAAAAAACACAAATTATACCACAAAATGCGTTTCCATGCAGTTTTATTTAGATTTTTGTCTAATCATTTCTCGTAAAAATAAAATAACTAAAAACAAAAATTTATTAGGAATTTTTTGCATAAGTTAAAAATAAATAAAATCAGTAGACAACTACATCAAACCCTTTTCTTTTCTTTTTCTTTTTTCTCTCTGACCTTTAAGCATAGGTTGAAGGTTCAAGTCTAAAAGGTTTTTTTTTTTTTTTTTTTATTTTTTTATATTTTTATATATATATATATATATATAAAAAAAATTGGTGGAACTCCATCCATATAAACGTGAAAATGGCCTTTCCATTCAAAACTAAATTAAATTCTCAACGGTTTTTATCACAATTATATATACAGTAGCAGCACACACAAAACAACACAATTCTCTCCTCTATGAAAGATCAAACCAAATCATATTATTTCCCACTCCAAAGTGTGTCACAACTCGAACAATCACAGTCACCACAACAAAATCCTGCATGCCAAGCTTATTTTCACTTTACTGAATTCCTTTTACATGGGCCGATCCTTCTCTTGCTATTTACCTTTCTTCCTTTCTACACAAAAGCTTCTTCAAAAATCCCCTACCTCCCTTTTTCTTGCGAGACACAATAGCCAAAGAACCAAACAAATCTTCATTGCCATGGCCTTTAATCCCGTTCGAATTAGGAATTGTTTCTGGAGGATCCGTTGTTGCACTGGGTAGGAAGGTGGAAAACGAATTCCCATCTTGGAGACTGGGGGATTTTACGGGGTCTGAAATGCAAATAACTTCCTTGGTCATGGGAGATTTTAGGTATCCGGATTCAGCATTATCCTCGGCCAGCATTTTATCTAGTAGAGAGTTCCGCCGGCTGATGCCCTTCTTGGGGGTGGCCGCGGTGGTGGTAGTCTCAGTGGGGCTAGAGATGACCTTGTCAAGGAAGGCAGCATCATTCGGTGAAGCCAACGCCTTCAACTGCTTTCCCAGTTTTAGAATATTTTCTTGACATTCCGCCAACTTTTCTGATGCTGCAGTGATCTCCCAATCCTACAAGGTTGGTGAACAGTTCCCAGTTCAAGTGGTAAGCGTAAATTTTTTTTGACAGCACTTACACTTAACTGATGTGAAAATTTAGAATTTACATGCCAATAATGGTTAGAATATGCTGTACAATTTTCACCCAGTCACTTACCTAAATTATATATATATATATATATATATATATATATATATAAAGAGTCCAAATATATGACTTCTTTACTTTCATCTTTCTTTACAAAATGAAGAGTTCTTCATTTTCACCTATTCTTGCACCATTGACAAGAATAGAAGCGTTCATCAACAAAAAAAATGAAATAGAACTATGTTTCTCTCTCAATAACATTTGCTACAGAAAGAAATTCTATTCTCAAGTTTTTTTCTTTTCTTTTTTCTTGCTTTTCTTTAAGGCCTTTATAGGCAATCTGTTTGTTTCTTACTATTGGATTTCTAACATTTTCACAAGCAAAGCTTTATCTATACCTGAGAAAAATGAAAGCTATTTTAAACATATCCTGTGTCATTTGCGGTAAGTGCAAAATTATACAATAACTAATAAAGGATCTCGAGCAAGTGTGGACAATGCTACATTTATTATCAATATACCAGAATATTATACTATACTAGTACTCATTCTATGCATATGATTAAAAATTAAGGATAGGAACTTACAGTTCTTAATTGCTTTTCTTCTCGATCCATATCATTCTTTGAGATTTCTTTCTTTGTCACACTGAAAATGAAACGTGTCAGACTACTGATACCTCTGAACAATGCAAATGTAAGGTGCTTTTTCCACAAGCATGAAAGCAGAAAAACTTTACGTACCTTTCCAGCTGGAGTTGTAGGTCAAGACATGTAGCCTTCAATTCTTCAGAACATTTATTTTCATTCAGCAGTTCTGTTTCTAGAGACAAAAATTTCTGGCTGGCCTCGTCCAATTCAGCTCTTGCAACAGCAAGCTGTGTATCAAGGTCTTTGTTCACCAGCTTATGACACTCAATTTGATCCTCAATTGTCACCTTTGATTTCTCTAAAGTTTCTAACTCGGTTCGCAAGCTTTCAATAGTTTTTTCTAATTCTCGGAGTTGCATTGCCAATGCTTCGCTCTTATCAATCTCTGACTGCAGTCTCCCTTCCAGGTCCTCCTTTGCAGATTCCATATTGGCCAACTGATCTTTTAATCTTTTGCTATCTTCCATCACATCAGGCTGAAGTTCTTCCAATTGGAACAGACAGTTATGGTGCGAAGCAGAAACAATGGGCAGATACGACAACTCTTCTTTGGGAAAACGTAATTTATCTGCATCTGAAAATTGACTAATCATTCCACCTTCTATCTCACTCTCACTACGTGTTTCATCCCAATCAAAGTGCTTTTTGATTTCATCCTTCATGCTTGAAACATCTTGAATGGAAAAGCAGTGATTCATAATCCAGTCCAAAGCAGAAGTTAAATTTTCAGCAAAATTTTCCACCTGTGTCTTTCCAGTTGACAAATCCTTACAAGTTTGAACAAATTGCTGTAAAACGGTGCCAAGTTCCGAAGTTTTCCATTGGAAAACACGAACCGTGTAGCCTGTAGGTGCTTCTAAATTCTTGCAAGGGAAAAAGTTACCATCCTTCCCAGACAAGGTTTCTAGGGAACCATAGTCTGGAGATGGTAAGCTGATCCCTTCAATAAGCTCAATTATTTTACATATTGAATTAGTCAAATTTGTCTTCTTTTCTGGTGAGATATCTTCACTGATTACTTTGTCAAATGAATTCATCGATAGAGAGTTATCTGGAGGTTTTGTAGAGCAACCCCCACCTGACTGAGTTTCCAAGGTACCAACAATCTCACTACCTTCATCTGAAGTAAGATGAGAACTTCCAACTGGCTTATCCACAGATACTGTTGCTAATTTTTCCATCTCAACAAAGTCATCCATCAGATTTATGTCTGAAACTCCAGCAGTCTTGCGCGATGGTGTCCCTGTTTGTTTTCCATTTCTGAAATGCTCCAATTCTGAAATCAAAGCAGAAGCCCATGATTCAGCACAACTAACTTTGTCATCGCTGCCCATGTCAGACATTGATGCAAAAGAGATTTCTTGTTGTGTTGGTAGACTTCTTGCTGCTTCCGTAATTGTTGGACCTTTAGATGTTTCTTCAAGCTGCGCCTCAACTTGCGACAATCTGGAAGTCGCACGAGCATACATGATCCCAGACAATTGGAGCTCATTCGTTTTCTTATTTAGGGTTTCTTTGAGATTTCTGTTTTCCTCTTCCATGGCAAATATTTGCCCGGTCAAAAAATTGATTCTTTTGCTGAGAGTATCAGGGTCATTGTCAGAAAAGTCCATTGAAGCAGTTGGAGAAGGAGACTTTCTCCTCCTCGTTTCAGCTGGATCTCTGCTCAGCAGTTCAACTTCATTCTTCATTTTTAACAGAGCAGCCGGACCTGGCAACCGCTTTCGCACAAGGACACGCAACCTCTGACATTCCGATTCCAATTTTGCAATTTTCTTCACACTTTCCAAGTGCTGCTTGTGTGCTACATCAGCTGTTCGACGATTAAATTCTCTCTCCTCATTCCGAATCTCAAGTTCCTTCTCAAGCACCCTAACCTCATATTTAAGAGAAGCATTCTCTTTTTCTGTAGATTCTGATCTAGTCATCAGGGCATTAAAATCTGCTTCTGCCTGAGTTCTCTGAACATTTAAATTGTCGATCATTTTTTCCTTTGCTGTAAGAGCATTGCTGAGCTGACTATTTTGAGCACCTAATTTGGCAAGTTGGTTAGTGGTCTCCGCTAACTTTTGCTCTAAAACAAGACTCCTTTTTTCAAATTCTTTTGATGTCTTCATCACAGCATCATGAATCCTTTGCTCCTGTTCTTCTCGAACAAAACGTAACTGCTGCATACATTCACTCAGGGCTGCATCCATATGGGTTAATCTTGCTTCACCAGCTACTCTCTGATGTAAAACTTCATCAAATTCTTGCTTCAATGATATTGCTTCTCCTTCTGCTCTCTCCCAGCCTGTACAATTTCATTGTTAAAATGGACACTTACAACCTTTTTTTTCATCTCTCATTAACAGTAAACTTGTCAAACTAGTAGATAGAATTTTGACAGGCAACATGTGATGACGGTAAAATTGGAACACCAAACCATGTGAAAAAGGGTGCGAGAATGGGAGTATGTAATGCACTGTAAGGTCATAGTTAATCACCTGCAAGAGCTTCCTGTGCCATTTGAGCATGTTTTCTTACAAGATCATCTTTGGCTTTACAGTCAGAGAGGGCTAGAGAAAGCTTGTCATTTGAAATTTTCAGCTCTCTCTCCAGTTCTGCTTTTTCTGTCAGATCTCTCTGTATCTAAAGAAGCAATATATTAGCCAATACCTAAAGTATATAAACTGATTCTTGGATTAAGTTCATAACCAACTTTAGCCAGTCATCATTAATCAGCCCAAATGGGCATACTCATTAATGCAGATATATCTTGGTGATAAAACATAGGTTCATAATTTCTTCGCTCACTTATTGGACAAGTCTATCTAATGTTCAGAAGTAGCTTTTTGATGCCATAACATCAACTTTTGATCGTCATTTCCTTTGATTCAACTATACAAGGACCTTGATTTTGTAAACAGGTGATAAAGAATATTTTATAGGGTCTTTGAATAGAAGACTTGCTGACCAAATCAAATTTGCCAGGCAAGTTGTTCAATTTGAACAGTTTTAGTGGTAAATTACTCGGTATGCTATAATTGTAAACATAGCTTCAAACACTCCTAAGCCTTTGGACTTGCTTTTTAGACGGTAACTTTGTTGTTCCCAAATATTTTGGATAAGAAAGATAACCTTCAAAGTATAGAATAAACGATGCAACAAAGCCAAAAGACTGTGAGCATTAGTGTCCTAAGCAACATAGTTAAACCCACTGTGGTCAATCCACTGTCTGACCAATCCCACAGTTTTCCTATTCAACATCTCCAAGTCTTTGGCACTTTTATCAGCGGGCTTGGCATATTCACCCTCAATAAGGTCATATAAATCCTTCATAGTAAAGGATATCCATCATTCTAGGTTTTCAAATCCCATAGTTTGAAGCCGTCAATTTAATCATAGCAATGTTATAAGTTTCCTCCATCCCTGCCTGAAAAATATATCATCATCCAACCTCGCTCTAATACCACCACTTGTTGGTCCCAAAAAATTTGGCTAAGAAAAAATAACCAATGTATAAAATAAAATATGCAACAAAAACCACAAGACATCAAAAAATTTACGTGGAAAACCCTCCAGTGTAGCGGGAAAAAACCATGGGCCAAATCGACAATAATTCCACTAATAAAAATAATTAGTGCAATGTTACTCTCAAGTTTTTATCCCAAACTTGAAAAATCAATGATCACTGGGTATGAACGCCTGGCCTTCCTAGATGAGTATTCAGGTTATAATCAAATCCCCATGCATCCGGACAACGAGGAGAAGACATATTTCCTGACAGGACGAAGGATTTATTACTACAAAGTGATGCCGTTCGGACTGAAGAATGCAAGAGCCACGTACCAGAGGCTGGTCAACAAAGTTTTAAAGACCAAATGAGCAAAACCATGGAGGCATACATCGATGACATGGTGGTAAAAAGTAAGAGAAAAGGAGTCCACCTCATACACCTGCAAGAAGTGTTCGACACATTGCGAGAGCACGGCATGGGGCTCAACCCCTCTAAATGTTCGTTTGGTGTTGGCTCCGGACAATTCTTGGGGCACATTGTCAATAGCCAGGGGAACGAGGTAAGTTCAACCCAAGCCGAAGCGTTAGTGCAAAGTGAAGAGCCAAGAACTCTCAAAGAAGTCCAGACTCTCATGGGAAGAATAGCCACACTTAGTAGATTCATCTCGAGGCTGTCAGATCACTGCAAGCCGTTCTTCGACACAATAAGAAGTAATAGATGACAAACCTGGGGCAGTGAACAGCAACAAGCGTTGTTTAGACTAAAGGAATACATGCAAAGTCCACCAATCCTCTCCACCCCAAATCAAGACGAACGACTGTATCTTTACCTCGCGGTGTCAAATTCTGTAACAAGCGCCGCCCTGGTTAGAAAGGAAGAAGGGAAGCCATACCCCGTATTTTACACAAGCAAAACAATGGTTGATCCCAAGAAAAGATATTCAAAAGCAAAACGAGTTATACTAGTACTGGTGCATGCCAAAAGGAAGCTCCGGCAGTATTTCGAGTCTCATCTGATTGTTGTTCCCACCACTTATCTAATCAGAGTCATCCTGCACAAGCCCGACCTGTCAGGTCGAATCACCAAATGGGCAATCGAATTGAGTTCATTCGACATTCCATACGAACCTTAAACGGCCTAAAAGGGCCAAGCTGTAGCCGATTTCCTGCTGGAATGTGAGGCAAAAGATGAAGAAGAGGTCTTGGAGGAACCGCCATGGAAGCTTTATGTTGACGGCTCATCTAACTAGATAGGGGTAGGCGTAGGAGTTAAACTGCAGACTCCCGAGGGCACAAACCTGCACCAGGCAATTAAGCTTTAATTTGAGGCAACGATCAACGAGGCACAGTATGAGGCACTACTGGCAGGACTGAGACTCGCCAAGGAGCTCAGAATTAAGAGTCTGTACGTTTTCAGCATCTCACAACTGATCGTGAAGCAAGTGATGGGGGAGTATAGCAACAAGATAGCACAATGGAGGCCTACCGTTCTACTGTCGAAAGAGAGGTGAAAGGATTCGACCAGATCAGATTCACACGGATACCTAAAGAAGAGAACTGTGAGCAGGGAAGGAGCCATAATTTTTGTTCAGGGGGGGCACATTGTACACTAAATACATATAAATTAATATTTATGGAGTATATATACAAAAAGAGAAATAGGTGGATAAATATAGATAGAGATTGATATTTTTGGAATGAGGTAAATTAATAAATTACATATATAGAATATAATGAAACAATTTAAGAAAAAAAATTTAAGGAAACATATAGAGTATACAAGGGAAGGAGAAATTTGAGGGGGGGCACTTTTACACATTTTTAAAAAATATATGCCTACTATAGGAAAATATATACATATATATAATAAGGAAAGGAAAAAATCCAGGAGGGGCACGTGCCCCCCCGGTCCTATATTGGCTCCATCCCTGACTGTGAGGCTGATAGGCTTGCTTGTAACGCATCCAGTTCAGGCGAAACATTGACAAGGGTGATATAGGTAGACATGTTGTACCACTCGTCCATCCTTAAAATGTCCTTCAGCCCTGATCATCTGCAAGTATGCGTAATACCGTATGAGCCTAGCTGGATCGATCCGATCATGTCATACATAAGGGATGGTGTGCTGCCAGAACCAAGGGATAAAGTGAGGAAAATACGAACTAATGTAGCGAAGTATGCGATCCTTTACGACTAGCTTTATCGAAGATCCTTTTCAAGCCCTTACTTGAAGTGCATCACCCCATCAGAAGCCCGACAAGTCCTGCATACAATTCATGAAGGAGTGTGCGGTAATCATACAGGGGGCAGATCCTTAGCGCACAAAGCCTCATCCCAAGGCTACTTTTGGCCACATATGTCCCGAGATGCAGAAGTATATTCCAGAAGATGTGACAAATGCCAGAGGTTCAGGACACTAATCCACTAACCACCGGAAAACCTGCACGTAATGGCCAATCCATGGCTTTTCGCACAGTGAGGAATGGATGTGGTTGGTCTGCTACCAAAGGCAAGAGCACAAAACAAACATGTCCTACTTTCAACAAACTACTTCACCAAATAGGTAGAAGCATAACCCTATCCTAGCATAACACACACATAAGTGAGGCACTCCATATGGAACAACATAATTTGCCAGTTTGGGGTTCCTAGATCGATCGTCATGGACAATGGTAAGAATCTGGACAACAAACATGTGAGGAAGTTGTTCCTTTGCTCCTTGTGTCACCACTTAGTATATTACCCACAAAGGCACAACACAAAACTATTTTAGTTTACTTAGGTATCCACGCCTATCAAGGCAAAACCAACACACCACCCAGTGCACCACGTACACACCTAGGCACCAAACCATGCACAACTCTATGCCTACCATTTTTTTTTTTTTTACTTTTGAGATTTTGTGATAAGGAATTACCCCCATTTCAATTGTTCGCCCAATAATATGTGGATTTATATCATAGTTTCAACAAAGCAGGTTAGGGCTACAAATGAACCGAGTTGTTCATGAATAGCTGGGGCTTGGCTTCTTTAAGGCTCGGCTCGAGCCTGTTTGTTAAGAAAACGAACTCAGCTCGAGTTTGATTTATAGGTTCATTTAGTAAACAAGTAGATCCTAAATAGTATTGGGCTTGGCTCGTGTAGACTCATGAACATAAGTTCGAGTAGGCTCGTATAGGTTCGTACACATAGGCTCGTATAGGGCTTGTGAACACGTTCATAAACATAGGCTTGTGTAGGTTGTATAAATTCATAAACAAGCCAAAACTATCTTGAACATGAGCTCAAATAGAGCCTAAACGACTTTTGTTATTAAAAAGCTGAGCCCGAGCTTTTCAAAATAATGACAAGTTAAGCCTAAGCTCAGTTTTCGAGCTCATCATGATCCCGAGCAAAACCCACAAACCAACGAGCGGGACCCAAACAGACTCAAGCTCTACTCGGTTCTTTCAGCCTTAGCTATCCACATTATCCTGTTACTTGTATTAAAATTTTGAAAGACTCTTATCAAAATGCTACTTTCATTTTTAAGAATACAAAGGGTAACCGTTACTTGTGTGAGATTCTAACTAATTCAGAAGATGGAGTAGAAGCCAAAGGTTACTTCCTGAGGAACATTTCAATAAAAGGTAGCTAAACTTAATTCAGTATAAGGGTCTGCTTGGTTTGTAACTCTAAAAACAGTTATCAGAAACTCTGAAATCAGACATTTTTATAAATGAGTTTTCAGAAAACAGTTTTCAAAAAACTGAACCAAGTAGAGTTTTTTGTACAGTTTTCTGTTTTCAATTTTTCTAGAACAGAAAACTGTTTTCATAGTTACAAACCAAGCAAGCCTTTAGATTTTTAATAGAACTCATTCATAAAATGTTAGTTATTGGAATTCCAATGAAATAAAGATAGCATCTCACCACAATAACAATCAATACAATGATGCAAAAACATAGATAGACATATACAATATATATTTAATATAATTGGACTTAAATACATGAATATGCATGTGAACTAGACCTATTACTATTATGATGAATTGTGGTAAAGTTTAATTCAATAAATTAGAAAATTACAGATGGCACAATATGTAAAAACAGGTACACTAATTTTACAACATAAGAAACAAAAACACATAAGGAAAAAAACAATAATAATAATCATCAAAGCATTCTTCATTTACCTCTTCTTTGTTTACTTTCATATTTACTTTGTCAGCTGTAACCAAGGCCTTTTCTGTAGGCTTTTTCTTCCAAAGCCATGTCTTGTGATCCATCATTGCATCAAGTCTTCTAGTTCAAAGGATATAGATAATTTAAATATGATGAAAAATTTGCAGAGTTTGACAGGATGAAAATTTTGCACAAAATTTGTTGTTGATTGTTATTGTACAAGAAAACATATCCAAGATTTAGGACCCATAAACAACAAATTATGTTGAAAATGAGAACTGCATTCTCATATTACTGAAGCCTCAAAAGAGCTTTCACCATAATTAACAGATCCAGACAACCTAAATCAACACTCTTTCGTATCAACTGTGTCTAGGGACTCAGACTACAAAAATAACTGAGCTGAATCGAGCTCAACTTGTTCATTTTTGGACTCAGCTTCGGGTCGCCTTGAATCTATGATGAGCTCAGAGTAACCAAGCTCAGTCTTGGCTTGCCAATGAGCTTGAGAAACATCCTATGAAATTCTTACTAGATTTTATTATTTTTATATATTAATCATATGTTAGTACTTACTTTATATTAAATGGTATGAAGCTACCAAGGGTTCAAGTTCTATTGGGGTATCTCCACTTAACTTTTTCAGAAGAAATACATTCAATTGTCCCTAAAAATCTCTCTCTCTCTCTCACTTTTTAGGGGTAATTGTGTCATTTGCTGAAAAAATTAGGTGCAGTACAATGGTAGTATTTGTAATTTTGTATTGTAGAGTGCAAATATCACATCCCCCATAATAATAATAATAATAATATATATTGTGCTTACAAGCCAAAAAGCCTACCTTACCATAACTCAAGCTCTACTAAATAATAATAGACGAACTCAAAGACTGTTTGCCAAGCGAGTTTACTAAATAACTAACACAAGCAACCGTTTAACGAGTCAAGCTCAAAGAGATTTATCATGAACAGCTTGGTTCCTTTGTAGTCCTATTGGGGACCGTCAAGTCATGCCAATTTCTGATCTTAGATAGGAAAATGAGAATCCTTTAACTCCAACGGTTAACCAAGGTATCATAAGGCATAAAACTTTAATACTCGAGATTTAGCTCTGACTTGACATTGTTTGGCCTAATGTTCAGTGTGATAGTGTCAGTAACAATTCCAGCCATATATTCTTATTAACAGCAGCACAATGCCATGGATCCAGTAGCCATATATTTTCTTTTTACTTACCGGACAAAAAATATATATATATTATTTTCCCCGGATCATGAGATATTTCAGCAAGCACAAAAGACAGGGAAGATCACATTCTTCAATTTATAGAATTCCTTTAAATTTGCAAAGAATCAAGGTTGTAGCCCAGTGGTACTTCCTTGCCTCTCAAAGTAGATGCCTCTCAAAGTAGATAGTCCAGGGTTCATGTCCAGTAGGTGGGTCAAGTGGGGGTGTGTATTTATTGTCAAGGTAAAAATAAATAATAAAATAAATAAATAATTTGCAAAGAAGCTTGAATCCATAAGGAAAATTAAGGAAACCCCAGTATAGATCATCAATCTCAATTCATCAATGAATATGCAAATTATAGGCAAAGACTCTGTTGATAGGAAAGGAACAAAATAATATCATCCTAAAGAACATTACCAGAATTAGTAAGAAGAATCATATCTAACTCAAAACTAAATATGACCTCATATATACCAGGTAAAAAAAAAACTAGGAAATTTTCTTGACAAAAAATAAAATTAAAGAAATCCAAAAATAGAAACTTTTATCATAAAACCTTAAAATTTAAGGAAACGTTGATTTATTCTCACACTATGAATAAACAGTTGAATCCCATTGATACAGTAACAGTTCAAAGTCTCACCTTTGATAGTTCAGCGCCAATCTCTCACTCCCATTGATCTTCAATGCAGAGAAAACTTCAATTCAAAAAAACAAAATCACCCCTTTTTAGAAAAACCAAGCAAATATTTACAAACAATGATTGTATTTATATACATATATATATATAAACACACAAATAAGAACTTTAGAACCTACCCAACAAGCATCTCCGGAGAAATGACTGGATGAGAGAGAATGTGAGACGAGACTGTATAAATATATACAACTATATGTGTTATATAGAGAGAGAGAGAGATAGAGAGAGAGTGAGTGAGGACGAAAGTCGTCAAGGCAGTGAAGTCAGTACGGCGGAGAGAGGAGAGAGAGAGAGAGGCGCTTAAAGGAGGTGTCGGGGTAAATCTGACACGTACGCGCGAGTGATGGGACTTTTGTAAAAGTTTCGCGGTTGCTTTGATCAGACGGTTCGGAAGAGCTAATGTCAGCATCAATTTATTCATCATGATTCATATGTGTCTATGTGTACTAGTATGTATATAACGTTGGAGACTGGTAACGGTTGTAAATTAATATCTAGTGTCTATGGAACTCGGATCCTTTTAATGTTCGGTTTGAACTTCGAAGTCATTTTTTAAATAAATGAATTGAGTTATAATTTTATTTGTAATCTCGTTTAGTAATTAAATAAGTTAATCTTGAATAATAGTGATTAGGCCCGTCAACATAAATTTGTGTAGATTTGTATATGTTCGTGAACTCATTAATAAATATAAACTTGAATAGCTTCATGAACATAAATTTGTCTAGGCTCGTACAATCTTGAACACGAGTTCAAATCAAGCCCAACCAACTTTTATTATTAAACTAGTTGATTCCAAATTTTTCAAAATAATGACGAGTTGAACTCGAACTTAATTTTTTTAATTCATCACGATTTTGAATTGAACCGACAAACCAAAGAGCGGAGTATAAATAGACTCAAACTTAGGTTGGCTGTTCATTTGTAACCCTAAATGAAAATAAGTGGGAGAATGAGTTGAACTGAGTCAAAAAAAAAAAAAAAAAAGACAACTAGATGCCACGTGTTTGAATAAGTAGATTAAATTTGTTTCTGATGGGCCAAATCATTACTATATATGTGTGTCAGTGTTGTTAGGGTTTCACACACACAATTGGCAAATATAACAGATAAAAAATCCCGCACAAACAAAAAACGAGATTTACGTGGTTTAGCAAATTGCCTAGTCCACGGACGAAGAACGACTAACTTTATTTCAAAAACTTGATTACACACTATTCTCTCTCTCTCTTTCTCAATCTCAACTCTCTTTTTTATCTCTACAATTTACCCTCTCTCAAACCCATATCTATTTATAGAGTTTTCAAACCCAAATCCTTATTGGACAAGTATTCCCCAACTTGCCTATAAAGAGTTACCATATCAATCCCAACTCTAAAATAGAAACTTTATGAAACACAATTTCCTTAACAAATTTCAACATTCCAAAATGGAAAAAATAAAACGAAATTATTTTCAATATTCCAAAACGGAAAAGGAAATTAATTTCTGTAGACAATTTTGAGCCACAAACCAAACAATCTCCACCTTGGCTCGAAATCGGTCTTCACACGCTCCTCTACAGCTCCACCTCGAATGAAGATCACTCCACATTGAACAAAGATTTCTCCACCTCAAATAAATCACTATGATGAAATTGAGAAACACTTTAACAATTTTCACATTTTCTCAAATTCATCACTCTTCTTCTTGTCGTTCTTCGCCGCACCACTATACTCATCTATTCTTAGCAAATTCTAAGCTCAAATAATTAAACATGGAATCTACTTTCGCATCACCAAATTAAACTCTTTTTGCTTTTGGAATAAAGGCCGGTACTCTTACAATTGTCAAGACTTCTTCCTTCTCTTGTTGTTCTTGATTCTTTATTCTAGTAGATCTCGAAACTGGCTTCCATTCCATCTTTGCAATTGCTCCACCTAACATAGTATTTCCCAACAGAATATATAGAATGTTGACCTTCCTTCCCAAAAGCATGACACGTGGCCCTCTTCTAATCTTCATTAATCCATTTTTCACTTTACACCAACAACCTTTGGAATCCAATGCTCCCACAGAGATCACATTCCTTCTAACACTTGGAATTTGGCGTGCATTCATTAGGGTTCTTACCAAACCATTCATTGTCTTGATTTTAATTATTCAAATTCCTATAATATCGCAAGAGGCATTATTTCCCATAAATACCTTACCACCTACAAGTTTGTAGGTAGAAAACCATTCTTTATGAGGACACACATGAAAGGAACAAGCAGAATCAAGTATCCATTCCTTAGCTTCTCCCTTATTTTCAAGGATTGATAATGCTTCATCATTATCACTCTCTTCTTTTGTATCTTCAGACATAATAACGGCAGCGGATGCACTCTCCTTTCTTTCTGGACAATACACTTATAGCATCTTTTCTCTGATAATGGCACAAGGTTTCTTGAAGCTCCAAATCTCTTCTTCTCTTGAGCAATAAAAACTTGAGCCTGATCATCATGACTCTCTTCATCATTCAACTTTTCATTAGAGAACAAAGCATTTTCTGTGTCTCTCCCATAAAGCAAAGTATTGAATAAATGCTTATGGGTAGAGCGTACTGTGATACCCCTCGATTCTAGAACCACGGGTGATCAAGTCCAGGCACAGATCCGAAGGATACCAGACAATCAATATATAAACAAGCAGGAATAAAACTGAATTAAGAATAAAATAATTATACGCTGAAAAGAATTCTAATTGTAAAACCTCCAAAATAAAAGTTTTAATATAAATAAATTTCCAATCCGTACAACTCGGGAATCCATCTAGTGGACCCCTAATATTTCCAACTGGTAAAACATTTACAGAATTAAAATCCAAAACCAAAATAAGAAAGAAAATCCTATGTAGTCAGAAGAGTGAGTGACTGTATCTGCATCACCATGATCAAACCCTAAGTCTGGTACTCACGAACAACTGAAAAATAAAGGTGGGTCAGGCCCACATGCAAGTTTCATCCTACTACAATCTGTACATAAACCCGATACGCAGATACATCCTAGATAGCTCGGCAATATCTACAATAGTCCATAGATATATAAATACACACTATAGGATGCTCACTAGCCTATAACATAGTTCAGCCTGGGTAGAAGGTGACATATAAAACACGCTTTTCAGCGGCCAAGTACCTAGACCTACCAGGGAACATTAACTATATCTAGCTACTCAACCTTTGCAATATACGCACCCTAACCGTGATCAGGAGACTCAAGCTCGTATCACGGTACCATAAAAATATATATAAATTCTTTCCTAATGCAGAAAAATAAAACAAACATCTGTTATGTCGTTCAACTGTTTTAGTTGACAGGTCATGCATCCATGTAGGATTTAACTATTTTAGTTAATCCATTCCGTATGTATGAAAGGGGTAGGACTTAGCTTTTTGATCTAATCCATCCCTGATATGTCACCGTCCCATACCGGTACATATAATGCATATGATCCGCACATGATGCACACTCAAAATGAACATCAAGTATATCCAGAACCAACATAATAGAAATCAGATATAAATAAGCTCCTATCATTCATCCAGTGTATGATTATATTCGTAGATCCTCCTTTTAAATTGTTAAAATAAGAATAAACAATTTAAACCATCCATTTCCATGTAATTGACAGAACAGAAAATTAAGACAGTTCAACAATTATCCTTCATAACATAATATAATGAATATCAGAATTTTAAACTGTACATTATACTAGAATTCCAAAACAACACATCCATACTAGTTCGTTTAAGATGTTAAAATGATGACTAGCATTTAAATCCTCCCATATCCTTTACGGCATGCAAATGTATAATTAAAACTCATGGCATCTATGTAATTCCCCATTATAAATTCTGTGTCGGATATAATGACACTCCAAAGTTTAAGTACATCATATGAAACTTCAAAAAGTATTTTATATGAGTTCCATTTAATTTGCTAACACAAAACTAGCAACTAATCTTCCACTATTCCCGACAATATGCAGCTTATTAGATAAGGGTACATGACTTCATAACCAACATTCCTGGAACTGAGCTACGCTAAATATATCATTGATATAAATTCTAACAGTAATTACAATGTCAGTCTAAATTAAGTTGTCAAAACAACTTAGCAAAACAAGCATTCCTCCTTCCTTGACAGTAGGCCTATTATAAGCTTATGTTTTATGACATGCATTTAGGTTTAGCACCTTAGCATAAACCAACTATTTGAAGGCTTTAACAAGTTAATTTTAATCATTTAAAACCCCCCATCACTTTTCAGTAATTACCTTTAAGCCCCTGAACTTCAGAAAAATTACAGAAAACACCCGTAGGGGTTTTTTTCCCATGGGAGCCGGCTCCCCTTTATTGGAGCCGGCTCCTAGGCTTCTAGAGCCGGCTCTCCCTCATGGAGAGCCGGCTCTCTCTTCATGGGAGCCGGCTCCCACCATTTAGGAGCCGGCTCTCACCCCTGAGAGCCCCTCTCTGCTTCACTACTTCGTCTTTGCTTCCGGCAGAAGTTCCAACTGTTTGTCCTAAGTTTCTTAAGGATTTTAATAGTTCAATTTAAGCCCTAATACTCCTAGAAACTCCTTTGATTTCCCTAAGAATAGTTTGGCAAAAATCTAATTTGAAGACAAAAACAGTTTATGCAACCAACCAATTCAGTTCTTCTTCGCTTCCGGCGAAGTCCAGTGTCATATCCCAAACTTTTGTAGCATTCTTTGGATACTATTTAAGTTCTTATAGTCCTAGAACCTCTCATACTCCAGTGTAAATCAAACGACAGAAATTAAACTCACAACAGAATAGTTTAAGCAACAACGGGTTTAAACTTTAAAAACACAGAACAGATTTCAGAAATCATCTAGCAATGCATAAAATCCGTTTTTAATAGTTTAATTAAGTTCCTGGAGTCTATATAAGATGCACAGAACACAAGTTTATGGGGAAAGAGATAGTCTGAAACTTGCCTTTAGGTTTCGGTTCGAAACCTTTCAACGTCGTTGCTAAATTCTCCAAGACTGTTCCCTCCTCTCATCACTGTTCTCTACCCTTGTTATGTCTTGGTTCAACCCACGCACAATCCCCTTAATTCACCTCTCAAGACCCTCACTGTGTATCTCTCTTCACATTCCAGAGCCTCTGTTTTTCCTTTTCAAGATATTAAAAGAATAGGGTTACAGACATAAAAGAATATATATATATATATTGCCGTCCCCAATCCTAAGTCTGCTTATAACTTTATATATATATAGCCTTCTATGAAGCCCTAATCCTAGATCCAGCCTAATGATATGTCGGCTACTATATGAAATAAAACCCTAACCCTAAACTATAAATACAACACACATAATTTTATAAGCTACCCAAAATTAAATTAAAACAATAATCAAATATTTAAATTAACCAAAAATTAAATTAAAACAATTACAATCAAGTTAAACAAACACAATTACCAATTAAGCAAATAAAACAATTAAGCTAAACAAATAACAAATAAGTCCAATTATTAAATAAATAAATAAAAATGAAATACAAATAAAAATTAAAAATTAAATTCCCATTCCCATTTTATCCTTTTGAAAACTAGGGGTATTACACGTACTGACCTCAACAAAATAATTGTTTTATCCTCATCACTTAACTTGACATCAATGTTAGATAAATCACAAATAATTTTGTTGAACTCACCAAAATGTTCTTGAAGGCTTACCCCGTCTTTTCTCTTGAAGGAATACAACTCTTGCTTTAAAAATAACCTGTTGGTGAGATTTTTTCCCATATACAAATTCTCTAACTTCTTCCACATGTCTGCTGCTGAATCTTCTTTTATCACATCATACACAATATCATCTGCCAATGTTAATTGAATTGCACTCATTGCCTTCAAATTGATCTTCGTCCAATCTGCATCTTCCACCTTTTTCTGGTTGCTTACCCAAAGCATCTTCTAGACCCTGTTGAATCAGTAAATCCCGCATCCGAACTTGCCAAAGACTGAAGTTCTTTCTTCCATCAAACTTCTCCACCACATACTTTCCATCTGTAATAGTTGTCGCCATGGCTCTGATACCAGTTGTTAGGGTTTCACACACATAATTGGCAAATATAACAGATAAAAAATCACACACAAACAAAAAATGAGATTTACGTGGTTTGGCAAATTGCCTAGTTCACGGACGAAGAATGACTAACTTTACTTCAAAAACTTAATTACACATTATTCTCTCTCTCTCACAATCTCAACTCTCTTTTTTCTCTCTACAATTTACTCTATCTCATATCCATATCTATTTATAGAGTCTTCAAACCCAAATCCTTGTTGAACAAGTATTCCCCAACTTGCCTATAAAGAGTTACCATATCAATCCCAACTCTAAAATAGAAACTTTATGGGACACAATTTCCTTAACAAATTTCAACATTTCAAAACGGAAAAAAAGGAAATTAATTTCAATATTCCAAAACGGAAAAGGAAATTAATTTTCGTAGACAATTTTGAGCCACAAACCCAACAAGTGTGTGTATATATATATATTAATAGTTTAATTTGATAGAAGGAGCAAAACAAAATCATTTTTTCTTTAATCGAGCAAAAGTTATGAATGTTAAAAAATGAACGGCAAATGGCAAATGTAAAGAGAACTAATTAAGATGATAATTAATTAGTGTGTATTGTCTATTGCAATACATATATTTATAATAAATAAGTTTTATCACCATAAGAAAATCTAATAATACAAGAAATTTAAAAAGAAGTCCTGAAAGGCACTCTCTAAAATTTACAGAATACTAAATAGGAGTTTAAACCTAATCATTAATAACTATTAAGTACCAAAATTCAAAAGATTTAGAGTCCATTTAGAACTCTAACAAGAAGTTTGAAATATTCAATAGTATTTTTAGAAGAATGAGAAATGCGATTTTGGAGTACTAAATGATAAAATTAGACCCAAAAAACAGTGCATGCCACGAATATAAATAATAAGGTTAATTTTACTGACACTCCCTCATATTTGGCCAAATATCATCTTCAAACATCTTTCGAAAATAACTATCACTCACATTATAAACTTTTGTTCCGTTTTTCACTCACACCCCAACCCATAGTTGAACAGTTCTGACACGATATATAATGATGTAAATACCATTTGACTTTGTCAAAACAACTCTTTTGCCTAAACAATTCGATTAAAAGACTAAAATATCCCCAAAAATTTGTAAACTTACAAATTATATAGATATACCAGACATATATGTATACACGAGTGTATATATATATATTACACAAGACATATATACTCCTCTCTCTCCACCACTATACCTTTCTCTCTCTACCACCACCGATCCTCTCTCTCCACCACCACCACCATTACCATTTTTCTTTTTCCACCACCACACACCATTCCTTTCTCTCCCTACACCACCACCACCACCACCACCACAACCATCAATTCTATAACCCAACCACCAAAATAAAACAGGAAGATGCCATCACGGCTGCCGGAGATGCTGCCTTTGTTTTGTGAAATTTGGTTCAATCAAGGAAAAAAAAAATTAGGTTCAATCAAACACAGATGTGTGTGAATGTTTTTTTGATTTAATACGAGATTGTGAATCTGGTTAGGTTAGTTCTGAAATTGAGAGAAGTAAGTGCTCCTGTGTTTTACCATTAACATCAATTGATGACAAATAATTGTTGTGGATAGATGGTTATGGTGGTGGTGGACGATGATGACACCGACGAATAAAAGAACTCAGTTCGAATTTGTCTTTTTCTAAAGGCCGCAGCCATGAATGGCGATAACCGTTGTTGAAGATCTTTAATCAACGAGATATGCTCGATGGTTTATAAAACCATCGGATCATCACCAGAATCCGGCGACCTCCCCCCATGAAAGGCGTCAAGACCTCAGACGTCGTTGGAGTTTTCTTTTTCTCTATCAACTCGTCAACCAAAAGTCGCTGGAATTATTGACGGTTTCTGGACCATTGGTCCAACGATCATAACAGCTACTGGGTCGCAATCGACCCACACCTAAGGTTGATCTCTACGACTAAAGGGGTATCCGCCATGTTCAGAGTGAAAAGTGGGGGTCGTAAAAGTAACCAAGGGTCGCGCCATGGATGGCGACGACCGTTGTTGAAAGTTGTTTAAAAAAAACAACCAAGTTTGGTTGCTGCTTTTGGGCAGCGATTGGTCGGCGTGAGAATGGCGGTGGCGACGACTTATTCATCGCCATACCTGCTACAAGTCACCGCCAGCAACAATCTTCCTATCCTACATTTGCTGTGAGGTCAATGACCTCTCTTTTTCTTCCTTCCGGTCCTCCAATGGTACTTTGGCACAACTGGAGATTCGGTGGTGGCTGGTGGCACCAGTGATGGTGAGGGAGGGAGAGAGGTTTTTGTTGGATCTATTGCGTGAGGACAGCTAGAACGATGGAAAGGATAGGAACAACCTTCGCACTCTAGCGATCCAATAAGCAAAAGTTCTCGTTTCTGCTCGGTGTATATATATATATATATATATATATATATAGAGAGAGAGAGAGAGAGAGAGAGGGGATATATCTATAATTGTAAATCTGTAGTGTATTTAGGGGTATTGTAGTGTTTTTATTTAATTTTTTAGGTTAGAGAACACTTTTGACCGAGTCAAATTTTACATATTTTTAACGGAAATTGTGACGGAAAAGTGAAAATGAACCTAGGTGATAGTTATTTTCAAAAGATATTTGGGGGTGATATTTGACTAAATATTAGAAGGTGTCAGTGAAATTAATCCTAAATAATAAGTATTGACCATTGAACTATTTTGATCAATAATGAATCTCAACGAGTTCAAATAGATACGTTAAACTGCAACAATATATATATATATATATATATATATATATTATCATCTTGTCCATTTGGACTTTTGACAGTTGAGAGGGAGCATTAACAATTATTTCTACATCAATTTTGATATGGTTAGAGATTCCATTTGTATTACAAAATTAACAAGCATATCATTGCTCTCTTTAGCTCCACAAAGAGTTTTTGCTCTTTATTTTAAATTAATTTGGTTGCTCTGGCGTTTTTATTGGCCTCTCCATAATGCTTGTTTTGTTGGCCTCTCCATAATGCTTATACGGAGTACATGAGAGAGAGAGAGAGAGAGAGAATATATATATATATACATATATATATAATCGTTCTTTTATTAAGTAGTTACTCGTTTTACTCTTGGTATCTTTCTAATATTTCTTTTAATTAAAATAATGATGAAAATAATTAGATTATGGTTCCCCGTGGTCCCTATGTTGTCGGTTTATGAAGTGGGACGAAGTACTACCTATAACTAATCATCATATACCATATTCTTTTGGCATGCTTGTGTTACACTTTTTGGTTTGTTCTAATTCTTACATATTGTGTGAATGTGTAATTTGTATTTTAATTTGTATTTATTTTTCCTTTAAAACACGTGTATTAATTCTACAATACACACCATTTAAGTCAGGAGTGCGATTCGAAAGTATGACCTCAAGAATTTACCTTTCAAATTTCTACCAACGCCGTTACGTCTCTGAAGACTAAATTTCATTTGTTAATGTATTATGATCAAGTACTATCGAATGGTCACCACTGTGTGTTAAAATTTATCGATTAGGTTATGAAAGATACGTTAATTATTATTTTTTTTTCAAAGTCTTCAAAGTATGTATTGGTCAGTTTTTAGTTCTATACCGAATTCATTTCATTTTTTCTCAATTGTTAAGGCCATTGTTTAAATAGTTAGATGTTATGTAATCACGTATCTTTTGCAGTAAAGAGGCAAGTAATGTTGGAATTAAACTGCACTCAATTCATGGTTCAACCTTGGAGGTGGTACGAAAAAAAAAAAAAAACCAACCAAACCTTACAAGGTTTGCCTTGGAGAACATAATCTCATTTTCAAATGAATTGTTGGAGGTTATGTGATCACTTTCCTTTGCACTGAAAAATATTAAAAAAGTTATGACTTCAAAAGAGGTTATGGTTTTTGTCACTTCCATTTATCAGAAGAGTTCTTGACAGTAGTATCATTGCATTTTCCTAACTAAAAGTCAGATTGGACCATAAGCATGTGCAATCCTCAGATGCACTTAATATATATAGCTCTTCACTTAAATAGTTGTTGGTAGTAATAATGTGAATTGAAAATTAAAATTAAAAAATAAAAAATGAAAAATAATGCAATTTGAAAATGATTTTAATGGGCCCATCACAATATGTCTAAATTTGGATATATACAAAAATCCACCTCACTTCTAGCTGTTTATCGTATATGGAAGGAGGAGGAGACATGAATGCTATAAAAGCCCATAATACCTAGAGATCCACAATTGTTCATCTTCTATGGTTGCATTTGATGGAATAATTGATGAATTGTTTGGATTATAATTTGTTAAAGTGAATGTTTAACATTACCCCCACACCAAAAAAAAAAAAAAAAAAAAATGTAAATATCAACATAAACCGACTTAGTAACTTCTTGCGTAAAAATCATATGTATCAAGGAAAATGATTATCTAGCCAGATAGTTCAACTGAAACGTTTGGTCGAAGTGTTTTAAGCCCTAAAATGAAACAGAGTGGGCTAGGATGAATTAGGTCTAATATTTCAATTGAAATGCTAAGCTTATGTTGCATACTCATCCAATATACCTTGAGGTGGATAAAAAAAATATAGAAGAACTGAATTGTTATAGGTGATTCAAATTTTTTTTTTTTGGTGAATTGTTATACATGATACAATTCATGATCATGCACTTGAATGGTTGCTGTGTCTTGTTTGTTGTTTTGTAACTTATTGACATTACCTACCGACCTCAAGTCTTCAACACTTGAGGCCCACTTTGCTCAATGAGAAGACATGAATGAACTTTTATTGTTGCTCCTTCACATCTCTTAACACCTACTGCCTCCCTTTTTTTTTTTTTTTTGGTACTTTGATTACTTTGGTTTGAAGTTGAACCATTCATCGATTACCACTTTTGAAGTTGTTCATGTCCCCATGGTATGGTTTTGTGTTAGGTGACAAATTGTTATATAATAACCCTAAATTTTAAGAGAATCTTAGTAATAAATGGCAACTGTTGCACCTCAGTCTAGACGGCGCCAAGATTTAGGTTTAGGAGTGACATAAAGGTCTGATATTATACAAAAAATACTATGGCATTTTGTGCTATTATTCATTTTTATACGTAGTGCATAGTAGCACAAAATAAATTTATTTATTTAAAATTTTTAACTATCTCTCACTTGATTCATGCACTTTAAATTTTATTAAAAAAAAACCCTACACATGGATTGCAACACTTAGAAAAGTCGAGTGACCGCTCATTTTATTTTTAGAAAATACAATTATCAAAATTGATGGATTGATACTTTAAACACTCTCCTCCATAAACTTCTTCAAAGTGGATTATGAATGCGTAGACAAATACTATATTAGTCTAAATAATTCCATGGTCATAAAATCGGTTTCATCTAGTATTTAAGCAAACTGTATGTGGTTTAAAACACACCTCATTGTTCCTCAGGCTTCATACCTAGGGGTGACAATTTATGTCCAAACCCATTAAACTGTCCACTAAAATTAAATCATTTGAATACCCATATTTCAAGTGAACGTGGGGTGAAAAATGTGTACTTATACAATATAAAGGTCAATAGGGGGTTAAGAGTGGTACTCATCTTAACCCAATCAAATAAAATCCTCTTTTCTCTCTCCTAAGCACTCTCCCTCTTTCTCTCTATTTTCTCTCCTCTCTCTATTTTCTCGAGTCTTCCCCCTTTTTTCTCTCTCTTCTAACCACAATTAGTCATAAATGAGTTATTGACCTGATTTGCCCATTCATAACAAGCTCAAAATTCGGCCAAACCCATCCAAATAAGACCCATTTTCATACCATCACAATATGTTATACGAACATATTATAATAAATAAATTGTCAACCGACTCATCCTCCTATCCAGTCTGAAGATTTACGGATACGAAACCAATCTCATATCTAATCCAAACTGTCTGTCGGTGTATGATTAATGATCAGTGCGACATTACTTTTAATGATCATTATTGGTCTGGTTGAAACAAGTCCATCAGAGACTATTAGTACCATGTTTTCTGTTGAGTGTTGTTTAGTGGTGGTTGAATGTATGCATATTAGACCGAGACTAAAATAGGTGGACTTAGTCAATTGAACATACTGGAAATTAAAGGAGTTAAAAGAAAAAGAATCCTCCACCACCAACCTTTGTCATGACATTCTACCTGCCAAGGATTGGGATGGCAACTCAAACCTGTCTCAATCCTCTCCGGAATTTGTTTGGGTTATCTTATTTCAAAACAAACATCAATTCAAATTAAAATTTCCAATATATATATATATATATATATATATATATAATGTCATTTTCACACTTTACATAAGAATTTTGACACTGTTGTTTAAATATTAATAACGTAAAAGTTAAAATATATGTATTAATTGCTGAAACTATATAAATTTAATAAAAGAACTGAAATTTATGGGGTTCAATAATCTTCCTTTTTATTAACATTTTGAAAAGGATTCAAAAGTTTTATATCTTCTATTATTTTGTTTTTGTATTAAACTTAATATCAATTATTATAATTTAGTAATTTTATTTTTTATTTTTTTAAATTAGTGAAGAAGGGAATTCAAACCTAAGAGCATAGGGTGGGGACATTTAAGGCCTTCCCCTTTACCGCATGGGCAATACTTCATAAGGTGGGGGCAATTAAGGTAGGTCCCTTTACCACTTGGACAACACCGCCACACCTATAAGTTAAATGAATAACTATTAGATTCGCAGCTAAATCCAATATTAATTTCACAATCTCAAATACCTTGCCCTTACCTAAAATAATTTCGAGTGAGACTCTAGTTAGGCCCACTCGTGTCCTATCTTTATTTTTTTTTTCTTCTATTGGTAAAAAATTCATACACCCACTTTACTCTTTTGGAGACTCAAACCCTTACCATTCACTTTAAAAGGTATAGAAGATATGTTGTACTACAAGGCCCTTGATAGGTCCCATCTCCATCAAAGTTAAGTAAGAATGCTTTAACGATAATTGTGTTAATAATTTACCTTTTTCAATTCTATTCTCTTTTTAAATTTTTTTTTTTAATTAAATGATATTATAAAGTATTACAAATTTATTATAAAATTAAAAAATGACATGCGCTTTGTGTCTTTTTTGAGATATAAATGATATTATAAAGAATTAAAAAAATATATTATAAAAATAAAAAATGACATGCGCTTTGCGTCAAAAAATTTCACAAAAAAAGGAAAAAAAAATGGAATACAAACTCGATCATATCCAAACTTAAGCCCAATTGAATATAACTTTCAATTTAAGCCCAACTAACTAAAACTTTCAATCAACCTCCCAAACCCAAGCCCATCCCATATGCAAATATAAGCCCAATACATATCCAAATCTTTTTTTCTAACGGATTTAATATAAAACAAAATAGAATAAGCATATCTTTGAACTCGCGCCTTTCTAAAGGATTTTTTATTTTTTTTTTATCATGTCAGGAAATTCATATGCACACACCCATTTTATTCATTTAGATATTCGAATCTTCACTATCTACTTTGAGTGATAGAGGAGATACCATTGAGTTACAAAATCCTTAATTCTTTCTAAAGTATTCATAAACAACAAAAATAGATTAAAAAAGAAAGAAATTAGGAGAAGAATGTTAATTACGATTATAAATGTGTTATGCATATTTAAAAGTATAAAAATTGAGTTATAATTTTGGTTCGAGTTGGAATTGAGTTGTTGATAGTTGATACACTATTCTTTGTAAAACTCAAATTAATTTAGGTTGATTGAGTTATAATTTTGGTTTGAGTTGGGACTGAGTACCGTAAAACTCAAATTAAGTTAGGTTTTCTACGTGGTCTAAGCTAAATTTTAACAAAATGGTTGACCAAATTCGTAAAAAAATTAGATTTGCTTTGCATTAGTCTGTCCAAGTTATACACTTTAATCGTTTATTTTGTATGAATGTAAAGATCATGTGAATTTAAATGAATGAGTTTTCCTAGTTTTATAGTTGTAAATATTAAAATAAAATCATGGCAAAAATATTGCAAAAGACAATTTTATATTCACATGATCTTTACATTCATACAAAATAAAAAAATAAAAAATAATAAATAAATAAATAAAAAAAGATACGACCAAGCTCTGGAGGATAAAATATAGCTCACTCACTTATGGTACGCCCGTCCAAAAGATGGCCTCTCCTTGGCTACACTTCCGACCTCATTAGGTTCTGTTACTATTTATAAACAACACACTCCACCACATAATATGATATTATTTGCTTTGGATTCGAGCCTACAAAAATTTGTTATTGAATTTTACCCCCAAAATGTCTCATATATATAATACTTTCCAATTTCACACCTAGATTGTGTATGTGTAGCTCGCCCAGTATGATACACATGATCTTAGTCACACAATTCATCCAAAAGGCTCTCTGAATTTGCAATTTGGGAGCGCACAAAATCTGCGTCGCAAATTTATTTTCCTAATTCATGATTTTCATACGAATTTACTTTATATAACTAAATTTGACAGAGTCTCAGTGATATAGAATTTCTATATTATCATATATACATTTATTACTTACACTATTACTCAATATATACATTAATTACTTAAATTTCAGTATGTGTTGCTATACTACCATATATATATATATATATATATATATATAAATTATGAGCACTGCTATTTCACCCGACTTAAAATAACCAACTAGGTACCAACTTTTCATTGCTGTACAAGTGTCGTGTTGTAACTAGTGCCCTTTCTAAAAACAAAAACGTCTTTCTCCTCTTCACCGATGCTCCAACGCTCTCCAAATCACAGACACCCACTCAAGCAGTGGAGCTCCGCCGTTTCCTCTCTGTCCTCCCAGATTGTGTCCGCCAAAACACTGCTCACACTCCTCACTTTGACCTAACGCCGATTATGGGATCGTTCGAATTTTGGACACCTAAATCTGGCCGAAACGACCAAGCTTCTCCAAATGGTCTCGATCTCTCGATTCTCTCCGATTGGAAAGGCACTTGTGAAAAAAACACGCCGGATTTTATTTCTTGGGCATATAATTGAAAAATCATCGGCTGCGAAGTAGGACATGGGAAGGCTTATGGATGAAAACGAATCTCAAAATCTCTAAGAGTAAGGCCATGGATTGCATACATCTTTGTGCAGTTCCTTAAGTAATTTCATCCTTCTTTCTCTATATATAAATGTTTACATATAAATATATATATTAATTCTCAATTACTGTTCTTGATATCCAAAAAAATAAATAAAAAAATTGCAGATGACAGAAAAAGAGAACTAAGAAGCCAAATATATATGCAAACCCATTTTTTTTTCTTAATTTTTTCTGTCTTGGGGTGAATTTTTTTTTTTTTTTTTTTTTTGCAGATGACAAAAAAGAGAACTAAGAGACGAAATAGATATGCAAACCCTGTTTTTTTTTTTTTTTTTTCTCTTGGGATGAAAACCGCTTAAGCAAAAATATGTTCAACTTGTATATAGAGAGCTTCAAAGGAAAGGAAGAGGAAAGTGAAAGGCAGTTTTTATCGATAAGAGAAAGTCTTCAAAAATATCATTTTCCATTAATTATACATATTTAAAAATATATTATTAAAAAACTTCTCAATTAGAGAATATTACAGATAAATCAAGCATCTATTAGTGAGAAAAGTTAGCTTATTTATTACATATATCATTAATAGAATAAATAATTATGAATATATTTGCATATGGATTTAAATAAATAAAAATATAAAATATATATGTCATCCACTTAATATATTTATTTAAACTTAATATACGGACGCTCTTAAGACGTTCTAGCTCTAAATCTTTTTAGACTTTGACGCTTTCGCGCTCTTGCTTTTGCTCCCGCTCTAAAATTTTTTAGACTTTGATGCTTTCGTGCTATCGCTTTCGCTCTCGCTCCCGCTCCCACACTCGCTCCCGCTCTGTGTGACTTAGCACATGATTGCCACATTCTCGATTAAACAAAAAAGACTATTAACTGCTAACCAGCTTCACAAAATTCACACTACCATTTTACACAACTGAGACCAAATAATTTATCAAGTATAAAATGATCTAAAATCATACGTGTTTGTGGTTTTAGCAAAACCTGCTCAGATGGTTAGTTTATATGTTTGATTTTCTTTTTTAAATTTTAGAACTTTGTTGAAGAGTTAGGCTGGCGATTTGTAATTATGAAAACAGTTTTTGTTCTCGAAAAACTGATAACAGAAAATTGTACAAAAAAAACTCACTTGATTCAGTTTTCTAAAAACTAAGTTATAAAAATACTTGTTTTCAGACAACAGTCTTTCATAGTTCTCTGAAAACTGTTCTTTTTTTTTTTCCTAAGTTTATGAGAACTGTTTTAAAAATTATAAACCAAACCAACTCTTATTAAATAGTTTTTATGAATTTTAATTCTATGTTCAATGTCTTCTTTTCTTGAATGTCCAAACCATTTCGACCATCCAGATAAATTTACTTAAATTAACTAGTATTGTTGTAAAAGCTTTAGTACAATGCCCCGCGCGCGCGGGGGGGGGGGGGGGGGGGGCGGGAACAAAAAGAAAAAAAAAATGAAAGGGGGGAAAGAAAAAGAAAAACAAAATGAAAGTAAAGCAAAACTAAACATTTGACAATATTTTCCAAAAAATAAAAAATGAAATGCTTTAAGACTCGAACTTGCAAAATATGTAAAAAGACAATTTCAAAGAACATTCATATTGGAACACTGAATCTGCACTATGAATTTGGAATTAAAAAAAAAATTCAAAAAATTCCTTAACAATAAGTATAGTGTTGCGTTTAGTGCATTAAATCAACACTAAAATTTTCTTCAATTTCAAATCTATATTGCGAATTTGTTGCTCCAAAATGCAACATTACTGTTGTTGTTAAGGGTTTTGTGATCTTAATGATCATCTTTGTTATAAAGAGGCACCGACGTATCCAAGGCCCAATTGGGGCAATTATCTCCACTGAAATTTTTACTTTTTATATTATATACCTATATATATATATATATATATATATATTTATATTTAGATTATATACCAATAAAATTTTAATAGTGCTCCCACTAAAATAATAACAAAAATTCCACTATTACCCCCACTCAAGTATTTGAAATATTTTATTTATTTATTTATTTAATTTTTTTTTTTATAGCCGCCCACTTTCACATAAGACTAAAACTCATTATCGCAAGATGTCATCAAACATTTTACTAGCTACCTGCTACATGTTGACTAAAATGTGAAAAACATGAGAAGGCCGCAGATACGATAAATTTGAGACTTTTGGGTCTCACATCAATCCTTGTAAAGAAACATGGCAATAGTAACTAATAAAGTAAAGATCTTAGGTTGACCAAATATAAAGTAACATTCCCTACTTCTCGTTTGTGAAAGCTTTAGACAAAAGTTTTTTATTTTTATTTTTTTTATTTAACTTATTATAATATTTTATTATAGTTAAAAAAAATAATTATATTTGTAGATATTCTTGCATGAATAATTATTTTATTTTATAGTTGTCACTCACACACACATGTCTCTATTGAAACTTGAACTTTTGACCTTTTTTTGAAAAGTAATAGTCTAATATCACTAGACCACTGACCCATTCATAATTATTTAATAATCATCAATAGATGCTCTATAAATGGTCTCCACTCTCGCACAATATAGATGGCATGTTCCCACACCCTAATTTTGATCATGCATGTTTTTTGGGCTTCAATTATAACAACGAAAAGAATAATAGTAATTATAGTACTACTCAAATTGAGAAATTAGAGAGACAAATAAATACATTAACATGAATTACGGGTGCAACTTGTGCTTAGCAACTCGAATCCACCCGAACCCAACTTAATTTTTTGGGAGTTTGGACAATTATTTTTTCAATTAGGTTAGGTAAATCTCAATCCAAACTTAATTAGGATTAACCTTGGATTAGGGTACTAGCAACTCAAATTCTAATATCATTTCTGTATGTGTGCGTGTGTGTATATATATATATATATTAAATACATTATATATAATATTCAAACTATGTTCACCTTTTTTTTTTTTTACTTTCTTTATTTAAATCTTAATTTATTATTTGTTAATACTTTGGATTCATTTATTAAGAATTTGTTTGTAATTTATTAAAAAATTGTAAAAAAATTTAATTTAATTTAATTTTTATGCTTAAGAGTAATTTGATCTAAAACTAACTCATATTAAATTTTCAACGTGGAGATTGATTATATGGATAATCCGAATTAATTCGACTTTGCTAATTTGAAATTTCAATTAAGCTATGAACAAGAGTTTAAAAATAAAAAAAATAATTCAACTACAAAAGCTCACAAAAACCTAAAATCAAATGAAAGGGAAAATTAAACTGAATTATGCAGAAAATACACCATAGAAAAAGAAAAGCCCTGACCTGTATTTTCTGTGTCAAATATCTGTCCAAATTTTAATTTAAATAGGCGTGTGTAAAGCTCACAAAAAACTAAAATCAAATCAAAGGGTAAGTTAAACTGAACTATGCAGAAAATACACCATAGAAAAAGAGAAAGAAAAAAAAAGAAAAAAAAGTCCTAACCTATATCCCTGTGTCGCAAATGGCTCGATAGCCCAGTGGTTAGTGCCTCCGGTGAATTTTAGGAGTCCTCTTTATACCTACTAATTTAACTTCTAATCCTTCTTGCCTTGTAAAAAAAAAAAGAAAGAAAAAAAAAAAAAATCCCATGTCAAAAATATGTCAAAATTTAATTTAAATAGACATGTGTAATAATATTAAATAAGCGTAGTAGAGTTTTATAGAAACTCTTAAACTCTTTTTTAAATAGAAAACATATGTGGTAGAATTTTATACAAACATTTGTAACAACTAATTTTTTTATTTTTTATTTTTTTTTGGAATTTTCAAAAAAACTATTGTTTTTTTGGAGAGTTTTATAGAAACTATATATATATATATATATTTGTTTATATTTTCTTTTATTGAATTTATATAAATTAATATATGTACTGAAACACAATAATGTACTGAAACTGTTTGTACTTTTAATAAAAAAACTCTCTCTATATATATATATTTAAAAAAAAATAGAAAACGTATTTGGTAGAGTTCTATTGAAACTCTATATATATTTGTTTAGATTTTCTTTTATTGAATTTATATAAATTAATATATGTATTGAAACATAATAATATAGTGAAAGTCTTTGTATTTTAATAATAGATAGATATAGATATAGAAATATATATATATATATATATATATATATATATATATATTTTGAATAATTAAAATTTTATAGTGAAAAATCTTCTGCCCCATAAATGGTGGGACCCGACTGGCACCTTTTGTAACACGGCTAACGATTGGGGCACGGGTTCTAGTGGCCGCGTGAACCCTGTTCGGGACAACGAGGTTTATTAGGGAAGTTTAGCTTCGCTCTCTCTCAGACTCTCTCACTCACACCAAAACCAGTTTCTTGAATCATCGACAGCTCTTTCTCATCGAAATTCCTTTTCTTGAATCATCGATAAATTGTTGAAACCATCATAAAATATGGTGAAAACAAAGCATAAGAAGACCAAACCTCAAAAACAGGCCCATGTAAGTATCTTCAATTCCCACCCGTTCATGCTTAATGTTTTCATCACTTTTACACACACAAACACACGCACAATTGATTGATGATTTGTTGAACTAATGGAACTCCACCCTAGAACTGGCTATAAGTGAGTTTTTGAAGCTCAGTGATCGCTTTAATGTGTATTATAGGGTTACCCCATCCTAACAACATTAGTGTTTATTAGTATTTATTTTTTGGGTTCTTCATAGTTGCAGGATTGATATTTAAACTCTCAGTAATTTTCCTTGTTGGGAATTTCCATGTTGAAGGCATAAACTCATCTTTATCAGTAATTTCTTGTTGGTTCTTCATAGTTCTGGATTTTGCAAAACCTTTTCTTTCATAATTTGACTGTACAGCTAGAATTTAGTTTTCGTCTGTTTATTCATAGCTTTTCCCAATAAGTATAATCCACGGAACGCTGAGAGATGCAGCTCAATCCATATAGAAGCAAGGTGTACAAAATCCAGAACAAAAACTCGATGTTAAATTGTTAACCAACAACTTTAGAAAAGGAACCAATAGAGGCATATCAGTAATATACAATGTAACCAATTGAGGTACTCGATAAATTCTTTTCGGCTTTTATAGTGCTGTGCCGGTTCATTATAGGAGCATAACAAACATAAAACTTGTTAGCCGGTTTATCCTTTCTTTTCAGTTTCATAATTCTAATTTTAAGAATTAAGGATTGGGGTGGAATGGAAATACTACATTAACCGTTGCTTTACTGTCATAACAACAAGTCTATAAGATCTAATATCTTAATCAATCCTTGGATGTTCCGCTTTAGTAGGAAGTTTTAAACTTGTTTATATAAGCTAGGGTTTTTGGTTGAAGTCAGATTACAAAAATTCATGGGTGAATCTACTTCAGGCTCGCTTGATCTATCTTTTTGTTGAAGTGTATGAATGCTTGGAAATTCATGTCCGCTACATTACATTACATGCCTTGTTCGTGTCACCGCAATTGTGAAGGATTGACCTGTTTCCCAAAGCTCTAATACATCAGAACACACTATGTCCCAATTAGTCCTAGAAGAGGATTAATATGTCTAATGCACACTTTGATAATTTTTACTTTACTAAAATTTAACCAATTTGAAATGACTGATTAATCATGCTCATATGTATCATCTAATCTAACAATCCAAATTAGAAATCAATGAAGGAAAGTAAATTAGAGAGACAAATATTTACATGAAAAACTCCAAAAGGGAAAAATCAGGGCCCCAACTAGATGCAAATAATTCACTATAATCGAAGACGGAACAACCTAGGTACAGACTCTCACCCCTAAGTATCACCTATAATGAATTTTCTGTGATCAATACTCATGGCAGCACTTCACTTGAGCTTTGCTATTGTTGATCAACTAAATTGTTCACCAACTCGATCATCTCTTCTTATAGGAGATTTATGAATCAACTCTATGTTGTTTGATGAATGGATGTTGTGGTTGATGAACTTCAAGTCGTTAATGAATATCCTAGCATCTGTTCATATAATAACTTAATATGATTTTCTATTTAGAACACCACTATGTGAAAAAAAGAACTATCAATATTTTCCCTCGTTAATCTCTCTCACATGTAGTGTAATTGTGTTTTCCCCATGTTTAGAGAACCCTAGGACACGATGTTATTCTGTTAGAATGATTAGAGATTGATTAAGAATATTATGGATTAGTTTTGGAAGGTTCAAAACCAATTCAGACTTGGAAATGTGTTTCACCTACTATAGGCATCCACCGATCTATACAAGGCAAGTTCAGTCTATCCAAGTAAGTGTTGTGGTGACCGAATGACACACTGAGGCTTCAATTGTACCAAATTATTATTATTATTTTTTTATAAGACTTTAATTGTAGCATTTTGGAGCGAGTTCGATCAATCGAAGTCGAAATTTGATAGATCCAAGCATTCTGCCGAATTTTATTGCAGATAGTCTGACTTTAGATGCTTTATTGAGTGGTTAGATGGACATGAATTAGACATATAATATATCGTGGAAAGCTTATCGAGTTTAGTTTCTAGAAATATAAAGTTAATCATGACAGTCCAACTACTCTATATTTAATGATTATTTGACGGCACAAATTTTAGCTTTCACAACTTGAAATCCTTACTAAAATAAACTAAGGTGGTTTTCAACTCAAAAACTTAAATACAGCTTCTTAACCAAAATTAAAGTTTCCAGATTCATTTCCAATTTAATAGTATTTAATTTTGAACTTTATAAATAAGCTTAAAATAATTCCAAAATAGTTTAAGTTTCCTAATTGATGCTAAATTATTTTTAACCAATTTTTAAAGTCAACTAGAAACTTTCTAGACCAACTCAATTATTAATTAATCACTCCCAATTATGCCTTTTAGGTTACTTTTTCTAAATTGTGTAATTGATGGAGCTTGAAGCAAGATGTTGATGTGATCTTTTAGCTCAGTCTTCAATTTACAATGATACTTTCAACGTTCACTGAACTAACATAACACTATAGTCTTAGACACAACTTTTGGACATGGAATATGCCAACATGTGACATTTTTTCCTAACATTCTCCTCCTTTGGCAACTTTGTGACAAAACCAAGTACATACATATAAGAATGAATGACTCAACTCAACCACAAAAACCGAATCATTCTAACGTGTAAAAGAAGTCTAGAAGGAAGACTGTTGGTCTGTAGTTTAGAGAGAAAGAGACATCTTAAAGAATTTTGTTGTGGTTTGAAAGATGAGAGAGTAGGGTTTTCTATGCCTTATGGAGTAGAAAGTTGTGCAATAATGAAGTACCACCATCGTTGTTGCTGAGATGTGCATGCTGAAATGGATAAGTAGCATGAACTGGATAGAAATTATCAAGGTCGAATGAATACTGGAGGAAAAAAAAAATGAATGGATTTGATTAATGATATGTCTTTGAGATGGTTTGGTGTGCCAGAGATAACTGATGGCAGCAGTAAGGTACAAAGAATTTGATTAGTTTAGACTGGAGGAATATTGAGAGGAAGAATTGAAGGCACTACACGACCTGCATGAGCAACCCTTGACGTAATCAATGGTATTTCAGGCTTGATATAGACAACCTAAGGTAGTGAAGCTGGTGTTTTGACTTTTGAATTAGGAGATAATTGCAATTTTCAGCCATCTGGTATTAGCTGGACTCATATATTTTGCTACTAAAATCCAGTAGTGAAGCTTCCATTGTTAGTTGATTCCTAAAACATTGTGTGACTGAATTTCTTTTATGCTGGAAAGATCAAAAAGCATGGAAAGCATGCCGACATTTCCGAATTTCGTGCTCAGCTTGATGCATTGGGCTTAAAGATTATCCAAGTGACGGCAGATGGTAATTGTTTCTTCAGGTCTGTGCTTGGTTGATAACCTCATTTTGGTTGCTGATCATAATATATACTATCAATGTAATTCTGGAAGTGTCATTTTGGATCTTTAACTTGATTTTTCTTGTTTATATGCAGAGCATTAGCAGATCAGTTGGAAGGCAATGATGAGGAGCACGAAAAGTACAGGAGTATGGTGGTGCAATATATTTTGGTATATGTTCAAAGTCTATATATTTTTCTCTTGCTTAAAGCAGACTTTGTCCTTGCACTTCCATTGAAAGGCATTGCATTTATAAAAATATCCCTTGAATTAATATTAATAGGTTTTGGTTCTCCTAATAATTTTGTGACTTGGGGATTAGTTGTTGGTTTTTTTGAATTACGTTTTTCCTTGCCCTCTCAAGTCTTGTGAAGGTTATTTTAGTTTTCACTTTTCATGTTAACCTGCAATATACTGCCACCAGGTTAATTTCTTTCAGCATGTCTAGGATAATATGTATTTGATTGTTTATCTTAAATGTATTTTTTCTTTGCGATTCCAGACATTGCTATCTTGCAAGGACTATGTCACTTTTTGATTAATGAGTTGAGATTGAATAATTTCCCACTACTGCTTTTTAATTATATTTTAAAATTAAAATACCAACAGATTAGTAAATTTGATATTGGAATTATTAACAGAAGAACCGTGAGATGTATGAGCCCTTTATTGAAGATGATGTACCATTTGACGAATATTGTCAATCAATGGACAAGGATGGCACATGGGCTGGACATATGGAATTGCAAGCTGCTTCTCTTGTTACCCATACTAATATATGCATACACCGGGTAAGATCTTATTTCCTTCTTTCAGAATTGTCTCTTTTCCATCACATATCTTTACATCGTTCATGACACTGATGTCTATTGAAGATTTAATGGAGGAATCAGTGGAGGAAAATCTTTCAGTAATTGATGTTGCTTCATATTATTGAAGATTTGGTATTACTAGAGGAACCAGTGGAGAAAAATCCTCTTTGTTTCCTATTTTCTAATTCTTTCCATTCTCATAATTTATTCTCTTATATAAAGGAGCCTTCACCATTATATTGTATATTGTTGAAATATCTGTATCATTATTTTTATTTTTATTAGTTGTTTTCAGCCTTTTATTAGGTATTTTATGTAAGATCCCTATTATCATGGGAGATAAGATCCCTGTAATCATGGGATCACGTAGATAAGATCCCCATAATCATGCGATCATGTAGATTTTGGCATATTTCCTGCTTTTCTTTGATTTGGTTTCCTTTCTTTGTACCCTATTCTTGTATAAATATAGCTTTTGGCTCTCGGTTTGAGTAAGCCAAAATCCAAAACTTATTCTTTTAGGTATCAGAGCAAAACAAAAACCTTTGCCTCCCCAACGCCGCCACGTTCTCTCTCCCTCTCTCCATTTTCCCTCACCTCCGGCGCACCTCCATCTCCTCCCAGCCCTTGCGCCGGACCCCTCGGGTAACCCTCTGTTTTTCACTCATTTTTTAGGAGAATTCCCTTAGGTTTTTTATGACCTAAGGGTCCTTCTAGTGTTTTTTTTTTTCTTTGTGGGCTGCCGGTGTCTGTTCGGTAGCATATTTGGAGGAAAGCGCAGATTTTTTTGGCCTTGTTTTTTTTCTCTTTCCTCCTGCTTTGACATGTGGACCAGCCTTATTTTGGTACTATGACTGATTCTAGACTATCTAGTAGCCAAAAGGACACTTTATCCTCGGTCCATCATACTTTATCTTCTGTACATCATACTCCGGCACAACGGGTTACTAATGTGCTCTTGAATGGGTGCAACTTCGTATCTTGGTCCCGTTCTCTTCAACTCTATATTGTTGGAGGGAAAAGGAAAACTGGTTAGCTTTTGGGTCTAGTCAAGGAACCGGAAAAGATGGATACTAAATATATTGCATGGGACATGGACAGGTGCACCATTATGGGTTGGATCTTCAACTCAATGGAGGAGCGTATCTATAATATGTTCATGTTTTACATTTCCGTTTTTCGTCTGTGGCAAACCCTTAACAAGATGTATGCCCATTCCCTCAATGATGCTCGTATCTTTGAACTCTATCAACAGATTGCTCATGCATCTCAGGAGACACTCAAGCTAGCAGTATCAGAGTATTTTGGGTACCTCATATCGAGGTGGGAAGAATTAGCATAGTATGAACCTCTCTCCGATTTCTCTGAAGAAGCTGCAACTCTTTTGGTCAAGAGATTGGACTGCTAGCATACCTACAGTTTTTTATGGGTTTATGATCCGAGTATGATGCTATTAGAATTCAGATCATAAACACCTCTCCTATGCCTAATTTATATGATGCTTTCGCTATTGTTGACCATGAGGAGCATAGACGTCAGATCTCTCAGTTAGTAGCTTTACTAGAGCCTCTAGTTGATCAGATGGCTCTTGCTGCTAATTCTAGACTTTCAGAGGGAAAGGTTATTTGTCAACATTGTGGAGCCACGAGTCATGTAAATGATTGTTGCTTTAAGCTTCATCTCGAGCTAAAGCAGAAATTTTCTCGCAATCGTCCTTCTGGCTATGGCCGCACTGCCGCAGTAGCCGATACTATTGGTGGGTATACTACTCACATATTGTTGTCCCTCCCGCTTCAACTCCTCCTAAACCATCTTTTCAGGACTTTAATCAGTTACAGTCCTGGTCAGCTTCAGGAGCAGTTCAGAGCTTTATCTACCAGGACTGGCTCTTTTATTCCCACGGCTACTATAGCTATAGGTACTCCTTCTGCTTTTCATGTTAAAGCGGGAAAACATACTTGGATTCTGGATTCCGGAGCCAATGATCATATGATTGGTGAGTTGTCATTATTTTCTACTCTCGTTACCCCTGTTAATCAGACTGTTAGTCTAGCCAATGGGTCGACCACCATTATTCGTAGCAAAGGAGATGTTCATCTATCCCCTGATATTATTTTGCCATCTGTTCTTTATGTTCCTAACTTTGCATTTAATCTTCTATCTGTTAGCAAACTTGCCAAATCACTAAACTGTGCAGTGATTTTCTTTCCTCATTATTGTGTTTTACACGACCTGTGTTCGAAGAGGATTTTTGGCAGGGGATATGAGCACAATGGCCTCTAATACTTTAGGGATCCTCCGTCGACACCTCCTCCACATGCTTCAAGCCTCCAAGCCTTTGTTCTTCCAGTTTCTAAGTCTTATGATTTTTCTTTTCAAACTTTAAATTTATGGCATTCTCGTCTTGGGCATGTAAACTTTCAGTATTTATGTCTGTTTTCCCCTTCATTAATAACGACTTGTAAGGATAATAAGTTTCAATGTGAGATTTGTGAGCTTTCTAAACATACTAGAACCAGTTATATTTCTCATATGCATCGTGCACTTAGTATGTTTGATCTCATACACTCTGATGTGTGGGGTCCTTCTCTTGTTACGGCTTTTTCGAGTCATCGTTAGTATGTCACATTCATTGATGATTATTCCCGCTGCACATGGGTATATTTACTTAAAAAGAAATCTAAAGTTTTTGCCCTTGTTCACTCAATTCCTCCAAATGATCAAAACTCAATATAAAATTGTTGTTAGGAATATTAGGAGTGACAATGGTCGTGAATATATTTCCAATGAGTTCCGGTCTCAACTTAACCAACATGGTATTCTTCATCAACTTACTTGTCCATATACCACTGAAAAGAATGATGTGGTAGAGCGTAAAAACTGCCAACTAATGTTAGTTCTTTGATGTCTTTTAAGTGGTATGAATGTACCAAAGTCATACAGGCACATAGCGGTTCTTACAGCTACTTTTCTCATTAATCGTACCCATAGTATAGTGTTAAATGGTAAGCCCCCCTTATAAGTGCTTCAGCCTGATATTACTCTTTTTTCCATCATGCCTCGGGTGTTTGGATATATATGCTTTGTTCAGAATCGTAACCCTTCTCGTACTAAACTTGGTGATAAGGCCATTAAATGTATCTTTTTAGGATACTCTTCAATGTCAAAAGGTTATCGGTGTTATGATTTTGTACACAAATACATGTATCACTCTCTTGATGTCACCTTTCATGAACATACCCCTTTTTATGGTTCTAACACTATCTTGCAGGAAACTTCTACTCTTGATCAAGAGGCTTCTCCTCTTGCTCGTCCTCTTCCGATTTTTCAAAAAGAGTCTTCTCCTGTGGTTTCCTCACCCCTTTTGTAGGTATATTCTCGCCGCCCTTGTGCTTCGCCTCTATCCTCCTCAGATACAGGTTTAGGTAGATCTTCTCTCTCTCCTTTACATTTCTCTGACCTTGTTCCTAAGTCTCGGTATCCTACTCGGGACCGCAAACCCCCTGCTCGATTTGGATTCGCTTGTAGTACTAATCATTCTATTTCGCAGTATATCTCTTATGATGGTCTTTTAGGGTTTTACCGAGCCTTTCTAGGCAAACTTGATTCCATTTCTATTCCCAGAAATGTCTATGAGGCTTTTCGGAATCCCAATTGGATGTCTGATATGATGGTAGAAATGGATGCTTTGCAGCAAAATGAACATGGGAGCTTGTATCTCTCCCTCCTGGTGAAAAGAAAGTTGGTTGCAAATGGGTATTCAGTGTTAAATATCTGGCCGATGGCTTTATTGATCGGTATAAGGCTTGCTTGGTGGCCAAAGGGTTTACTCAGATTCCTAGTAAAGACTTTAATGATACCTTTGCTCCAGTGGCTAAATTGACCTCAGTTCGTTTGCTTGTCTCCCTGGCTGCCTCTCACAATTGGCATCTTTATCAGCTTGATGTGAAGAATGCTTTCCTTAACGATAATCTTCTTAAGACTATTTATATGGATCCTCCACCCGGTTTTCGGGTTGGGGGGAGTATGCTGGAAAGGTTTGTCGATTGCGGAAGTCTTTGTATGGGTTAAAACAATCTCCTAGAGCTTGGTTCAGTCGCTTCAGTGATGTAATTCTATCCATAGAGTTTGTTAAATGCCATTCTGACCATACATATTTTATCCACCGTTCCTCCACTGGTTGATGTATCATTCTTCTTGTCTATGTTGATGATATCATCATTACTGGCAATGGCATTCCTGGGATTGCTCAAGTAAAGCTTCAATTGGCTAAAGCTTTTGATGTGAAAGACCTCGGGCAACTCATATATTTTTTGGGAATTGAGGATGCTAGATCTAAGCAGGGTATCTCTTTACCGCAAAGGAAGTATGTCCTGGATCTTCTTCGAGACACGGGTATGCTTGGGTGTAAACCTACTTCCACTCCTATGGATCCTAATCTGAAGATCTCGGCTGAGTCTGGAGATCTCCTTTTTGATCCCTCGCAGTATCAGTGATTGGTAGGAAGATTGATTTATCTTACCAAATCTCGTCCTGATTGGCTTTTGCGGTTAGTGTTGTGAGTCATTTTATGCATGCTCCTTGTACCAGCTCATATGGATGCAGTATATCATATTCTTCGATATCTTAAGTCCTGTCCTGGACTTGGATTATTATATTCTTCTAGTAGGCAGGTTAGGCTATCCTGTTTCAGTGATGTAGACTATGCTGGGTCCAAGACTGATAGACGTTCCACATCTGGCTTCTGTACTTTCTATGGAGATCATCTTATATCTTGGAAAAGTAAGAAGTAACTTGTAGTTTCGAGATCTTCAGCAGAGGCTGAGTATCGTGCCATGGCCTAGGGTACTTGTGAGATTCTCTGGCTTCGATCTTTCTTAGAGGAGCTAGGGCTAAGTGAAAAATAGTCCATAGACTTGTTTTGTGATAATAAGTCAGTCATCATGCTTGCTTCAGATTCTGTTCTTTATGAGAGGACTAAACATATAATGGTGGACATTCATTTTATCAGAGAGAAGGTTCGTTCGAGAATTATCAAGCCGTGCTTTGTTCGTTCCTCTAATCAGTCGGCAGATGTGTTCACCAAATCCGTTGGTCCATCTTTGCTTCATTCCTCGATTACCAAACTGGGCTTGATTGATATCTTCATTCCAGCTTAAGGGGGAGTATTGAAATATCTGTATTATTATTATTTTTATTTTTATTCGCTGTTTTCAGCCTTTTATTAGGTGTTTTATGTAAGATCCCTATTATCATGGGATCACGTAGATAAGATCTTTGTAATCATGGGATCATGTAGATGAGATCTCTATAATCATGGGATCACGTAGATTTTGGCGTATTTCCTATTTTTCTTTGATTTGGTTTCCTTTGTTTGTACCCTATTTTTGTATATAAATATAGCTCTTGGTTTGAGTAAGCCAAGACCCAAAACTTCTTCTTTTTATATAAATTGAGAGAGTATTATAAAAGTGATGTAGCCATTTAGGCTCTTTGTGCCGTGGATGTAGGGCCCTAGTGGCTGAACCACGTAATATTTGTGTGTTCTACTTGTTTTATATATCTCTTCGCCTCCGTTTTATGTTTTTGCAACATGGTATTAGAACCTAATTTCTCTTCATAGGTTTGGACCCCTATTTTGGGGTATTCCCTTAGCATCTGAAATGTTGCTAAGCGTTTTTCGGTGATATTTGTGACTTGTTTGGGCTACCGGTTTGTTCGGAAGTAATGTTCTTCGCCTTTGCCGTGTCTCTGACAGTGTTTATTGACTTGTTTGGGCTGCCGGTGTGTTCAGTAGCATTGTCCTCGTCTCTGTCGTGTCTTAGGCAGTTTTCATCAACTTGTTTGGGCTACCGGTGTGTTCGGTAGTGGACATAGCTATAAGGGTTCGCCTTTCCCTCTTGAGCCATTTGACCTTCTTGATGAGAGCTTTCTATACTGCAGTCACTACCCTTCCTTTATTTGTGTCCCCTTCAAGCTTGGAGAGAGGCTTCCTTTTGTTAGCTACCTATTGTTGATTGGCAAGCGACTTCTCATATTGCATTTCCTCTACCTCTTTGAGAAGATGGACCTTGTCCCGAAGCTAGTAGTCACTATAGGTCTATTGCCTGAGGCTGATCTTACGCGGAGAAAGTCTTCCTTACACTTACAATAGGTACCTTGGGCACCAAACAAAGCTTCTGGCGCAAGCAAGCTCTTTTTGATGTTCTCACAAGCAACAAAGTAGCGCACGAGTGGGAGATGCAGCAGATCTCAATTCCCAAATTTCACTGTTACTTTCTTCCTTTTCGCCTTCCTCGTCTTCTCCGTTGAGATTTCGGCAAAGAAGCCTACCAATACATTGTAAGTCTCCGACAGTTTTTTGTAGGCTTGTTTGGGCTGTTGGTGTGTTCGGTAGCATTGTTCTTCGTCCTCTTCATCATTCACACTTATTGTTACTTGTCGTCTTAATGGCAAGTTGGGCATTCATACTCCAACTTGAGGGGTAGAATTGAATATTTAGTGGAAGAATCAGTGGAGGAAAATCTTTTAGTAATTGATGTTGTTAACTATTATTGAAGATTTGGTGTTACTAGAGGAATCAGTGGAGAAAAATCCTCCTTGTTTCCAATTTTCTAATTTTTTCAATTCTCATAATTTCTTCTCCTATATAAAGGAGCCTCCACCATTGTATTGTATTTGAATTGTGAGAGTATTATAAAAGTGATGTAGCCATTTGGGCTCTTTGTGCCGTGGATGTAGGCCCTAGTGGCTGAACCACGTAATATTTGTGTGTTCTACTTGTTTTATTTATCTTTTCGCTTCCGTTTTATGCTTTGCAACGATGTCTTATATTTTTCTCTTTCTTTAGGTTATTTAGGATAGTCTTAAAACCTTGCAGGCCTACGCAGTTTGTTAGATCACATAGTCAAATTCTTTGAGAACATTGTTTGGTTTTGCTAAATTAAAGGTGCCTTGAGGTGCCATAACTGCTACATTATTGTTTTAAGATATTCTAAATTAATTGGACCTTGGCATCTGTTTTTATCACAGAATATGTTTCCTCGCTGGTACATACGGAATTTTGGAGACCGTGAAGCTCGAATGATCCATTTGTAAGTCTAGAATGTTCCAAGTGATTTCCTCCCATGATTTAGAGCTATATTTAATACTTTTTTCAGGAAAAATGTTAATTGTGGACAAGAATTGGACTTGTGAAAATAATGTAGCATGCTATTCTATATTTCTTTAAAGGAATTTTTGTATAATGAAGTGTTGGTAATAAAGTGGATAGGTGAAAAGAGATTTTTGTAACTTAATTATGTGGTTGAACAGGGATTTGTAAAATTTAGTTGAGTTTTTGAAGATTTTAGGATTTTTAGTGTGAATGTACAACAGTAAGGGTGGACCTTTTTTTCTCCCAATGAATAAAAATTATATTGAAAAATGAGAAGAAAAGCCCACTTTCACACAGGTATGCACCAGCTAAATAGCTATGCACCAACCTATATATTTTAAGAATCTAAATCTCGAACAAAAGAGAACTCAAATCCTATGCTCTTTGAAGTAGCCTAAATAAACAGTTTCCTATTCATAAAATGCTTCAATCATGTAAGCGTCTCTTGTTCTGGCCCAAAGCTGCCACTCCTGAAATAAAAAAATAAAATAAAGTTGTTTGTGACAAAAATCTTTTGGACCCCAAATTCAGAGAAAGTTGAGGCTTGTAACTCCAATGTAACTTGGCATTGAAGAAATAAGTGATTACCAATTATGTCCTGTTTACATGTTTTGCTTCTAATTGGAATTGGCAATTATATGAATCAAAATGATTCACTGTCAATCTTCTGTTACTAACCACCTTCCAGTTGAAGAAAGCAACAATAAGGCAGGTATGGCAATCTGAAATTGTCTTTGTAGCTGTTGTGGTTTCTTTTCTATTTGGTGTTTAATGCTACCTTTATGGGAATGTATAAATTAATTTCTGTTATACAAGAGAATAATGCATACCAAGATGGTCTTGTAAGCTTATATAAGAAAAGTCATTTCACAGTGTTCGTCCTCATTAAATTGTTAATTAAGCGGCTGGGAGGGACATATTGGGCATTGACCTTACCTTTAGCATTTTTTTTTTTTAAACATAAAGTGGTGCATTTCACTATAGTGGTTATATGTGAAGAATTTGATTATTTTTTCGAAGTTTATTAACCTCATGCCATCTATGTTAAGGTTGCAACTTTTTGGTTAAAAAAAAGAAAAAAAGGGCTCGCCAGCCCACTGCACAAGGCTCCCGCCACTGTGGGGTCTGGGAAGGTCAAATGTACCTCTATATGTGGAGAGGGTGTTTCACTTTGCACCAAGGCCCGTCCTCAAATATTAATGTGAAAATTTCCGGGCATTGATGTGGAATAGTTGAATGATTGAAGTTTAAAGAGATTGATAATTATAAAATAGTGATGAGTCTTAAGCTTAACTTTTAAAAATGATTTAATTTACCCTGCTTTCATTTTGATTATTACGTGAAAAAACAGATATAAGGAATCAAATATGTAAAGTGACTCTACATTAAAATGATTTTGGGCTTGTACTGCATGCTTTAAACACTTTCTCCTTATAATACCAATGACTTCCCACGAATGCTTGCCTAGGAAGAATCATGTATCATTGATGCTTTTCAAGGCAAGGTAGCCTTTCAATTCCTAAAATATTATAGGCACATCAAATTTCAACACGAATTTGTTTAGAATTATTCAGTTGTGCTACAGCCCTTGTTGCCCAGAAATTTTTCTTAAGCTACAAGTTATATTCTTTTTATATCGGTTTCTGTCTTTGACCTTTATGGCATTAAACAAAAATTTTGGTTCTGCAAGTCAACTTGTTAATCATTTTGCAGATCTTATCATGATGGGGAACATTACAATAGTGTACGGTTAAAGGAAGATACTTGCCTTGGACCAGCTAGACCAATCATAATCAAGGTTTCCACCATTATTATTGTTTAATTTCTTTTTTAAATCTGTGATTCCTTATTGCATTTATTCTGTCGTACTTGCAAATTTGAAGATCTAGTTGGTAGCCTAATAAACTCTAGTTATGTGAAAGGCTGATGCTGACGTTTCAGCAACATCCCATCAAGCAAAAGCTGCTGTCACCAAGTCTAAAGGGGAAGCTGGTAAGAATTTTATGCATGCGGAACCCATCAAATTAGTCATGGTTGGAAGTGGATGCGAAAGTGAGAAAAAAGTTGAACAGGTGAGATTTGCTAAAGAACTTGCATGTTATTTGCCTCTCTTTGCATGTCTGCAGTTAGTTTGTGTTTTAAATATGGCTATCTTATCTTTGTTTTACTGTAATATTTAGCTTGCATAAAGCCTGTGAAGAACCTCTTTTTTTTTTTTTTTCTTTTTTTTCTTCAGGTTTTACAGCAAGTGGGTGGTGATGTTGATGCTGCTATAGAGTTTCTCATAGCGGAACAAGGAACAGAAGAGTACTTGGTTGAAAGTGATAATCTACCTTGTCCAGCGGATTCTTCTCATGGTAATGGCCGGTTAGTACTTCTTTCACATTGGAGACACTTTTATGTTGTTTTGTTGCTGAATCATGCTATTTATTTATCTTATTTCCATCTTGGAAGTTTGTTTCCTATACTATTAAGGAGGTATCTGACATCAAATTGGCGTTATGATGTTTGTTTACCAGTTGTAGCACCTATTGGTGTAATTAGTATTTTGTTGATTGGGCAAGTTTGCCTCTCACAAGTAACTCTTTTTAGAAGAATCATCACTCCTACAAATGTTCCAATTTAATCTTGCGTTTGTAGTCAAGTACTTTCTACTTTTTCTCATATTGTGAGTTCCTAGGCGACGGTGAAAGAGGGTACTGTGAACCAAGCAAGGAAGAACTTTCAGACAACTCATGCAAACTGGATACATCTTTCCATAAGGAAAGAACTACTGATAATGACAGTTCTCAGCAGGATGAGAAGGTTTTTCAGTTTATTATTTATCTATTTTTAATATAATCGAAATTAATTCCTTATTCTAGATTCATTTTAAAGTGATATTTTGTCTATCATTCTTTTGTGTGACAGAAAATACCCAGAAACAAGGTTTGTCCATGTGGTTCAAAGAAGAAATACAAGGCTTGTTGTGGATCAGTTGCCGGGAGATCCTCTGCTAAATTTGTAATGTATGTTTCTTGAAGACTGTTCTACTATGGGTTTATTTAAGTTTGTTAGAGTACAAGTTCTAGAGTTTATAATTATGTTTAAAGCAAGAAGTTATATTGGTTGACAATATAGGGAAGTATTGCTTAATAATGGTGAACATATCTACAGCTAGTTAATGTAGATGGAGCGCAATGCCACTTACAATGAGGTCACATTACTTCTGACTCTTTATTCCTTTATTTATTTTTTTCCCTTGGAACATTAAATTTAATCAGTAGAAATAAACATGACAAATTTTTTTGAAAATTGGAAGGTGGGGATGAAGGCATTTGTTAATACAGATCCTATACTTTTTTCTTCTTTGTTCAATGAGCTGTCATTCCTTTGGTGGCAACTCTGACTTAAGTTCCTTTAAGTCGCATTTTTCTAACATGGTATTATACTTGTAAGTTGTACTATGGAACTCTAGCAGAGGGATCTTGAATGAAAACTTGGATACAAAGACCTCAAAATATCAATATGGCACTTTGTTGAGAAATTCAACATTCAACTGAAGAAACCTTTTTTCTAATGGTACCTTAGTGACAGATGGAAAGATTTAGAAGATAAGAAACCCACCTGGTGATTTTGGATTGAGGTTGATTCTAGAGTTCGGAGAGACTATAGAGTTTGATGGGTGAAATTCTCCCTCCATCCCCAAAAAAATGTCCCACCTTTCCATTTTTCGCTGTCTCAAAATAAATGTCCCAATTGAAAAGTCAAAGTACTCCCTCCCTCCCAATTTAGTTGTCCATCTTTCCTTTCTAGGTTGTTAGCAACCATCTACTCCAAAAACTTAAGTTGTCAGAGAGGGTGTAACTTAAATATATAAATCCTTCAACATGCCTCCTCACGTGTGGCCTTTTGGTCCAACACGTGTTTTTCAATTTTTTAATTAGGGTGACGGTGAGGTTTGAACTCGAGACCTTTGGCTCTTATACCAAGTTAAAATTGAGGATGTGTTTGTAGAAACAGAGAGGAAGTGAAGAAGAGGAACAAGAGAGGAGAAAGAGAAGTTCTGTGAAGAGCGTGTGTTAGGGTTTCCCACACCTCTCACCTATTTATATATTAAGAAGATAAAATTACAATAGTGTTCTTAATGTATAAAATAAATAATAATAATAAACGGAATAATAATAATAAACTCTCTAACATGGGTTGTCCCAAAATAGTTGTCCACTTAAAAAGTTCAAACAATATATTTTACTTCTTTCCATAAAATACCCTTCAAGTTTTACTTATCAAAAAAAATACCCTTCAAGTTTTAAAAAATTTCAAACTTGATTATGTATATTCAAACTTGCAAGGGTAACTTAATAATTTTCAAAGGGGACAATCCAATAGTTACATGTCCCCTTAGAAAGTTCAACTCCCCAAAAGGGACATCTAATATGGGATAGAGGGAGTACAATTTTTTGTAACAGTACCAATTTAACCTTCTTGCATTGAACTTAGAAAAAGTAAACCATCACATCCTTGTGGACCCACTATGGATAGATTTGGTAATTCATTCGCTACCAATACAATTAAAAGTTACTAACCTCTTAAAAGTTTGATTCTCAAAAAGAGACATTTTTTTGGGACGGAGGGAATAGTATTATAAAAATCCGTGACTTGGTAAAATTGACAGTTGAATTGGAAAAGTGGTCATTCATTGCTAGAGATACCTAAGTTACATTTTTCATTCTCAGATCGATTGTACAAAACAGGTTCTAAGAGAAGGCTGCTGACTATTGAACAGGAGCAGGAGGGATGAACTGGAGAATTGCTTCTAAAGTACTTGTTTGATCGTTGAAAATATATCAAGTTAAAGGGAAAATTTGATGTGCAAGTATAGGGCCAGCTATGCCTCATTGTACACAGTATTAGATTGCATGATAACATGTATAGAGAAAAAATGAAGTCGATTGGGAAGCGAGATAGTAATATACATTATAAGAAGAGAAAATGTGAAAGCTTGGATTTTTGTTTAATAGAAGATACTGTGTTTATAATATTTATGTTTATTGCTTATTCCTTTCAACATTTACATTGTTATGAACTATTTGTTGGTAAAATATTTTCTTATCCAATTTAAAATTATACAAGTGGGCATGCATGGTTTAATAAATCTAACTTTTACTGAGGGTTTCTATATGTCAGGGTATGAATTTGGCATTCCCAACCAAATTGATAAATGTCATCATCTTGATTTTGGTTTACTAGCTGTTCTATAGGTGCTGAGTCCTGTCTCACAATCTTTTAATTGATAAAATTTGAAGAGTTGATGCATCCTTACCCTTGAACAACTGCAATCTTTAGACTACTTATGGAAAAGAACTAAAGTAGTTGATTTTCTTGATTGGATAAGCGTAATGGATATCCCGTGTATTGTGAAAGTTGTGGTTTGTAGCGTTGGTGATGGTTGATCATTGACCTGGTATTGAAGACGTTTTGTCCTTACTTGAGAAGGCATATAAATTTCTTTAATATCTATTATTATATATTACATTTCTAATGTGGTGGTGTTGTTTCAGAAACCAAACTGTTGACTATGGCAAGCGTCGAAAGGAAAGAAAGCAAGGCAAGAAAGGTGAAGCTGCTACTGTTGCAAACCACCATGGATGCGAAGGAGGGCCGCCTGACATGGGTGCACTTTGTATTTGAGCATCATCTGGAGGTATTATTTCCACTTGCAAGTGGAAAGCTCTAGTAGTCACTTTGTGTTGGTGACCTTCAAATTTATCAGAACAGAGGGATCACATCCTAGACAGCCCTTGAACTGAGTCCTATCCACATCCAATAAATATTGAGTGACAACTGAGTGATAATTATGATTCTAAAATAGTCTTTATGATGATGATCCATATAAAAAAATGCCAAATTAATATCCTTTCAGTGGTGATTTATATAAAATTTAAATGATATTTATGTTTCTGATTTTTGTGTCTTCCAACAGAAGGTGCTTATGCTGCTACAACTGAAATAGACATCTATTACAGGTGTCACAGGTCAGTGATGAGTTGTCTCTCATTTATGAACATGTTTAACTGCTGAAAACTCAAATAACCTTGCACAGTTCTTTTCCTTTAATCACGTGGGCCCAGTTATTGATCTCTACATAATAAGTTTCTTTCAACATTTATTTTTCGTGAAAAACATTGCAAAAACCATAAAGAGAGAAAAACAGTGAAAAGGAAGTACCACAAAAGAAAAAGTCAGCCACTGTTCCTTTTTCTCTCTTTCCCTAGCGAGTTTTGATTCTAGTGAGTATAACAACAGTTCTTCTACCCTAGAAAAGAGGCTTACCACTTACCCCTATACATCATAACTGTATGCAGAGTGAAGATGTAATTGATCATCTACTTTTCAACTGTACATTTGCCAAAGATCTATGGTGCTGGTTTCTGCATTTTCTAATTGGAATCGTACTGGGATGACTCTCTTCAGCAACTTTTCAACTGGTCTGTTGACAAATTCGAAGCTGATTCTAAGAAGACCTCTTCTGTAGAATGATACTTCTATTTTGTGGAATATTTGGAGGGTAAGTAACCAAAGACTCCATCAAGGCCGTTCTTAGAATGCTCATCATCTTCTTGCTAGGCTATTCTTAAGTTTCCATAATTTTATCAATGGTGATGGGTTTGGCCGACCTCATTCATATGGGATTAAGGCAAGGATGATGATGCTGATGAGTTACTCCTTTCTTCTATTGTACGGTGAGGGTATGCCCTCACCTAAATCCTTTCACTTTTCTACTTTTATAGTAATACAAATTTCCCATTGAGGCAAAAAGGAACAAAAGAAAAAAGAAAAAAAAACAACAACAGTTTTTCTTGCTTGACATGCATTTAGATATTAGTATTAGACTTAAACCTATGATTCCTATGAATATCATTATTTTATATTTTTAGAATATCCAGAGGGAATGCTGTATTGCTAGACTTTTGTCTCAGACATAAAAGCATGTCTGATCATGGAATGGTAATGGTATGGAGTAACTGTCGTCATTTAAAAAGTGATTGCTAAGCATGCATATATATTTGGTTCTTTCAGTTCAATTGTGCTTTGAAGTTTTTGTACTTGGTGTCCTTTTGCAGAAATGAAAATGAAATGTCTGAAATTTTTGGAAGGAAATGAAATGGACATTGTTTTTTATTTTTTTGAGGAAAATCAGAATGTGGTCAAGGCTACAATGTAATGACAAATTGCATGGCTTGTTAATGGTGGTTAATTCAGAGTGAGGAAGGTAGTGTGGGCAAGAGGCAGGATTCCCCATCAACTTTGAATTCCTAATGTTTGGGGCTCTTTTTTTGTTTGTTTGTTTGTTTTACTTGTGCACATTTCACAATTGGCCACTGCGGGGCTCGAATACCTCACTTTCTCTTTGAGGGAGGAGAAGTTATACCATTGTACTTTAGGAGGAGGAGGAGAAGTAAAAGTAGAAGGTGAAAATACTAATAGGCTACAACACATCGTCCTATGAGAACTTAAAATACTTTAGAAGGTGAAGCTTTGGTGGCATGTTACTGCTTAAGTGGGTATAAAACACAGATCACATGAAATTGTAAAGTTCCCTCATTTTTGGTTGAGAATGTATTGGCTTTTCAAATGAAGATTTCCCAACAATTTTGTTGTCATGTATTCTATGAGAAAAGCAATCTTATCAACAGTCATTATCACTAGAAGAATTTGACATATATGTATACACACGCACATACGATTCACTGGCTCTCTGGTGCACGAAAATGTATGCACACTTGAAATACTAGCCTTTAGATTTCATTGATAGTTTAAAAAGTAATGTATGCCTTTATATCCAACGCTTAAAATTTAATTCGTGAACAAATTCCTTGCACACGGATAAACAGGTGAAGAGTCCGATGAACTTGTACCATTTGTTTTTTCTTTTCTTATCTGAATATTGTATTTTGGTATACAACATTTGTGGGGATGCATGGGGTACAATGTCAAAGCATCACTAGTGGGAAAAGCTACTGCTGTTAGATGGAGTGGCTGACCCGACCTTGCAAGTCTCTCTATTCAACGATTATGAGGGTAAAATCTTAGTGAAAACATCATTAGTGACTTTCATGACTGATACGGAAATATTGAGTGGGCTTTTTCACCGTGGCTAGGCATCCTAAAAGAGCCTGAGGCTCGAAATGTGGTTTGAACCAACCTGGTCCAAACCCAATAGCCCAAAAGATTCATTTCCAATCTTATAAAAAGAAAAGAAAAAAGTGAAAATCAGAATCAGGCCTGGGCCTCGATTCGTTTTACTATCCATAGCCCAAGTCATTATGTCATGCTTTTTTTAGTTAAGAGCGTAAGCTCATGAGGAAGAGATATGTACATGGGCGTCAAAAAGGATGACACAAAAAATTTTTTTTGGACAATTTCTCGATTTGGGCGTGTCATTTTTGTTCCAAATTTATATGTCCCTAAAGGAACTGTGTATTTTTGTTGTGTATGCGTAGCCAAGGCGAAATTGCTTAGTCAATATTTCTAAACAAGCTTTCTCGATCAAATCAGCAAGCCATTAGTCTATTGGAGTTGAGGGACTCGAGTCCCATAATAGTGAGGATTTGTATGAGTGTGTGTAAGCATTTACTTAGAAAAAATAAATTCTCGGTCAATGTGACGGTCATGAGACGCTGTAAGAAATTTGTTTGAATCTTATAAATAATAATGGACTAATATTATTTTTATGGTTAATAATACTCCAAGAAGGCAAGGGACTTAGACTTGGAGCTAAGAGGATGACTCTAGCCTGTTTTTTGTGACTTTAGGCACTTCAATTTCTTGGTTTTGACTTGAGCAATTAATTTGTGTGAAACTCAACTGAATTGATAAGAGTCTTTAAAAGAGGAAAGTAAGGGCATCCTTTTTTGGCAACTCAATTGAATTCAACTACAGCAAGAGAATTCCATTTTAAATTTTTAATGGGTTTGGTACTCTTTAAGGTGGAATTTGATTTTTTTGGGTTTATTGCAACTTAATTTTGTCAAACTTATTTGACATGGTTTTGCCTCTATATGGGTCATATATATACACACACACACACACTTCAGTCAATATAAAACACTCTAATTAACATGGGAAAAAAAAAAAAAAAAGAATTATTATATGAGTTAAATCACATAAAACGGGAGTACGAAAGCGCAATGAAAATATGAGAGAGAGAGATGCAAAAATCCGAATTGGTTGTGATGCTTGAAATTACACAGGGAAGACCAAATAAGTGCATTATTATTTGACTACAATTGCTTTGCCTAGGATCAGTACGATGTTTCAATCTTTTTTGGGAGCAATATTTATAGATTAGGGTTGCATAAAAAGTAAATCCAAAGTATCCCTTCGATAGTTTCAAAGGTAACAAAACAACAAAAGACCCTTTCTCTAGATTTGACTTACATATTCACTCTCGTGGATACTGATATATCTCTTCATTTATATTTGTATATACGCGTGCTTAAAAACTTTACCCATCATGAAGTGATTTCGAAAGATATTCGGATTTGTCGTTCTAAACATGCGTTTTTTTCACTTAGGGTGATTTTAGGGAATTTTTTTTATGAGTGACGAGAATATGAGAGGGACAGAGAGATCACGCGTGTATTCATGACTAGAATGGCACTCTTATGAGAGTGACTACTAATAGAAAAAAATAAATAAATAAAAAACTCAGCTTTAACAAATAAAATCACTACAATGTGGGGGTGGGTGAAGAAGAGGTTGTGTTTAACACCAATCTTGTTCTATCAAAGCCAAAGTGCAACTACAAAAGTTAAAAAAATAAAATAAAATAACAAAAAAATAATAATAATAAAATAAAATTCAGTTAATTAATTAATCAGAAAACTTCAACCAGAAAGAAGGCTGTGACAAGTAGTTTTTTATCAGCCCCATTTGCATTTATGGAAAGTTAGGTATTTGTCTCCTCTATTTTTGGTAGTGCTAGCTTGGCAACACTATTGACACCTTGATATTAGTAGTAACCTATAAAACCATAATATTACATGAATACCATCAATTGAAAATTATTAAGGATTTCCATCACTGGAAAGTGGAAACCCCCTCTCTCTCTCTCTCTCTCTCTCTCTCTCTCTCCCTCCCTCCTGCGGTTGCATGTTAATTACTTGGCAAGTACTTCATCAATCACGGGAATATCACTAAAGTTTTAATTATTTAGTGTTTAATTATAAGTAACATTGTACAGCATCAATCCAGATTCGAAAATTCAATTGAATGTCCAAGTAGTAACATTATTTGACATAAAGTATGCATGTAGAGTTAAATCAATGCTCCTCATTACTAGAGTATAATTATGGTTTAGTTTGACAAATGACTAAATTATCTTTAAAGATGCTTTCACCTTATCTGAATGGGTATATGCCCACCATATCCTCTCACAAAAAAATATTTTCTTGTGTTAAGCCATCATTATAATAGTATTTTTATTAGTCACTTGTTAGGATCGTGTACTAATGCTTTCACTTTGTTATTTTTACTTCTTCCAAAAGTAAAATTATGTTTTTGATTTCTTGAACTAAAATGGAAAGTGAAATAACGTTCAATAATTTCTGTTGCTTTTAACAATTTGAAAGCAAAAACTAAAAAGTAAGTTTAATAATTTTAATTTTAATTTTTCTTTCCTGATCTTGTGCGTAAGAGATGGTAACAAAGTCACATAGACTTCTCGAGTCTGATATCAATATATACACAAACACAAATGATTACAAACATATATATATATATATATACAACCTCTGTATATAGGTGTGATTCTAGTTGAATTCACCTCTGTATCTCCATTGGTCTATAGAAAAAAGTATAGAGACAGATTGACGAGGCTGATATTTACTCTTATAGCCATTTTCCAAACCAAAAATCCATCCAACAACCAAAACAAAATCCATTAGTTCCTATTAGCGAATCATCTCTCTCTTCCGATGCCGGAATCGTGGACCTCAACCTCGTCAATCTTTCTCTATATACTGTGTGCTGATGCCGGAATCCATGGAAACTAGAGCCTCAAATTTGGGTCTCCCTCTCCGATCTCGGAATTCACGGACAAACTGATTAGGAATAAAACTTTGGAGTATGAATTACTTGTGGATGCGAATTTGGGTCTCCCTTTCCAATGCCCAATTGCCGGATTCCTTGCTCATATCGCCACAGCCTCATCGCCGTTCGGTCTGCCGATAAGTTCAGTCCGGCCTCAGCTTGGAGACATTGCTCACCGCCACCGTTCATCTACTTTCAGCCAAGTGGGCTTCGGTTAAACCAGTAGAGAGAGAAACTAGAGAGAGAAAGTGTTTATGTCTTCTCTCTCCTCTCATCGGATGCAACTTAAACTCCATCGTCGGTGACAGCGGCATTTGAGACAACCAGGGTCTCTGATTCGGCAGAGAATTTCGTTGATTTTAACTTCTTTGAGGAGGAATTTCATATGCAACTTGCTCTTTCAAAACGATGAAGGGTTTTAGTTTTCAATGGCTGATCAATGGTGGGGAGGAGGTGGGTGATACGGCGGATGACACCTTGTTAAGAATTTTTTTTTTTCTTTTTAAATAATGCTACAGTACAAAAAATAATTCCTATGAACAGTGTAGAAAATATAGACAGTGAGGATTTCTCACTTTCTCTTCTCTTCATAAAATTAGAAAGTACTTTCTTAAAACAAAAAAGTGAAAATATTTTATTAAACATGATTTTTACTTTTGCTTCTCAATTTTAAGAATTGACAGTAGAAATTAGGAATCATTCCTATTAGTAAACAGGCCCTAAGGCTCAATTTGACAAATACTTTTGTTATGTCTGTGCTGTCGCTTTTTATTTCAGTCACTCGTTAAGGCCCCATTTAACAAATACTTTTGTTACGTCTGTGTTGTCGCTAGTGTATTGTCGTCGTCAAAATTATATTCAGGGGCACAATGCAGTAACAGAATTAATGGAGCAATTGTATAATTTTAAATAATTGTACACGCAAAATTGTAATTTTTAAAAATTTGAGAGGGGCAATTTAAAAAAATTATACATATAAAAATGCAATTTCTTATAAGTTGAGGGGGCATCATCATTCTTGCATTAATCTCATATAAATGGGTCACGTGAATTCTCTCTCCAAAATTTTCTATTTCATGTTAATGCACTTATTATATTCAACTTTTTAAAATCATTTTTTGACAACCTCACCCAATTTTATTTTTGACTGTCTTCTCCATCTCTTACCTTCTATAATTGCTAGTCTTCCTCGTTTGACCGGATCATCATTAGGTCTCCGATACATATTGTTGGTAAATATATACTTCATGTGATATTTAAGATATAACAACCTGAAAACTAATATGCCATAAGATAATTAACAATATGCTAAGAAATGATTAATTAAATATGCAACTCTATATTTAATTAAATATGCAAAATAAAGCAATAAATTAATAAATAAATAAAGAACTTGGACCGAGGTTAGTATTGAATACTATGTCCTTAAGACAATTTACGCCCCGCATGGTGTTGATGGACTCTATGGCGTTTGTCTCATAGGATACAACGGTCTATATCCACCAGTAACAACACTTCAAACTCACGGATACGATGAACCTCCTCTGTGTAATACTCTTTCTAACTCAAAAATGCATTTATTTTATATAAATGATGAATTGAGTGTAATTCGAACCAAAGGGTTCAGACCAATTTTAATATAGCTCGGTGAAATTAGATTATGGTCTAAGTGTCTTGGACCACTTGACTTATGACAAACCAGAATGGAACACATGAAGATTAAATTTGGTTTTAAGCAGTTGGCTAAGACCAATTGACCACACGGCTTGAATCCACTTAGGGTCACGTGGTTGTTAAGGGAAAGAAGAAAGAAATTCTAAAATTTCAGAATTGAACTTTTGTAAATGGCATATGTGGTGAGTATTTATAGACAATATAGCGTCTCTTGATTTGGGTGTGTCTCTTCACCCAACTAACACAACCATTCATCCCAACTTTTCATATTAATTCATTCTAACAATCACGTCTTTTGTTCTGGAATCACTTGTCGTGAATAACTAGAAGTTAACGATTGATGGATTACACACCATTTCACAAAAGCTCTGGTCACGTTGCACAACGGTTGACTTCCCCATTAAAGATACGTTAACCCAATACCATTGTACAAACATTCTTTATACATCAAGGGATGTGAATAATATATAGGGCTCTTCATGCAACAATATCCCACCCTTTCACACTAGGATATTCACGCTGTCACAGATTACATTCACGTTTTTGCATAAACATATCTTCAGAGAAGATGTGATATGGTGGTGGTTATATTTCCCAACAGACACTATGTTAAAGGATACCTTTCACGTATTTTGATCAGACAAATTTCGTTCACAAATTATAACAATCCCCCATATGAATGAAAATTGGCTGCTTAAATACAAAAGATGATTATGCAGACACTAGAAAGAGTATAGTCGGAAAGTTACTGCATCAGGATAGGTAACTTTTGGTCTTGAACCTTCCCTAGTGTATTATTATCGGATTTACTAGCTAACCAGTGAACGCGATGTCTTAAAATGTTCAACCATTGATGTAAACCAAGACAATGGCAAACACACAGTACCTTTTGTGATACCCTCAGATTTCCGGATGCGAGTTGGCCAGGCCCACGCTCGACTACCCGAGGATATCCAAAACAAATGGCAATAATCGAACACAGGGTACAAAATAGATAAATAAGAATAACCAAAATCCTGATCAGAAACTAAAATGATAATCCTTTAATACAAGCCTCAAAATAAATTTTCATTAATAAATTCTTCTTATACAACTCGGGAATCCATACTACGTGGACCCCTGGAAAACCAAACTAACCAAATGACAGCAAAAACTGTCTACATCAGAAAACTGAAACATAAAGAAACTCTTAAATAACACAATACGGAAGAGTGAAGTAGATGATCCCTGCTCAGCACGAACAATCCCTACTCTTGATGAATACCTAAACAATGATGGTGGGTCAGGCCCACAAACAAGTTCTACTCTACTACAGTCCAAACAGAGACCCGATACGCAGATACATCATAGATAATCTCAACAATAGCTATATAGTCCATAACTATATATATATATATTTACACTAAAGGACTCTTACTGGACTACAAAGGGGGTCTCAACCTGAATAGAAGACAATATGCAAAGTGCACCTGAAGTAGACATGTGTACCTAAGCCTAACAGGGTATACCTTATAGCCAGCTATGCATCCCACTGCATATACGCTCCCTGACCGTCGACTCTGAGACTCGAGCTCATATCGCAGTACCATAAATATATATTTAAAATCCATCCAAAACCAAAGTGGTGCCGCTCAACTGTTCATTGCCAAGACACGACAAATAGAAGTAGGATTTAACCTTACTTTAGAATAGGTAGGAGTTAGCATTTTGATCTAATCTAAACCTATTATGCTACCGTTCCATACCGGTGCATATTGTCCACAAAATAAATCCAATAATTGACAAAACAGAATAAACAGTTCATCAATCAAAATCCAGAATAGGTAGAAATTAGCGTTTTGATCTAATCCGTACCTAGTATGCCACCATACCATACCGGTGCATATAATCCACAAACCAATCTAATAATTGATAAAACAGATAAAACAGTTCATCAATTAGAATCCAGGGAACGATATAATGATAATCAGAAATATTACTCAGCACATTATACTGAAATACTCAAAAGTAAATTTTATAATAATCCACAAATCCAATAATTGATGAAGTCTATAACAAATAAAACATCAATTAATCCCATATAAGCATACTACATTTTCATATAGTCACTTATGCTTATTACAGTGCTTAAACTTGATTAATATTGTTTAACCATACATAGAAAAATTGCTAGAATACTAGTAAGCAATTAAATCCTTTATTCCATACTCAACATGTAAGTTTACTATTGAAATTTATGTTGTTCCATTCTTTAGCATATTGTTATAAATCATGCTTCCGAGTTTTTTTATATGTCCATTACAGTTATTTAAATCATTCACAGCATCTTAAACGACTTAGAAATACTCTAAACGGCCAAACAGAACTTAAAAAAATCAATATCGGCAAGTTCTAGGGTGAGAGCAAGCTCCCAAACTTCAAGAGCAAGCTCTACCTTCTTGGGAGCCGGCTCCCCACAAGTGGGAGCCGGCTCTGTAGTGCTAGGAGCCGGCTCCCTCCTAGTGGGAGCCGGCTCTGTCCATGAGGGAGCCTGCTCCCTCCATCAGGGAGCCGGCTCTTTCTCCCTTGAGAGTCGTAAATTGATCCTGCTCATCTTCTTCGCCTCCGGTGATGTAAAAACTCTCTGTACTCATTTGTTACAGTTCCTAGGATCTAATCCATGTCCAAAACAAACCCATATATTCATATAAACTTAACAAGCATCCTTAATTTTGATTAAAATACAACTTCAGAAACAGTTTATATAATATATCGACTGCAGTTAAAACACCAAAAAATAAAGTTTAAACATTGAATTAATATTCAAACAAGTTCAATTAATGTTCGATTAATCCTGGAGCCTATCTAGGCATGCAGAGAACACAAGTCTAAGGAAAGAAGCAAGAAATAAAACTTGCCTCTAGGTTTCAAATTGAAACCTTTAACTTCTTCTTCCTAGTTTCTTTCTGGTGATCCTTGGCCACCATCCAAGCCTCCTACTGCTCTGGTTCTAACCCTCGAACAACCTTCGACCTTCCTCCTTGGTTCGGCCTAATTATTTTGCCCAAACCCTCTCATTTGTCTCTCGGTTTCTCTTTTTCCTCTCTGTTCTCTCTCTCAATTCTCTGCTACCACTCTCTTCTATAAGGTGGCGTGAGTAGGGTCTTACGAACCCTGAGGCAGACAACACCCTTACATATATATAGGTTTATACAAACCCTAATCCCAACCCGATACTAAGACGACTAAACATAAAAGAAAAGAAAAGAAAAAAAAAGTAAAATATAATTACACACATATATTGCCCTATACGTGATCACCCATTATATATATATATATATATATATATATATATATATATATATATATATAATCTCCTAACATAATATTACTATTATTAACATTAAAATAAATAATAATTAAATAATAATAATACTTTATCCTCTTAAATATATATACTCAAGTATATATATACAACGAACCATATACGGGTAATTATCCGTACCCATAATCAACTTCTATGCAAGTAGTCCATGAGACCTAACTGTTGGTTCATTACTACTATCCAAATCCTTCATTTTAAAACTAAAAATAAAATAAAACACATATTTAAACAAGCAACTAAAATTACATTTAAAACAATACATCATCTTTTAACAAATAATTATACAACAATTAATTTTTTTTAAAAATTAAGCACACACTTAAAATTAAACAATTAATTCTTTTAAACATATAACATGAAGCCATATAAACACATAACCACGTAAACACTAAAAATGCACAAGAGATAAAAATTTAAATTCCAATTATATTCTTTTGGAAACTAGGGGTATTACACCTTTCCTTACAGAGTTGGTTCTCATTGTTGTGTTCATTTTGGCCCTGAACAATTCCTGACATTCATGTGTGCTCTAGAAAACTTAGCCTTTATAGTTCCCATAGAAGCGGCCCCACTACAAACTTATATAGGTGACTTCCTATTAAGAGTATCCTACTATACCTCACTTGAATTTTAAAGGTAAAAGAGTCATTAAAAACGTAGCTGTAGACACTAAAATTTAGTGGGCTTTGGTTTTAACAAATGGACCCATTAAATATGGGCCTAATGTTTAATTAAGTTATTTAATTGGTCTTGGCTTGGTCTACTTAAATTATTTAATTAGCCCAGCCCAGATGATTAAATAAAAAGATAATTATTCCTAATAAAATATATTTGGAATAATTAATTTTAAGGATAATTATCATAATATTACCGGCCCGGCCCAGTTATGATTTTTTTCCTTATCTTGAGATGACACGTGTCATCATCCTATTAATCCAAGAAGCCTATAAATAGAGGCCTGGAGGAAGAAGAAAGGGGACACAAATTCAGAATTCAGAAGTCCAGAGACTCAGAAGTCTAGAGACTCAGAAATCCAGAGACTCAGAAGTCATAGACACAAATTCAGAATCCAAACTCAAAAGTGAAGAACAGCAAACACATCCAATAATGTGCCATTCTTCATCAAATCCCACAGTGATCAACAACAAGCACATCCAACGACGTGCCATTTTTCATCAAATTCCACGGTGATTCAAGAACAAGCTCGTGCAGCCCTTGGATCCAACAACAACAAAAAGGAGATCGAATCAGAGGACTATTCTTTTTGTAAAAGATATCACAAAGGATTGTACTCCAAATATTTCTGATTTAATAAATTATTATTTTGCCCATATTTTGTCTTTATTTCAGACTTACAAAATTTGTGTGTACAAATTTCTGGCACGCCCGGTGGGACATCCTTTGCCTCTCATCTCTTTCTCTTACCATTAAGTTTCGTCTTTGTCAGATTCTATGGCTCCCTCTAAGACTCCGACAGACAAAAAAGCCCAAAAGAACATCGCTATTACAAATGTCGATGCCAAAGCCACCATGGAAAGTGGCACGAAGGCCAAATCAAGTGATGGAAGTACCTTGGCGGGCCCTGTGACACGTAGCAAGTCCCAGGCAATCACGTCATCCAAACATCAACAAGACTTGGTGAAAACCACTCCTGCAAAATCGGCAAACGTGAAAACCCAACATGTCAAGAACCTTGACGTTGTTCTAGAGGAGATTTCGCCACCAGATTCACCTCATTCCATCCATGATGCTTGCTCTAGTGTCGGTTCACCCCTAGAGTCACCACGTCAGACTTCGGAGCATTCAATCACTTCAAGAAACGTTGACTCTCAAGGCCTATCATACTCAGATGTGGTCGCTGCTATGATGACTAAAGCTGCCACAGTGGAGGAACAACTAGCAACTATGTCTCGTGCCATTGAGAACCTCACAAAGACTGCTGAAGAGAAGGACTTACAAATCGCTACACTGGTGAACAAATTGGAAGTTTAGACCTTCGGTGAATCACCAGTATAATCTGGGCATCCTATATCTTCCACAGCACCGCCAACTAGGAATCGTGCAACTTTCTCACCACCATCGTCTGGGAATCCTACATCTTTCACAGTAATGCCGACGGAGAATCCTAATTCTACAGCATAAGGTACTCGCATGGAAGACCCCAAACAGATGCTGGTGACAGAACAGGCGGCTAGTCAAAACCAGACGCCGGTAACAGAACAGGCAGCTAGTCAAAGCAATTATGCTTCTTCAGTCTTTTCATTATCTGTCACACAATTGCAAGATATGATAACTGATAAGCACCGAATATTATATATTCAAGCGCCCTAAATTGCATTAGTAAAGTCCGTTGTATGTTAATTTATGTAGATTATCTTCATTTCTATGTTTTTATGCATTTTCAGGTCCATTTGCCAAAAAAGGAGCAAAATCAAGGCTTTGTGGAGTTTTGGCCATCAAAAGGCACAATTCTGAATTTCTGGCAGCAGTGGAGTCAGGGCTTTGCTCACCATTTTGACCTTGCAAACTCGAGAACTGGACTTCTATTATAAAATGGCATATTTAGAGCTCTAAATCAGCTTTCCAAATCTTCAAGAAGTTCGTCATTCGGAGCTCGGACCAGAGAGTTATGGCCTTGTTACCAGAGGTGCGCAGAACTGCCTGGCAGCAATGAAATTCTGCCTTAATCTTCATTTTCGACCAATCATCCTTAAGAATTGGATCTCCACCAAAACATGAAGTTTTTAGAGCTCTGAATTAGCTTTCCAAATCTTCAAACGGTTCATCATTTGGAGTTTAGAGCACAAAGTTATGGCCGTTTTACCAAAGTAGGTCCGGGATGAGCAAACCAAGCATAGGGCATTCTGGCCAATTTTCGAGTGCTCGAGGCCTAATTTCGAGTGCTCGAAATTAGGGCAGATTGCTTCACGAGATCAGCAGTGGAGTTAGGACTTTGCTCGCCATTTTGACCCAGAAAGCTCGAGAACTGGACTTCTATCATAACATGAAAGATTTAGAGCTCTGAATTAGCTTTCTAAATCTTCAAACGGTTCATCATTCGGAGCTCGGAGCAGAGAGTTATGGCCTTGTTACCAGAGGTGCGCAGAACTGCCTGGCAGCACTGAAGTACTGCCTTTCTCCCCATTTTCGACCAACCAGACTTGAGATTTGGGTCTTCATCAAAACATGAAGTTTTTAAAGCTCTGAATCAGCTCTCCAAATCTTTAAACGGTTTGTCATTCGGAGTTCGGAGCGCAAAGTTATGGCTGTTTAACCAAAGTAGGTCTGGGCGGAGCAAGTGAAGCATGGGCATTTTTACACTAAATTCGAGCGCTCGAGGCCTTGCTTAGAGTGCTCGAATTTGGGGCAGAATTGCCTTCGGGAATTCTCATTTTGGCTGCCACTTGTGCATTGGTTTCCTCATTTTCTACTTACTTCTTTATGAGGTGGTTGGGGATGTTTTTTTGGGAGGAGAGAGAGAGCTTTGTTGAAGGAGATAAGGCAAGGAAGGCCACACATATCATTATCCTATATTCTACAAGATAGAGGAGAGAGAAGAGAGCAAGAAGAAGAGGGTTCTTGGAGCAAAAGGAAGGGAGCTCGAAAATGGAGGAAAAGGGCAAGCTTCTTCCTTCTTCTAGCTCACTCATGGGTAACTAAACCTCATCTAGGGAGGTGATGAAGCCTCCCCTTTTGTTCATGTTCTAGATTAGGTTCTATTTTGGGGATTATAATGTATAAACTTTGGTCTTTTCATAGTTTAAGAGCTTATTACTTCTTGTAATGAATATTCATGTTTAAATGATTGATGTGAGTTATTTAGCTTGTCTTGATGATTCTTACATTAGTCTTATTGCTTTTATTTTCATAGTGACAATGAAGATATTAACTATGAATGGTTTTCAAGGCATGTTGATTTTGAAACTTGATATTCCATTGCTTAGGTACCTCCTTTGATGGATTATGCTTGATTCTTACCTTCATGTGCTTCATCATTTGATTGAATGCTTGATGGTCTTTTGCTTAAGTTAATGTATTTGATACTACACCCTAGTCTAGGTAGTCCAAATGTGTTGTCTTTTGATAGACCATTCTTGTTTTAATCTCATGAACTTCTTATTGGTTATGAAGCAACTATGTGTTGCTACATAATTCTTGATCATTGCTTATATAGTGTTTATCCCCAATTTAGTCTTGATTTAGCATGTATTTAGGGCGTAGGTGGATTCACTTATCTAGTTTCCCCTTTTATTATCTCTAACTCTCATTTACTAACACTATTATTTTATGCACTTTGAATTCCTAGTTTAGTGACCATAAAACAAACCCTCTATGAACACCCCTTATCACTCTAAAATGACTTTAGACACTTAGGTTGCCTTAAGACTAGCGCAGTCCCAGTGGTTCGACTTACCCGACCAATAGCCCTATTTTACAATGATTCGTGCTATTGCGAAGGTTGATGTATAGTTGATCAACCGATCAATTTTTGGCGCCGTTGCCGGGGACTGCAAACGGTTTAGCAACCAAAGTTTAGGGTTAAATTTAGTCTGATTGTGCATATTGTGTCTTGTGAATATTCCTTGTATGTTTTGATCATCTTCGTGTTGTAAGATTCTAGGGACTCGAAGCTCGCCGTGGGATTGCTAGCAAATTGTAAGTCTAGAGGACCCCAGGTAAGTCTCTTGACTTCTAGTTTCGCATTGTGAATATTGTGTATGTGTTTAATTTAGTTGTGAAGCCCTTGTCGAGGCTCTTAACTTGTTTATATTTTGTATTCAAGCATCGGTCCTTGTCGTGGCCATTTACATTTTCTGTCTTGATAATTGAGGAGAAAGGGAACATCGTATGTGGAGTTGTGGTTGATGAATTGCTTTGTTGAGTATATGCTTTGTTGTTGATGTTCGGTCGTAGGTCACTTTCCTTACCCACAATCGATTCTCCCATTGATATTAACTCTCTTGAAAGAACTCTTAGACGGAACCTTAGGGAACCCACTCTTATAAGGGACCTTGGAACTGAATTCAATATAATGGGGGATAACGTAGGAAATCCGGGGAATGAAAGGGCTGAAATTCCTAATATCGAGCCAATGACTCTTAGAGATCATTTCATCCCTACCACCTATGCTTCTCCATCTTGCATAGTGATGCCAAACATCGATGCCGCTCAATATGAGATCAAGTCTAGTACCATTCAAATGCTTCCATCATTTCATGGCTTTGATAATGAAGATCCATATAAGCATCTTGATGAGTTCCTTGAAATCTGTTTGACCATCCGGTTGAGAGGTTTTCCGGACAATGCACTTCATCTCCATCTTTTCCCATTCTCCCTAAAGGATAGGGCAAAATATTGGTTGAACTCCCTCGCTCCCAACTCTATTACTTCTTGGGCTCAATTGCAACAAGAATTCCTTAAGAAGTATTATCCGGTGAGTAAAACCAACCAAATGAGGCGTTCTATTCTAAGCTTTTCTCAAATTGATGGAGAACAACTCCATGAGACTTGGGAAAGGCTACAAGATCTTCTTCGGAAATGTCCTCATCATTTGATCCCAAAATGGCAATTAGTGCAAGCTTTCTATGCCGGTTTGACCGACACCCATAGATTTATGGTTGACTCTTCTTGTGGTGGGATGTTCATGTCCAAGAATGCGGATGAGGCTTGGACCTTACTTGAGAATTTGAGTGAAAATTCACTTCAACACAATTCTCGTAGGGCTCCGACCTCAACCACTCCAAAGAACACCAATCCTTGTCAATAAAAATCAATAAGGGAGGAATCATCTCAAGTGGATGCCATAGCTCATAAATTCTACCAATTGATGGCACCACATCTTCCTCCTTCAGTGTCTCAAAATTCGGCAAGTTCGGTTTGTGCCTCATGTAATAGTCCATTTCATCTCTCGGAAGATTGCCCCACACCGGAGCAATTTCCCAATCCCAACCAAGAGCAAGCTAATGCCATGTTCTCACGGCCCGGGAACAATCCATATTCCAACACCTACAATCCGGGTTGGCGAGACCATCCGAATTTTTCGTGGAGGCAACAAGCCCCACAAAATTCCCAACTTCAAAATCAAGGGCCTCAAAATCAGCCCTCTTCTCAATATCAAGGTAGGCCTTTCCAAGCCTCTTCAAGCTACCAACCTCCATACAATCCAAATGTCTCCACTCAACCTCCTGTGAATCCAATTGATGAGATAGTGGCTGCAAACAAGCAAATGATGGAATCATTAAATGTGCAAATGATGGAATCATTAAACAAGCAAATCATAGATTCCAACAAGCATCTCTTGACATCCTTGCAACCTACTCTCCAAATGGTTCACTCCCATACTCAATCCATAGTTAGGCTCGAAAATCAAATGGGACAAATAGCTAACCAAGTGAACCAACTTCTTCAAAAAGACAAGGGTAAGCTTCCCGCTCAACCATTTGAAAATCCTAGAGGAATGCATGTGATTGATGAAACCCCTCCTCCGAGTGGGCCGACTCATGAACAAGTTCAAGCTATCACCACCCTTCGGAGTGGTAGAGTGGTTGACAACAAGGTTGATGGAGACACAAGTGAGAAAAACCCTCCGTTGAAAAATCCAAATTCAAGCTCTTCAAGTCCAAATACCATTCACGGAAGTCCCACGCATGTCACCCCAAATGTGGAAACTACTTATGAGCCAAAAGCTCCGTTCCCTCAACGTCTTCAAGAGTCGACACATTTTGGGAATAAGAATTGCAAAATTCAAGACATGTGGGAGGTCTTTAGGCAAGTAAAGATCAATCTTCCTCTCTTGGATGCTATCAAGCAAATTCCTCCCTATGCAAAATTCCTTAAGGATTTGTGCACACAAAAGCGCACTTCCAGAAGTCATTTACCAAAGAAAGTGAGGTTAACCGAAAATGTTAGTGCGATCATTCAGCACAGCACTCCTCCGAAGTATAAGGATCCGGGTGCCCCCACAATCTCTTGTGTCATTGGTGACAACAAAATCGAGAGGGCCCTCCTTGACTTAGGAGCTAGTGTGAATTTGATTCCATATTCGGTTTACCTACAACTTGGTTTGGGAGATCTAAAGCCAACTCCGATAGTGTTGCAATTTGCTGATCGATCTATTAAGCAACCACGGGGAATTATTGAAGATGTGATCATAAAAGTGGACAAATTCTACTTCCCGGTAGACTTCGTGGTTCTTGATACGGAACCAGTCCATGATCCAAGAAAACACATTCCCATAATTATCGGACGTCCTTTTCTAGCTACAGCTAATGCTTCCATTAACTGTAGATCCGGATTGATGGATATCTCTTTTGGGAATATGAATGTTAAGCTCAATATCTTCAATGCTGTGCAACTTCCTTCAGATGACAATGAGTGTTTTGAAATCACTATTGCTGATGAACACATTCAAAATCCAATCCCACCTCCTTCAACGGAGGATCCCCTACATGCTTGCTTGGTCCCTTTTGATTTTGAGGATTTTGGTGTGGACAAATCCATTCGGGAAGTCAACTCCTTGCTTGATATTCCATCACCATTTTCCTCTCCTTTATGGGAAGCACCAAATCCATCTCTATCGTGGGATTGTCCACCTCCTTCCATTTCTTCACCGGAGTTACCTCAACATTTTGAGGGTGAACCACCGGACAAAGGTAAGGAGAATGTTAACAAGTTGCTGAAAATTCTTCCAATCATTCCAGCCCAATCTAGAATCATTGTCCATGATACTCAACTTGTGAACAAACCATTTGAGTACAATGAGGTATATGACTTGGAGATTGCAAATATGGAAGGTCATGATCCTACCATTGTTAGTCAAAACAATGACATTCAACGAGCCTCCATAATCTCGAACAAGCAACACCTTTGCTTAAATCTGAAAATAAAAGAAGTGAGATTAAAAGCGATGCTCAAATCCTCTAAGGCCAAACTTGTTTCTCTTCGGAAGGATCAATATCCCTCACCATTCATTGATCTAAGTTTGAGACCATATGAAGGAGGCAAGTTGCATACGGAGCGTTAAGGATCCATCTCTCCAATGGATCCTGATCCTGGTTCGTCTAGCTATCGACATTAAATTTAGCAAAGCAAGGGAAGAAATTCTTTCGATGTTCCAAGCTTCCCTACCTTCTCAAATTGCTCGTGCCTTGAAATTTTTCGGGAAATGGTTTAGAAAAGCCAAAAATTTGATTTTTCTGAAATGATCTTCAGTTGCGTTCCGCAATTTTAGACTGGCCTCTTAGACCTTCTCAGCTCTAATTTTCATTCCCGGAAATTTCCATCGCTTTCGAGCAAGTTCATAGGATCTTTGGCATGCAACTCATGTGCACAACCTCTCATTTTCAACGCATTGTTGGATCATGGTTCCCCAAAATTTTCCATGCATTGGAGATGAAATGCAAAGTTTGAAAAATTTTCATCTAGGCATTAGAAATGTTGAGCAATTCGACAATTTTTCCAAAAATTTTCCATCCATGCAGTGGAATGGACTGAATTTGCAAATTTTAAAATTTTTTCCATGCTTTAGAGATAAAGTGCTAAGTTTCAAAAATTTTCCATCCATGCATTGGATTGGAATTCTCTTGCAAGGCTTCAAAAATTTTCCCTACATTAAAATTCATTGCATGCATTCTTTCATTGCATGCATTCATTGCATGCATTCTTTCATCTCCAAGCCACTGAATTTCCATGCATGGACTCCATTTTGAACAACTTCCATTTCCATGTTGCTCACATTCCATATTCCATTGCAACAAATTCAACTTCTATGGTGCTCACTGTCTTGCATGTTTTCCCTTTCACTCATTGCTTCAGTCCTCACAGCCGAGCTCACCCCCTAGCCTACTGAGCCAATTTCGTGCCCTCCAAATCCCATTCAGATTGCTCCAAATTACCACACCAATTTTGCATGCTCACTGCCCAAGTTTGGAGTGCTCTAGCTTCCATTTGGATTGCTCCAAACTTCTCCACCATCATTCCGAGGCTGCTGCTTGTATTTAGAGCACTCTAATTCCATTTTAGAGTGCTCTAAATGTGAACCAATCTCATCCCAAGCTACTGCCTTCATTTAGAGCACTCTAGCTCCCATTTGGAGTGCTCTAAATGTGAACCACCATCCCTCTCGGCCTCACACCATTCAACCACCATCAACCTCACTTTACCACCCTCATCTCATCCCACCATGCATGCAACCCATAACTCACCACCATCAACCCCCCAACCTTCCTCATCTCTCTCGGCAAACCTCAACCCATCAAACCCACCCTCTCAGCATCTCCATCCACCACCCCAACTCTCTAACAACCCACTCCATGCCAACCCCAAGCCACCCCACAACCTACATTTTCATGCACAAAGCTCCCCTCACCTCTCTGCCATATTTTCGAGCACTCGAAGCCAAGCTTCGAGTGCTCGCACTTGCTTGAGTTCTCACACAACAACTAGCCGAGGCCACTGCCCCTATTTCGAGCACTCGAAGGCACCCTTCGAGTGCTCGAACCAAGCCTCTCTCTCTCTCCCTTTTAAAACCCCAGCCCACCACTCTCACTCAACCTCATCTCCTCTCCTCGGCTGCCAATCCCTCTCCTCCACCAACTTCACAACCCAACCACCCTCAACCTCACCACCCCATGCAAACCCACCTTCACCTCCTCCACCTTTTTCCCCACTCTCCTCTAACCCAAGCACCATCATCAACCTCTCATCCACATCTTCCATTAACCACAAATAATGGGCCTTGTGTTCTCCATTGTTGGGTAAGTGTCTACCCTCTTTTTCTTTCAATTTTTGATCAATGGAGGATGGGATTGCTTGTGTGAAGGATTTGTGATTGTTTGGGAGTTGTGTATTGCATTTGCAGGGCCAAATTTTTGGATTTTCTCATCTCTAATCAACCTTTGGCCCTCTTCCTTTTTGTCTTGCACACCACGTGTTTGACGAATTGCCTAAGCCAACTTTATCTCTCTAAATGCACGGCTTTTGGCATTGTTTTGTTTTCCATTTTACACTTATGACTCATGTGTGCTAATTTGTATTTTGTATGGATTTTTACCTTGCAATCACATTCGTCTTAGTGTTTTCATTTCTGTTTTGATTTTTTTTCTTAAGAGACCTATGCTTTCACCTGTGTACATTAGTTCTGTCTTGATAGGTCTTCATGTCCAAGTTTGGGGGACGCCGTTGCGCACTCACATGGCTGAACATCTACGTCGTCGTCACTCCACTTGGTATTATTGTTCTTTTACCCTCTTTGCGCTTATTTTGATTTACTTGTCTTCTCACTTTGAGGACAATGTGACATTCAAGTTTGGGGGTGCATTTATGTATTTTTGGTTTTACATTTTTGCTAAGCAATGATAATGGAATTTGAAACCTGTTGGAGATGAAAGCATATGTTTAAAACTTTGTGTATAGAAACAGCTGATATTTTTGAAAATAAAGAAAATTTGAGTTGAAATGATCATGTAGATTCAAATTAGTCTGTATAAATGTCTCAATTAAATTCTCGCTGGATTTGACACTCTTTTAAGCTTCACAATGCACAGATGCACATTGGAAACTTAACTGTGAGGCATGCAACTTGATTGACCTTGACCTTGCCCTAGTTAATCTGATTTGATGAACCTAATGGATGAATACTTTTGGCATGAATCTAAAAAAAAAAAAAAAAAAAAAAAAAAAAAAAAAAAAAAAAATCACTTAGAAAGAAAGAAAATAATGATCAGTTGACGTTCGTAGCCTTTCCAACTCGAGTTATTAAGCCGTAGGAGTGTCTCTACACTTAGCACCCTAAAACCGTCTGGTTTGGGAGTTGTTGGCCTAACGCTTGCTACAGGGGTTGGTTAGAAAGCTTAAGGGACTTAAACATTGCACGGTCATTCAAAAAAATAAACTGGTAATAAACATGGTTCGTTGGAGTTCGTAGCCTTTCCAACTTGAGCTATTAAGCCCTATGGAGTGTCTCTACACTTAACACCCTAAAGCCATCTGGTTTGGGAGTTGTTGGCCTAACGCTTGCTACAAGGGTTGGTTAGAAAGCTTAAGGGACTTCAGCATTGCACAACCATTCTATGTTTCACTTGAGTTACAATAAATTGTCAACAAGCAACAAAAGTTGTCTTGTAAATAAAATCATGCCTTAGGGACCTCATTTAAAGGGGAATTCAATGATTTGAAAACTTGCGCTTTGGAATTGGAAAAGAAAGTAAAAGCCGCATGTTGAGAATCTAATTCACTTTCACTGAAGTTAGAGTTGATTTCCATTCAAGAGATGATAATTGAGTTATTTATATAGACTTTGATGTTGATGCATGTATGTGGAAATGTATTTAGCCAATTTTTGTATCAACGCTTCATATATGCAAGGTAGTCTTCCCAATGACCCCATCTCCAGCTCTTTTTCTATTTCAAGTTATTTTTTGAGCAATGTATATATCTTATTTTACCATGGATGATATTTTTACAGTAGCAAGCCCATGGTTGTCTTTTCATTAAATTTTTCATTGTAGTTTTGCTAAGGGACTAGCAAAATGTAAGTTTGGGGGTGTGATAAGCGCCGAATATTATATATTCAAGCGCCCTAAATTGCATTAGTAAAGTCCGTTGTATGTTAATTTATGTAGATTATCTTCATTTCTATGTTTTTATGCATTTTCAGGTCCATTTTCCAAAAAAGGAGCAAAATCAAGGCTTTGTGGAGTTTTGGCCATCAAAAGGCACAATTCTGAATTTCTGGCAGCAGTGGAGTCAGGACTTTGCTCACCATTTTGACCTTGCAAACTCGAGAACTGGACTTCCATTATAAAATGGCATATTTAGAGCTCTAAATCAGCTTTCCAAATCTTCAAGAAGTTCATCATTCGGAGCTCGGACCAGAGAGTTATGGCCTTGTTACCAGAGGTGCGCAGAACTGCCTGGCAGCAATGAAATTCTGCCTTGATCTTCATTTTCGACCAATCATCCTTGAGAATTGGATCTCTACCAAAACATGAAGTTTTTAGAGCTCTGAATTAGCTTTCCAAATCTTTAAACGGTTCATCATTTGGAGTTTAGAGCACAAAGTTATGGCCGTTTTACCAAAGTAGGTCCGGGATGAGCAAACCAAGCATAGGGCATTCTGGCCAATTTTCGAGTGCTCGAGGCCTAATTTCGAGTGCTCGAAATTAGGGCAGATTGCTTCACGAGATCAGCAGTGGAGTTAGGACTTTGCTCGCCATTTTGACCCAGAAAGCTCGAGAATTGGACTTCCATCATAACATGAAAGATTTAGAGCTCTGAATTAGCTTTCTAAATCTTCAAACGGTTCATCATTCGGAGCTCGGAGCAGAGAGTTATGGCCTTATTACCAGAGGTGCGCAGAACTGCCTGGCAGCACTAAAGTACTGCCTTTCTCCCCATTTTCGACCAACCAGACTTGAGATTTGGGTTTTCATCAAAACATGAAGTTTTTAAAGCTCTGAATCAGCTCTCCAAATCTTTAAACGGTTTGTCATTCGGAGTTTGGAGCGCAAAGTTATGGCTGTTTAACCAAAGTAGGTCTGGGCGGAGCAAGTGAAGCATGGGCATTTTTACACTAAATTCGAGCGCTCGAGGCCTTGCTTAGAGTGCTCGAATTTGGGGCAGAATTGCCTTCGGGAATTCTCATTTTGGCAGCCACTTGTGCATTGGTTTCCTCATTTTCTACTTACTTCTTTATGAGGTGGTTGGGGATGTTTTTTTGGGAGGAGAGAGAGAGCTTTGTTGAAGGAGATAAGGCAAGGAAGGCCACACATATCATTATCCTATATTCTACAAGATAGAGGAGAGAGAAGAGAGCAAGAAGAAGAGGGTTCTTGGAGCAAAAGGAAGGGAGCTCGAAAATGGAGGAAAAGGGCAAGCTTCTTCCTTCTTCTAGCTCACTCATGGGTAACTAAACCTCATCTAGGGAGGTGATGAAGCCTCCCCTTTTGTTCATGTTCTAGATTAGGTTCTATTTTGGGGATTATAATGTATAAACTTTGGTCTTTTCATAGTTTAAGAGCTTATTACTTCTTGTAATGAATATTCATGTTTAAATGATTGATGTGAGTTATTTAGCTTGTCTTGATGATTCTTACATTAGTCTTATTGCTTTTATTTTCATAGTGACAATGAAGATATTAACTATGAATGGTTTTCAAGGCATGTTGATTTTGAAACTTGATATTCCATTGCTTAGGTACCTCCTTTGATGGATTATGCTTGATTCTTACCTTCATGTGCTTCATCATTTGATTGAATGCTTGATGGTCTTTTGCTTAAGTTAATGTATTTGATACTACACCCTAGTCTAGGTAGTCCAAATGTGTTGTCTTTTGATAGACCATTCTTGTTTTAATCTCATGAACTTCTTATTGGTTATGAAGCAACTATGTGTTGCTACATAATTCTTGATCATTGCTTATATAGTGTTTATCCCCAATTTAGTCTTGATTTAGCATGTATTTAGGGCGTAGGTGGATTCACTTCTCTAGTTTCCCCTTTTATTATCTCTAACTCTCATTTACTAACACTATTATTTTATGCACTTTGAATTCCTAGTTTAGTGACCATAAAACAAACCCTCTATGAACACCCCTTATCACTCTAAAATGACTTTAGACACTTAGGTTGCCTTAAGACTAGCGCAGTCCCAGTGGTTCGACTTACCCGACCAATAGCCCTATTTTACAATGATTCGTGCTATTGCGAAGGTTGATGTATAGTTGATCAACCGATCAATAACGAATACAATCTGAGCCCAATATGGAGGCGTATCACAGAGCACTCTCATGTACTTAAACCCTATACAAGGAGAATCGACAGTATGAGGATGCATGTAGGATATCAACCTCCGAAGATTCAATAATTTGACGGAAAAGGTAACCCTAAGCAACACATTGCCCATTTTGTCGAGACTTGCAACAATGCCGGAACAGAGGGGGACTTACTAGTTAAATAGTTTGTCCGCTCCCTTAAAGGAAACGCATTCGAGTGGTACACCGACTTAAAGTTAGAGTCAATTGATAGTTGGGACCAAATAGAACGAGAATTCTTGAACATGTTCTATAGCACTCGTCGCACTGTTAGTATGATAGAGTTGAATAACACGAAACAATGGAAGGATGAGCCTGTAATTGACTACATTAATCAGTGGAGAGCACTCAGTCTTGACTGTAAGGACCGATTGTCAGAAATCTCTGCTGTGGAGATGTGTATGTAGGGAATGCATTGGGGCCTTCTTTACATTCTGTAAGGTATAAAACCTCGCACATTTGAAGAATTGGCTACGCATGCCCATGACATGGAGATCAGTATGAAATCCCATGAAGGCAAAAGTCCCGTGGCCATAGAACCACGTAAGGATAAGAAAGACTGGAAGAAGGGCGATAAGTTGTCAAAGACCACTGCTAAAGATTCCATGGCTATCTCAACCACCCCAATCAAGATATCTGTTAAAGATGACAAGAAGGATGATAAAAAGCCTCACCAGTTTCAAGATAGGGAAAGACAGCGTCCTACGCTAAAGGAGTTAGAGAAGAAGGAATACCCCTTCCCCGATTCTGATGTCCCTGGCATCTTGGAATGTTTACTCAAAAGTAAAGTTATAGAACTCCCTGAATGCAAACGCCCTCAAGAGATGGGACGTGTCAATGATCCAAAATACTGCAAATACCATCGTATTGTCAGTCATCCAATTGAGAAGTGTTTTATCTTCAAGGAGGTGGTGATGAATCTGGCAAAATAAGGAAAAATCTTGTTGGACACGGACGAAGTTGTAACTTTAAATCATACTACTGCTACTGTGACAACCTCTGTTGTGGGGAGTGCTCGTTCTCAACCTTTAACTTCTGAGGTATATTGCACAATCATCCAGTTTGGCTCATTAGAACCAATCCCCATCTCTCTTGGCAAAGGGAGTGCACTTGACGTTTCAACCTTTGGAAGGGTCTTTCCTCAAGATGATGAAGAAGGATGGACTCTGGTGACAAGAAAGAAACCACAGAAGCAACGAGCTGACATTTTTCAGACTAGTTATTCTGACAGGGGGCAAAGGATGAAGAAACCTCAATATCACTATAAGCAGTCTGGCCATAACAGAAAATGGGTCAAGAAGACACAGTCAACCAAACACGCCTCTATAAGCAAAAAGATCCAGAAGCCCATTACTTTGCAAGAGTTCTTTCTAGAAGGATATCTAGATGCCGAAGTTGTGACAGCTTACATGGTTTCAACTAAAACGAGCCCTGATGGTGAGAATAACAAGGATCAAGATGAAGCCCAGATTGTGGAGAATCATGCAAAGGATGCAGCCATCATTGAAAAGTTCGATGATGATGAAGTATTCGGAGGTATGCTGGATTCATGTTATGCACCAATTGTATTCACTGACGAAGATCTTCAGTTGGGTTCGAAGCCGCATAATTGTCCTATTTCGTCTCCGGTTACATAAAAGAACAAAGAGTTACTTGAATTCTTGTTGATGGTGGATCAGCGGTGAATCTCATGCCAAAATTTACGATGAAAAATCTCGGTATCATAGTCGACGAATTATCTCGTAGCCGTTTGATTATTCAAGGTTTTAACCAAGGAGGACGGAAAGCTATTGGCATAATTCAGGCAAAACTAATTATTGGTGAGCTCCAAGCTAAAACCTTATTCCACGTTATTGATGCAAAGACGTCCTATAATTTGTTGTTAGGAAGGCCTTGGATACATAGTAATGGTGTCATTCCATCGACTCTTTATCAGTGCTTCAAATTCTATAAGAATGGCGTACAAACGGTTGTGGCGGACTAGAAACCATTTATAGAAACAGAATCTCATTTTGCTGATGCCAAGTTCTATATCGATCATGATACACCTTCAAAAGTGCCCATCCTAAGCTATCCATCTACACAAGAGGTTCAATCTACAAAAACAAAAGAAGCGTTAAGTGATCCATTAGATGTTTCAGTGACAGACATTGTAAATGTAGTTAAAACAAGAGGGGTCTCGATAAAAGCACATCGGACGAAACCTATTTTAAAGTATGTTCCAAAATCTCAATGACAAGAAGGGCAGTCACCTGTCATTGGGATACTTGAAACCAAGGAATTTAAATTGAAGATGTCACAAACCAAAGAGAAAGAAGATATGCAAAAGCTGAAAGGAGAGTTAACTCTTCCTCTCACTGAGATTCAAAAGTCTTCGCCTTCCAAGCCTCCGTTAAAAGGGTTCATGTGGCCTTCTCAATCTCTGGTCAATCATGGATCACTTCCAAAACAAAGGACTGATGAAGGATTCGATCCTAAAGCATACCAACTCATAGCTAAGTCGGGGTATGATTTTACAAATCCTACAAACCTTGGAAAACTGAATTCAGAGGTCATCGGTGAGAAAATGCATGGCATCAATGAGATAGAAAAGAAGTTGAAAGATCAAGGGCATAAAATCATTCCACCCAAGTCTGGTATCGGTTTCGTACCTTCTGAGCCACTTCGAATGCACATCACAAAAAAGGATAAGAAGTCAAACACTTTTTACATTGGGTTTGAAGAAGTCAAAGATGAACAAGAGCAACAGATTAGGCATCAAAAATCAGTCTTCGACCGTATAGGAGCTTCATGTGATCGAGCATCTGTATTCAACAGGTTGTCAAGCCAAAAGTCAAATGTCTCAAGTTCTCATGTCAACAGTTTGCCTCGAACCTCTGTTTTTAACAGAATGAGCTTTCATGACAAAGGAAGAAAATCTCTACAACCTCAAGCTCGAAAGTCAGTATTTAATTGAATCGGTACTATTAATGATACACCATTAAGAAGTAGCAAGAGTGAAAAGTCAGAGAAAACTAACATCGACGTGGTGAACAATAGTGAAGTTCGGAGCCTAGTGCCCTCGCGAATAAAACGTAAAGCAGAGGTAGATGTCACCAATGATGTTACATTAAAAGCTCGAAGGCGAACCGTTGTATTCACTAATCAAGCAAAAGAAGTGGATAAAATAGAAGACATTAACGAATCATCTTGTGTTACTTCATACCACATCACTATTGAAGAGGAACCTGACTCTGAACAACCAGATGACATCGAGAAAGCTCCACCAACACTAAAAGACGGGGGGCAGGCTACCGCTGATCAACTCAAAGAAATCAACTTAGGGACTGATGATCAACCCAGACTAGTTTTCATTAGTGCATTCCTAAGCCCCTTAGAAGAAAATGATTACTTTCAATTGTTGTCTGAGTACAAGGATGTCTTCGCTTGGACATACAAAGAGATGCCCGGTCTTGATCCTAAAATTGTAGTGCACAATCTTGCTGTCAAATATGGGACACGTTCGATTAAGCAGTCTCAACGTTTCTTCCGCTCAAAGCTAGTTCCGAGGATAGAGAAAGAACTCAACAAATTGATTGAAGTAGGGTTCATTCGTGAGGTCAAATATCCAACATGGATTTCGAGCATTGTTCCGTGAAGAAGAAAAATGGACAGATTCGAATTTGTATGGATTTTCGTGATTTAAATGAGGCAAGCCCAAAAGATGATTTTCCTCTTCCCATCCCCGAACTCACTGTAGATGCAACCACAGAGCATGAAGCTTTCTCGTTCATGGATTGTTATTTCGGGTATAATCAGATAAGAATGACTCCAAAAGATGAGGAACTAACTGCCTTTCGCACTCTTAAGGGCATATATTGCTACAAAGTTATGCCCTTCAGACTCAAAAATGCGGGAGCAACATACCAGCGTGCCATGCAAAGGATCTTCGATGACATACTCCACAAGATTGTTGAATGTTATGTTGATGACTTGGTGGTTAAGACGAAAGAACGAAGAAATCATTTACAGGATCTACATACAATTTTTAATCGATTCTGAAAATTTCAACTCAAGATGAATCCTCTTAAATGTGCAATTGTTTTGACTTTAGGAAAATTCATGGGATATGTTGTACGTCATTGTGGTATTGAAATTGATCCTAATAAAGTGGAGGCCATTCAAAAGATGCCGCCACCAAAGAATTTACACGAGCTTCAAAGTTTACAAGGTCAACTTGCGTTCATTCGTAGGTTCATCTCAAATTTGGCTGGCCGTTGTTAGCCTTTTAACTGACTCATGAAGAAAGATGCCCTATTCATCTAGGACCAATCTTGCCAAAATACTTTTGATAACATCAAAAAGTACCTTCTTAATTCTCCAGTATTGGGAGCACCTGTACCTGGAAAGCCGCTCATACTTTACATTGCTGCGTAAGAAGAATCGTTGGGTGCCTTACTTGCTCAGAATAATGAAGAACATAAAGAAAAGGCACTGTATTACTTAAGTCGCGACTCACCCCAACGGAGCGAAATTATCCTCTAATTGAAAAAACATGCCTCGCACTTGTCTTCGCCTCTAAGAAATTGAGGCATTATTTCTTGGCTTATACGATACATCTTGTTGCAAGGGCTGATCCTTTCAAATATGTCATGTCTAAACCGGTCCTTTCCGGACGCTTGGCAAGGTGGTCAATTTTGTTCAACGAATTTGAAATTGTTTATGTGTCACGAAAACCAGTGAAAGGACAAGTCCTGGCAGATTTCTTAGCTGACCATTCTATTCCAGTTGATTGGGAAATTTCTGAAGATTTTCCTGATGAAGAAGTCTTCCTTGTGGACATCCTCCCTCCATGGATGATGTTTTTCGATGGGGCAGCACGAGCAGACGGGGCCGGAGCAGGACTAGTGTTTGTCTCTCCAAAAAGACATGTTATTCCATACTCTTTTGCACTAGCTGAAAACTGCTCAAATAATGTAGCTGAATATCAAGCCCTGATCATCGGCCTTCAAATGGCAAATGAGATGAAGATCACGGATCTCGAAATATATGGAGACTATAAGTTGGTGATTAACCAACTTCTTCAAATATATGAGGTTAAGAAAGATGATCTAGTGCCGTACCATCGTTATGCCTCTCGTTTGTTGAAATGGTTTGATAGTGTCATGTTAGAACACATTCCGAGGAAAGAAAATCGGATAATGGATGCTTTAGCAAATTTAGCTACAACATTGGCGTTAACTGATGTGGACCTGGTTGATGTTCCTGTATATCAACGATGGGTCTTGCTACAAGTCTTAGAAGATAAATGTGAAGAAAGTAATTTAGTTTCTTGCTGGACACAAGAGGAAGAAGACTGGAGGCTTCATATCATTGATTATCTGGAACATGGAAAGCTTCCCGAAGACCTACGCCACAAGACTGAAATACGAAGACGAACACCTCATTTCATCTATTACAACGATACGTTGTATAGACGTTCATATGAGGGTCTTTTCCTTCTCTGCCTTGGAAATGACGAGGCAACCCATGCAATGAAGGAGGCACATTCTGGGATTTGTGGAGCCCATCAATCCGGTCCAAAGCTTCACTTCCGTGTCAAAAAAATGGGTTATTATTGGCCCACCATGGTCAAGGACTGCATGGAGTATGCGAAAAGGTGTCAAGCCTGTCAATTCTATGCTAACTTCATACACCAACCATCGGAACCATTGCACCCTACTGTGACGTCATGGCCATTTGATGCATGGGGATTAGATGTAATTGGTCCTCTAGATAAGTCTTCAAAGGGCCACTTATATATCTTGGCTGCCACTGATTATTTTTCTAAATGGGCGGAAGCTGCACCCTATAAACATGTGAAAAAGGAAACAGTGGTTGATTTCTCAAGTCTAACATTATTTATCGATATGGTGTCCCTCGGTACATTATCACTGATAATGGGACAAATTTAAAAAATAGTTGGGTAACTGACCTTTGCAAGAAGTTTGGCTTCAAACAATGTAAATCCTACATGTACAATGCCCCTGCAAATGGTCTCGCGGAAGCATTCAATAAAAGTCTTTGTGAGTTATTGAAGAAAGTAGTCAACCAGACAAAGAGAGATTGGCAGGAGCGAATGGAAGAAGCACTGTGGGCATACCGCACTACGCATCGTACACCTCCTCAAGCAACTCCGTAATCTCTTGTCTATGACGTGGAAGCGGTTTTTCTTTTGGAACAACAGATCCCTTCGTTAAGGATAGCCATACAAGAAGGTCTTACAAGTGAAGAAAATGCCATCTTACGTCTTCAAGAACTGAAAGCATTGGATGGAAAGAGATTAGAAGCTCAACAACAGCTAGAGTGTTATCAAGCTCGACTTTCTAAAGCATTCAATAAGAAAGTTCGATCTTGGTCATTTCAAGTTCGAGACTTAGTATTAGCTGTTCGTAGACCAATTGTCATGAATCGTAAAGGAAATAAATTTGTATCCAAATGGGATGGATCATATGTTATTCGCGAAGTTTATACTAACGGCGCGTATCTCATTATTGATGAAGACGGAGTAAGAGTGGGGCCCATTAATGGCAAATTCCTGAAACGCTACTACCCATGAAGGATATGCTCCTGATCGTATGAGCTTAAATTGCACTATGCTCCTAGCCCGCATGAAGTAAAACTGTGTACGGCTCGAAAAAAAAAAAAATTTTTTTTGCATATTCTTGGCCCGCAAGAGTATAAACTGTGAATGGCGAAACCAATAAACAATGACAACATCTTTGTTGAACATATAGAAATAATAAATCAAGTTGTTTTATTGCTGAGATTCAAAGTTACACCTTTTGGGTTTGTTTTTATTTATTTATTTATTTATTTTTTTAAAAATAAAAAATAAAAAAAAATAAAAAAGACGATGATCAATATTAAATTCCATAGCTATGATTTCGTCACGTTCTTACCGTAATATCTCTTCTAGTTGCTTCACTACTTCAAGATCATTATTAGATATGCCGTTAGCTTCTTCCACTGATTTTCGATCTTCCCAAAGTTTGGTGACAACTTCCTTCTTCTGAGATAACTGTGCATCCGTCGTCGATATGAGGACTTTAAGCCTCTGAGTCTCTTCCCTGACTTGTTGCAACTCCTTCACTAACTTGGCTTCTTTAACTTCGGCTTCACTCAAACTAGACCGAAGTGATTGTATACGCTTGGCATCCTCATCTTCTATAGACCTAACATTGGTGAGCTATGTATTAATACTGGCCAATCATTGGGATTGAGAGTCTGAAGTCATCATATAAGCAGAGGAAGAAGATGTAGCAACATAATTGGCCGCATTATTCGTATACAAGTCAATTCGCCTCTTCAAAGCTGAATGGTCTCCAGGGAGTTTTGTGAGTCCCTCATAAAGTGTTTGAAGTTAGGTGCTCGAGATGATATTTTGTCGGTAGGAGTATCGCGGATGATACCTTTTATGAAATCAATAAAGTATAAAGCAGCACAGCGATGAACATCAAGAACGACTTCTTCAGCATTGAAAATTGACATTTCGGAGGTGGCAATATGATGTAAGGGTGGACCCTATTCTTTTATAGGCAAGTAAGGGTTAGCCATATGATCTATACCAACCTTTTCAATCGCCTTCATAGGTTGACTAGTCACTTCAGCAACCCCCAAAACATCCGAGTGTGGAATAGCTCTGCTTCTTTGTAGTGAAACATCCATACCTTTTCCTATTGTAGTTGCCAACGCTAAGGCAGACAATCCATTAATAGATTCTTCACTACATGTTGGGTTAGCAACAAAGACGACATCTTCCCCGAGAAATCCCTCGTTGCCTTCTGTCTATTAAAAAAAAAAAGTGATGGTAAATCGCGAGAGAATAAAAAAATAATAAAAAAATATAAAAAATAATAATAATAATAACAATAATAATACCTGTATAGGTTGTGTACTGCTAGGTACCTCATTAAAAAATCGATCAAGAGAAGTGGCAACACATTCCTGTACTGGATCAAGTCTCACCTTATCAGTGACATGCTTCCAGTTACAATCCTCATCACAAGCGTTCATATCCTCATCTGAAACCATTGCTAACTGACGACGGTGACGGTTATTGATTAGTGGTGGGACCTCTTCTGCTATCTGGTGATGACTACTAGACCCTCCAACAATATCACAGTTATTATGAGATTTGATGGTTGTCTTTGGCATTGGCTTAAATGGGAGGCTTGACTTCAACCCCTTAATTAAAACCTTCCTGATTTTAGTTGGTTTCTTTGGTGGGGAAATCATCTGTTTAGGTTGCTTTGAGGTAGTTTCTTCTTGTGTAAATGGATCAACATAGACTTTGGCCCACCATTCAGCATATGCTTTCGTGACCCCGAATTTCTGAAGATTGGAGCTCGAAGGAAACAATACTTTACACCCAGTATGGAAACAGGTGGACAATATTTATAGTTTCATAACTTCTTCTAATTTACCAGTATGAATGTCCCTCTTCAACCTCCCTGGGACATCTTGAGGAAAGTGAAATTGTCTGCTAAACCTATGCGAATTGTAAAGCTCAATGATGAAATGGTTACCTTGGCACAATGTCAAATAACTCGACCGAAGGGAGGCAAAATATTCAAAGATTGAGAAATTTTGCTGGATATCATCCACAAATTGTCTCTTTGGCTCGAATATTTTAGACAAATGTGATAATTTGATACCTTCATAAAATTTGAACAAATTTTGGGCTTCTGATTCATCAAAGTGCTTCACTAACCCTTCCCCTTCAAACTGTATCATTTGAGGAACATAGTTGTGCTGTGGAGAAATAAAGTGCGTGTTGAAATATTTGGCTAGCCATCCATACAAATAGTTAATGGGAAATGGCACTACTGAATTCCATGGGGTAGAGGAAGAAACAATATCGTTCAAGCCCTTGTAAATGCTGGCTAGGACTGGAATAGAAAGACAAAACCCGTTACCATCCGCAATCATGCTGGCAACTTTGAAAACTCCAGGGCGAATCATATTTTCAGGGCTGGAAGGCAGAACGAATTTGCATAACCAACAAGCTACAAAGGCAGCTAAATAAGTTTTCTTTTTTCATCCCCTATTCTATTCCAAGGCCGGTGAATACTTCATCCGCTTGCAAAGTCCAAGTATGAATAGTAGGGATTACTCCAGAAGGATGCTTATGAGTCTGTTTGGGACGTTGGGTTTTGTTCTTTAACACTTTTCTTTTAGATTTTTCATACTTTATTGGGCCATTAAACCAAAACTTTACCCAATCAGAAATCTTCACAGTCTGCTCCGTTGTGTGCTGTTTACAAAGATGGTGGAAGGTAGAAAATAAGTACCGACAATAAGGAGGAAGGAAAGGTTTACTGTCCTTGCCTGAATTTGATAACTCTTTCATAGAAGGGATAACTTCTTTATATTGTTTTCCAGAAAACGGAAGACCTCCTATCACATACAAGTCACGAAGAGAAATTGACAATTCGCCTATTAAATAATGGAGGGTGTTGGTAGGAGAGCACCAAGATCAAGGAAAGCTTTAAGAACAGGCCCAAGGCGATTATATGAATAAAGAAGTAAATATTGCACCATATAGTAATGGTGATAGTATAGGGCTTGAAACTCTTGAAAAACACCATGGTTGACTAGCACTCCTTGAAAAAAAAAAGAAAAAAAAAAAGGGTAACACCTGAAAATAATAATAATAATAAAAATAAAATAATAATAATAAAAATCATCAAAAGTGTGGATTGGCATGGATGGAAGATTTTAGTTCCGAAGGAACAATGGGTCCTTACGGACTAGTTGCGTTTCCAAGGAACAATGGGTCCTTACGGACTAGATGCGTTCCGAAGGAACAATGGGTCCTTACGGACTAGTTGCGCTCCGAAGGAATAATGGGTCCTTACGGATTAGATGCGTTCCGAAGTAACAATGGGTCCTTACGGACTAGATGTGTTTCGAAGGAACAATGGGTCTGTACGGACTAGTTGCGTTCCGAAGAAACAATGGGTTCTTACGGACTAGTAAAAAATGTTTGTGAAAAAAAAAAAAAAAAAAACTTGAAAAGGAGAAAAAAAAAAAAAAAAAGATCGCATGAAAAAAAAAAAAAAAAATTTAATTTGTTCCAACAAGCGTGAAAAAAAAAAAGAAGAAGAAAAGGAAAAAAAAAAGAAGAAGAAGAAGAAGAAGAAAAAAAAAATAGACAGTCATACCAATTATTTGTGTTAGAGTAGAGGCCGCAATCCAACACAGTCTTAGAAATTGTGATTTGACAAGTCTTCAGAGATTATTGGAATTGATGTCAAACCCTACAATATTGAGGGTATATATAGGTAGCAAAATACCTCCAAGTTGTATTGGGATTTGGATAATTTTGTTCAAATAGGAAAGTAAAATTTCAATCCAAAGTTCGATAGGAAAGTAAAAGAGGAAAAGTAAAAAAAAAAAAAAAAAATAAAAAAATAAAAGAAGAAAAGTTGAATACTTCAAGTCCCACTTGAAAAAGGATGTAAGTCCTATTAATCTTGGGACTCGAAGTGGGGGCAATTTGTAGACACTAAAATTTAGTGGGCTTTGGTTTTAACAAATGGACCCATTAAATATGGGCTTAATACTTAATTAAGTTATTTAATTGGTCTTGGCTTGGTCCACTTAAATTATTTAATTAACCCAGCCTAGATGATTAAATAAAAAGATAATTATTCCTAATAAAATATATTTGTAATAATTAATTTTAAGGATAATTATCATAATATAACTGGCCCGGCCCAGTTATGATTTTTTTCCTTATCCTGAGATGACATGTGTCATCATCCTATTAATCCAAGAAACCTATAAATAGAGGCCTGGATGAAGAAGAAAGGGGACACAAATTCAGAATTCAGAAGTCCAGAGACTCAGAAATCAAGAGACTCAGAAATCCAGAGACTCAGAAGTCAGAGACACAAATTCAGAATCCAAACTCAAAAGCGAAGAACAACAAGCACATCCAACAACGTGCCGTTTTTCATCAAATCCCACGGTGATCAACAACAAGCACATCCAATGACGTGCCATTTTTTATCAAATTCTACGGTGATTCAAGAACAAGCTCGTGCAGCCCTTGGATCCAATAACAACAAAAAGGAGATCGAATCAGAGGACCATTCTTTTTGTAAAAGATATCACAAAGGATTGTACTCCAAATATTTCTGATTTAATAAATTATTATTTTGCCCATAGTTTGTCTTTATTGCAGACTTACAAAATTTGTGTGTACAGTAGCTTATTCCAATCCTCGCTGTAGGTAACACTGTCTCATCGTAGAAATGGGCAAAAGATTTATATCTTTCCAGTGCTTCTGGTGAGTCACTCAGAATTTCTGTTGTCCCTTTGAACCTAGATCTTGGAATCTCCAGTCAGCTAGGTTGGGTTTCCATTAAGGTGACTCATTAGCTTTCGGCTTTAAACCCATTCCCCTCAATGATCTGTACAATTGCTCTTTAGTACAACCCTTAATTTTATATGTGGCCATAAGGTTGTGTTTAGAAATATTATACTCTGCAGAAATTTCTCCAGTTTAGAGCAACTGTATACTTTGTGCGCTAAATTGCTTATTGTTAGCAATATCCTTTTCTTTAGTGACACATGTGTAGACTTATTTTGAAATGTCATCTACGTTAAGGCTATCGACTTTTCTGTTTGATTTATTCAAAGTTTCTAACTTTGATTCTTTAAAAGAATATACAACTACACCTTTAATACTAAAGACATATCCACTCTTGGATTTGAAATCTTTAATATCCTTCATCCAGATTGTATCACTGTTACACCTCCAATTTAGTTAGATACCTCGATCTATGCAATATTGGACTTAGGGTGTATCTCAACTACCCAATTTATTGTTTTTCAGTGATCCTATCCTGGATTGAAAATGTGCAATTAAACATAGTTATTAAGATGCGTTGCAATCTCAACCAATGATATACTTTGACTAGTATTTATATTTGAGATTTTCATCCACAAAAGTTAGCTAGTCTTTTGTTATCATAACTAGTATTATCTCAATCTTACTCTATCGAGAATATACTATGCTATCTGATGTTAAATCTTTCATATCAAATATACTAGTTAATATATCACCTATATTTTAAGGCATACAATAACTTATGTATCACATTATGTCATTTTCTCGTTACATACTTTAATCCACTTAAGGATTTATAAACTTGCACACTTACCTCTTCAGTTGGAACAATGAACTCCTCTAATTGTCCCATTAAATATTTTTCCTCATAGGAAATAACATGCACTACTATTATAATATTATAAATGATTTTTGGTTCTATCCTAAAACTCTTAGGACTCGGAACCTCCCACATTTATAAGTATTTCTCTTAAGATGAGGTGACTCGTAGCAAATTTCATTTAGGGATAATATCTCCCCAATACTTTGGGATAATCCTGAAATTTTATCTCTAATGTATTTATTATGATTTTTTAACTTTTGAAATGCCATAAATTAAATACTTTACCTCATACCAACGGGCCAGTGGCCTAACGGTATCAGGCCCTTACTTTCCAAAGGGAGGTCAATGGTTCAAGCCTACATGGAGGCATGTGTGTGTAAGTATCAACTATGAAAAAAAAAAAATACTTTACCTCATTTACCTTTTCAAGGTTCAATACTCGCTTCTCAACAAGCATGCATAATAGTCTTTAGTGTATATGTACTCACTTTATCACTTATCTCTAACTTATTCTTATAATAATTCACTGATATTATTGTGAATTAATGCTAGAGATATTAATTAGATTGGGCTCTAATTAATATTTTTTTTTTTACATTTCTCATATATATGACTTGAGTTATTTATGTTTAGGTTCATGTTAAGTTAGTCATATTAACATGTCATAACCTTTCATGTGTTACATATCACATAACTTAATCATTTAAGCAAATAATTCACATATTATGTAAGCTTTGGATACATCACCACATAGTGAGCACTCCCTTCTCAGGTATCATTACTAGCTTAGATTAAGCACATTATTCTGATATGTCACTATTAGGTTATGATGAGCGCTAACTTCTTTGCTATTACCACTACCTTGAAATTAAGTTTACCCAGTTATCAATTCTAGTAGCTCTTAACTTTAGTGCACTCTTATCTAAGTTGTCTATATTAGTAATAGAGGAATTTGTTTTGAAAAATATTATCTAAATAATACTACTTTACAAGTAGTATTATTCCCTCCTACAAGAACAGATATGACGTATAACTCAAATAACTTATAACTAAAATAGCTACTCATCGTCCTCTTGTTTTTTTCTACCGAGTTGAAAGCTAGAACCAGCCAACAGATTTTCATCTTCCTCTTAGGTTCTGTGCACCTCATTAATCATTTTAGCTTATACCTAAGCTAACAAGTTTGCAACTCAGTAACATTTTAGCTTTTAGCTAAATTGTACATTATAACTAACTAGCTTGATTTATCTTATCTCAATATACTAGCTTAGTGTATCCATAACATTTTCTATTAAACTTATTAGAGTTATCATAAAATCTTCTCTTATTCAGCCTATTTACAACTATACGTGTCTTAGACACAAGTATAGATCTTTTGCCCTTGACTATCGGGAGAATTGACTTAGCTAGACTAATTAATTTTTGTCTGTTGTATTAAATACACAAACCAGTCATGAACTTATACAAAGTTAATAATATCACATGATTAATTATATCACATAATTAATCTAAGAAATAAAAATATTCAAGAAATGACTTTACTTCCTTAAAGCTTTGTGATTCATTCTCCAATAAATATGCTAGAAAATCAAGACCAGAAGATTTAGATGTTCTAGCCCTCTTGCTACGTCTAAGCTCATCCTTATTTTTATTGTATGATTTATGCACAAGAAAATGATATGCACTATTGTTATGAGCATAACCTATCAAAAGGTTTATGTAACGATCTACTCCACCACATGGTATGATATTGTCCGCTTTGGGCCCGAGCTCACACGGTTTTGTTCTTGAGTTTTATCCTAGAAGGCCTTGTACCAATTGGAGATAAAATTACCACATAAAAACACTTCACCTTTCCCTTACCTAAGCGATGTGGGACTGTGCACTTGTAGCTCGCCTACTGTGGTAGCTTATCAGTGCCTCTTGCATTCGTCCATGACATACTCGCCTACAATATCGTCACATTTTAGGTCCCAATTTAACTTTCTTATGAGTAGGAACTGCATTTAAGCAATTCAACGATAATAAATACATGGTTCCAATGCATAAAAAATGTTATTTAGAAAAAGATATATCTGCCATCTTTAGCTGTTTGTGTTTGAGATAACTATTACAGAAACACTGCAACACAGAAACACTGCAACACAGAAACACTCTACAATATAGAAACACTCTTCAACCTTCTATTTTTGCCTGTGAAACTGAATGATGGATTCAGACTCTCTTTCACGTATATATATAGAGGGTTGGGACCATTTCTAAACATTGCCAAGAGGAGACAAGTTGGTTCCATCAACCAACACACCCCTCTGTAGATAAATAACAGTCATAACTGTAGTTATATGATACGCCACATCTCTTATATATAGATAATTATAAAATCATTTAAAAGTTAAGATTAATTATATATTAAAACCATTTTTCTTACATTCTCCCACTTGGTCTTATAATCATAATTAATCTTTTATTTATTTATTTATTATTTGTTTTGAAAAATATTTTTGAAAAAATGTCGGTGCGCACATTTTTTTTAAATTATCTATATTTAGAGAATCATTGTACCAAACAACTTTCATGAAGTCCTTACAAGTATATTAATATTGAATCAAAGACGTTATTATATTATTTAATAATATAGGACATCAATGGTCACAAACATTAATACACTCAACTTCAAGATTATACATAAATACTGCATGTACTAAATAATAAATATTATGCCATACTTCGGTCTTACCGCGTCTCAATAAGGACACACCATGTCTCATAAATGACACTTATAATTTTCCATACACATTTGCACCACTATGGAAAACTAAATAAATGAGGATAATATAATATAAGAAACTGCGATCACAAATACAAATGTGTCTACAACTGAGTCAAAAAACAACCTCCCACTAACTAAGTAAATCAAAGCTATGAATAATACCCATATGAGCAACATGCTCATTGTAAAGCTTAGGCGGTAATCCCTTAGTCATGGGATCAGCAATCATTTGTTGTGTACTAATGTGCTCAATAAACACAAGCTGGTTCTGCATCCTCTCTTTTACAACAAGGTATTTAATATCTATATGTCTAGATTTTCCTGAACTCTTATTGTTCCTTGAATACATAACTGCAGTGGAATTGTCACAGAAAATCATCAATGGTTTAGAAATAGAATCTACAACCATAAGTCTTGAGATGAAGTTCCGTAACCATAATGTATGACAAGTAGCCTCATAACATGCAATAAACTCTGCCTCTATGGTGGATGAAGCTGTTAGTGTTTGTTTAATACTTTTCCATGAAATTGCTCCTCCAGCCATCATAAAGATAAATCTTGAAGTGGATTTCATGCTATCCTGACAACTAGCAAAGTCAAAGTCTATATAACCCACCACTTCAAGCCTGTCGGTCCTTCTATATATGAGTAAATGGTTCTTTGTCTTTTGCAGGCACCTCATTACTTTCTTTGCCATTCTCCAATGATCCATGCCAGGATCATTTTGGTATTTGCCTAGCATACCAACAGTAAATGCTATGTCTGGCCGTGTGCAAACCTGAGCATACATCAAACTCCCAACTGCAGATGCATAGGGAATGTTTTTCATTTGTTCCCGCTCTAGGTCATTTCTCGGACACTGGAATTTACTAAATTTATAACCCTTTACTAAAGGGGCAATTCCACCTTTACAGTGTTGCATATTGAATCTTTTAAGAACCTTTTCTATATAGGCTCTTTGTGACAATCCAAGAATCCCACGAGATCTATCTAGATGAATCTCAATGCCAATGACAAATGAGGCTTCACCAAGATCTTTCATTTCAAAACTTTGAGATAAAAAATGTTTAGTCTCGTGTAACAGGCCAATGTCACTACTAGCAAGTAAGATATCATCAACATACAACACTAGAAAAATGAACTTACTCAAACTAACTTTCATATAAATGCACTCATCAATAATATTTTCTTTAAACCCATATGAAGTAATTATCTCATCAAATTTTATGTACCATTGTCTTGATGCTGGTTTTAACCCATAAATAGATTTTCTTAACTTGCACACCATATGTTCTTTGCCCTCAATTTCATAACCCTCGGGTTGTTCTATATAAACTTCTTCGAGCAAATCACCATTTAGGAATGCAGTTTTTACATCCATTTGATGTAACTCCAAATCAAAATGAGCTAATAATGCCATTATGATTCTAAAAGAGTCTTTCTTTGAAACAGGAGAAAAAGTTTCTTTGTAGTTGATACCCTTTTGTTGAGTAAAACCTTTAGTAACAAGTCGGGCTTTATATCTTTCAACTTTACCTTTTGAGTATCGTTTAGTTTTAAATACCCATTTACAACCAATGGCTCTGACTCCCTCTGGTAAGTTAACTAGATCCCAAACTTGATTATTTTTCATAGAATCTAACTCATCTTTCATTGCATCTAACCATTGTTGAGCAAAAGTGCTGCTTTTGGCTTCTGAAAATGATAGTGGATCATCTTTTTTACCAATGTTGAACTCAATCTCTTGTAAATAAACTTCATAGTCATCTGGAATAACACTTTTCCTTTCTCTCCTTGATCTTCGTAATGGCATGTCAACTATTGGTTCATTTAAGATTTCTTCTATGCGAGGTGTTTGCTCTTCAGGCTCTTGATGACTTAAATCACCATCTTGCATGGTAGCGAGTGGGACAATTACGTCATCCCGAGGAACTAAATTTATATTTCGATTTTCCTCAAATACCATGTGTCTGGGCTCCACACTCCCATTGGTGTAACCATTCTCAATGAACCTAGCATTTAAGGTCTCAATAAGTTTGGTACTATGTGATGGACAATAAAATCTATAACCTTTTGACTTTTCTGGATATCCTACAAAATAATAACTGGCTGTTCTAGGATTAAGTTTCCTTTCATGTGGGTTGTATAATTTAGCCTCTGTTGCACATCCCCAGATACGCAAGTGATTTAAACTGGGTTTTCTTCCTATCCACAACTCAAAAGGAGTCTTTGAGACTACCTTAGACGGCACTCAATTTAGGATATATGCAGCAGTCCTAAGAGCTTCACCCCTCAAAAAATTTGGTAAAGATGAATTACTCATCATAGTTCGCACCATATCGATAAGAATGCGATTCCTCCGTTCAGCTACACCGTTTTGCTCAGGGGTACCCGACATGGTGTACTGCGTAACTATACCACACTCCTGTAGATACTTAGCAAATGGCCCTGGATTATGACCTGTATGATCGTGCCTTCCGTAGTATTCACCACCACGATCAGATCGTACTACTTTAATTTTCTTATCAAGCTGACGCTTGACTTCTGTCTTATAAATTTTAAAAATATCCAGTGCCTCAGATTTCTCACCAATCAAGTACATATAACCATAACGAGAATAATCATCAATAAATGTAATAAAGTATTTCTTCCCGTTTAGTGTAGCAGGAATGAAAGGACCACATATGTTTGTGTGTATAAGCTCTAAGAGGCCATTACTTCTAGTAGCACCCATATGTCTAGACTTGGTTAATTTTTCTTTAGCATAATTAATGCATATGCCATAGTCTAAAAAATCTAATGTGTTCAGAACACATTCTCTAACCAATCTTTCTAATCTCTCTATAGAGATATGACTTAAATGCCTATGCCATAACATAGAAGAAGAATCATTGGTAAGACCACGTTTGGTACTCACATTAAAAGACAAAAGAGATTGTGAAAAAATTGGGTCAAGATTTAGAAGATAAAGACTATCAACTAATGAACTAGAACCAATAAATTTGGAATAATAAAAGATATTGATATTACAATTATTAAAACGAAATTCATAGTTCAACATATCAAGTTTAGGTACAGAGATCAAATTTCTGGATATTGAAGGAACATACAAAACATTTTCTAACTCTAATATAAAACCACTACAAAGGACAAGAAGAACAACTCCCACAGCTTTAACTTGTGCAATTACCCCATTACCCATGGTGAGTGTCTTTTGGTTGGGATTGATTTTTCAGCTCCTTATGAATCCTAGCAAGGAATTAGAAATATGAATAGTAGCTCTGGAATCAATCCACCAAGTATTTGGCGGAACAATGACTAAATTAGATTCTGAACACACTAGACAATGGGTGCTACCTTCCTTTGCTAACCAGTTTTTGTAACTAAAGCATTCCCTTTTGACATGGCCTTGCTTGTGACACCAGAAGTATTGAACTTTCTTTTTCCCCACTTTATGTGTCTGACTGGGTCCAACATCATTAACCTTTATACCCCTTTTCCCAGTTTTCTTATTATTTTTCTTGACTGTTTTCTGATCCAAATGTGTGCCATATCGGGCTTATTGTGTCGGGTTCGCTCTTCCTATTGTGCACACATATTAATTAATTATGTTAATTTCCACTTATCTTTCTGCGCATTATAAGTAGTTTTAAAAATATCGAATTGCGCAAGAAGAGAAGTCATAATAAAGTGGATTAGAAAGGAGTCACTAACTTCCATATCTAGATTTTTCAATTGACATGCAATATCAGTCATTTTCATGATATGCTCATGCACACCACTGAGACCATCATATTTTGCGGTTACTAATTGGGTCTATAAGAGTGCTAGCCAGTGACTTAGACGAAATAGTAAAATGTTCTTTTAGAGCCTTAAGGTAATCCTTAGCCAATGGTTTATCAGGAATGGCACCCCTAATATATTTAGGAATATTATTCTTAATATACATTAGACTAAGTCTATTAGACCTGTCCCATTTATCCCATTCCTTTTTCACCTCTGCATCACTAGTGTTTGTAGGCTTAAGTGGTTCATCTGACCTATTGGTTAAGTCTAAATCCCCAAGTCCCAAATTAAAAATTATTTTATCTTTCTAGTCTGAGAAATTAGACCTAGTCAGGGCCTTCACACACGGTAATGAACCAACTGTTATGGAATAAAAATAAAAAAATCAAAAGAATTAAGGCCATAATTATATAGTTTAATTGATGGGAAAAACAATCAAAATTTCTAGAATCAATAAGTAATGCCTCAAAATAATTGATCCCGAATAGGATCAACTTCACATTTAACAATATTTCCTTTGGGCCAATATTATTAAATGTTAGTCTCACACTAGTGAAACAAATTTCACCTTTGAGACTAATTAATCATAGATAATACAATATCAAAAATAAATTCCTTTGGGAATAGTATATTATCTATTATATATTTTACATTAATTATCTCAATCCTTTTAATTGGACAAATCTCAATAATCCATCTTTGGGTTTGATTATTGCTCGTCTCTACTAAACGCAATTCAAATCCTTCAACTTTAGTAAAAACATAATTTTACCACTAGCCTCAAATACTATTGAAATTATCACGAGTGTGTCACTTTAGTGACTAAACACCCAATCTAATTTATTAATATTTGTGCTTAAGATTTAAAATGATTCAATTTTCCTAAATGAATCTGCCTAATAAACAAGTATGCATCAAAATTAAACATGAGGCAATACGCATAATTATATTTTTTATGCCAATTTCAATATATTTATATAATAATGATACCATTTAAATCATTTATTATGTCTATTTATAACTAGGCAAATGATAACAAAAAGCAACATTGTATCATTTACAATAATTCATAACACTTATAATAATATATTACTATATCTCGCACAACCACTGAGGCATGAGAATTTTGTAAGATCAAAGATTTTGCACATTGAATTAATCTATTTTGTCAGTTCCTTTTATATGCAACCTTTTTTTTTTTTTTTTTTAAACAATACTGGTCATTATACTTGTTTAAAACACTTGTTGAAAACAATATGCACGGCCCCATACAAAATCCAATGGAAGTCTGTACTGGATTTGGTGACCAATGCCATCAGTTCCCCTTACACACCATCTGCACACAGACCCAACTAACTTTCCAAGGCCTTAATGCTCCCACATGGGTCAAGTTTACGTTATACTGTTATACATAGTGCCGCACATATATAAATTGTTTCTATTATTTTTATAGTTGCATATATATATATATATACACACACACACACACATACACACACACCTACACATAAGAGATAGAGTACTGCCATAATTAAATATAGTATATAAATTTCATATAAACTTAACTAAACAATATACTGATGAAAATAAAATAGATTTATGCATCAGAGTCCATGTCTGGCTCTAATACCACATGTAAGCAATTCAACGATAATAAATACATGGTTCCAATGCATAAAAAATGTTATTTAGAAAAAAACATACCTGCTATCTTTAGCTGTTTGTGTTTGAGATAATTATTATAGAAACACTGCAACACGGAAACACCCTACAATATAGAAATACTCTTCAACCCTCTATCTTTGCCTATGAAACTGAATGATGGATTCAGACTCTTTTTCACGTATATATATAGAGGGTTGGGACCGTTTCTAAATATTGCCAAGAGGAGACATGTTGGTTCCATCAACCAACACACCCGTCTGTAGATAAATAACAGTCATAACTGTAGTTATATGATATGCCACATCTCTTAAATATAGATAATTATAAAATCATTTAAAAGTTAAGATTAATTATATATTAAGACCATTTTTCTTACACTGCAACCTTAGCTAGACACCCCAATGTAAGATTATTTATTAATTGTGTGGCACGCATGATTTGGACATGTGATATACTTCATTAATTAGTGGTTAAGTAAATAGATATCAGATTAATATTATATTATTTGGTTAACTTATTAAATTATCTTTTTGGTAACTAATTATTCAAGAAGTGTTTTCTTATTTATTCCTTACTTTGATGGAAAGCGAATTAAAGTTACTAAAAGGAAAACTGGTCCTCTCTTTGCTTTTATAAAAGTGCATATTTCCATCAGTTATATACGCTAATGAAAACAACACGTATAATGTTTATCTGTGCAAAAGGCCAAGAGAGAGAAATTTGTTTTCACACGCTTTTGGCTGTTGTTTGTACTTGCAGTTGATTATGTTGTTTGTTCCACAAAAAGGATCTTGACGTTGGACTTGATCTCTACGTGATTTGCAATCACAGATTGAGGTATTTATATTTAACTACTTTATTTATGCATTATAGATATGTGAGAATAATGAAGTTCTAAGATTTTAGAATTCATGTTAATTTGTGATGAATAGCTTGACACGAATTATTAAAGTTTACATGTGGTATCAGAGCATGGTTTATGAACTCATTTTTTTGCTTTAATGTTGCATTAATAATATTTAAATTTATATCTCAAAGTGAAAATGATTTTATTTGAGATAGATATATAATCATGTATGTAGTTGTTGCCCAGATAATATTTAAAAATAATATTAAATAATCTATTTTTTCTTTTGTAATCGGCATATATATATATATATATATATATATATAGAACATGTGTTTTGATTGGTCTATGGAACTGTTTGGGAATTAACTGGTGCTGCGGCTACTGCCACAGATTTCATGCTCCACAACTTTAACTTGTGCTTCTACCCCATTACCCTTGGTGAGTGTCCTTTGGTTGGGATTGATTTTGCGGCTCTTTATGAATCCCTGCAAGGAATTAAAAATATGAATAGTAGTTCCGGAATCAATCTACCAAGTATTTGGCGGAACAATGGCTAAATTAGATTTTGAACACACTAGACAATGGGTGCTACCTTTCTTTGCTAATCAGTTTTTGTAATTAAAACATTCCTTTTTGACATGGCCTCGCTTGTGACACCAGAAGCATTGAACTTTCTTTTTACCCATTTTATGTGCCTAACTGGGTTCAACATCATTAACCTTTATACCCCTTTTCCCAGTTTTCTTATTATTTTTCTTGACTGTTTTCTGATCTATAATGTGTGCCATATCGGGCTTATTGTGTCGGGTTCGCTCTTCCTCTTGTGCACACATACTAATTAATTCTGTTAATTTTCACTTATCTTTCTGTGCATTATAAGTAGTTTTAAAAATATCGAATTGCGTATGAAGAGAAGTCATAATAAAGTGGATTAGAAATGAGTCACTAACTTCCGTATCTAGATTTTTCAATTGATAAGCAGTATCAGTCATTTTCATGATATGCTTACGCACACCACTGAGACTATAATATTTTGCGGTTACTAATTAGGTCATAAGAGTGCTAGCCAGTGACTTAGTCGAAATAGTAAAATGTTCTTCTAGAGCCTTAAGGTAATCCTTAGCCAATGGTTTATCAGGAATGGCACCCCTAATATATTTAGGAATATTATTCTTAATATACATTAGACTAAGTCTATTAGACCTGTCCTATTTATCCCATTCCTTTTTCACCTCTGCACCACTAGTGTCTGTAGGCTTAGGTGGTTCATCTGACCTAATGGCTAAGTTTAAATCCCCAAGTCCCAAATTAAAAATTATTTTATCTTTCCAGTCCGAGAAATTAGACCAAGTCAAGGCCTTCACACACGGTAATGAATCAACTGTTATGGAATAAAAATAAAAACATCAAAAGAATTAAGGCCATAATTATATAGTTTAATTGATGGGAAAAACAATCAAACTTTCCAGAATCAATAAGTAATGCTTCAAAATAATTGATCCCGAATAGGATCAACTTCACATTTAACAGTATTTCCTTTGGGCCAATATTATTAAATGTTAGTGTCCCACTAGTGAAACAAATTTCACCTTTGAGAATAATTAATCATAGATAATACAATATCAAAAATAAATTCCTTTGGGAATAGTATATTATTTATTATATATTCTACATTAATTATCTCAATCCGTTTAATTAGACAAATCTCAATAATCCACATTTGGGTTTGATTATTGCTCGTCTCTACTAAACGTAATTCAAATATTTCAACTTTAGTAAAAACATAATTTTAACACTAGCCTCAAATGCTATTGAAATTATCATGAGTGTGTCACTTTGGTGACTAAATACCCAATCTAATTTCTTTAACATTTGTGCTTAGGATTTAAAATGATTCAATCTTTCCAAATGAATCTGCCTAATATACAAGTATGCATCAAAATTAAACATGAGGCAATACGGATAATTATATTTATTATGCCAATTTCAATATATTTATATAATAATGATACCATTTAAATCATTTATTATATCTGTTTATAACTAGACAAATGATAACAAAAAGCAACATGGTATCATTTACAAATAATTCATAACACTTATAATAATATATTACTATATCTTGCACAACCACTGAGGCATGAGAATTTTTTAAGATCAAAGATTTTGCACATTGAATTAATCTTTTTGGTCAGTTCCTTTTATATGAAACCTTTTTTTTTTTAAACAATACTGGTCATTATACTTGTTTAAAACACTTGTTGAAAAATAATATGTACGGCCCCATACAAAATCCAATGGAAGTCTGTACTGGATTTGGTGACCAATGCCATCAGTTCCCCTTACACACCATCACCATACAGACCCAACTAACTTTCCAAGGCCTTAATGCTCCCACATGGGTCAAGTTTACGTTATACTATAATACATAGTGCCGTACATATATAAATTATTTCTATTATTTTTATAGTTGCACACACACACACACACACACACACACACACACACACACACCTACACATAAGAGACAGAGTACTGCCATAATTAAATATAGTATATAAATTTCATATAAACTTAAATACACAATATACTAATGAAAATAAAATAGATTTATGCATCAGAATCCATGTCTGGCTTTGATATCACATGTAAGCAATTTAACGATAATAAATACATGGTTCCAATACATAAAAAACATTATTTAGAAAAAAAACATACCTGCCATCTTTAGCTGTTTGTGTCCGAGATAACTATTACAGAAACACTCTACAATATAGAAACACTCTTCTGTTGGGATTTATATGTCCTGACATAGCAAATTCCTATTTGGATTATAGTGATATATATTCCTAACGTTTCTGAAATATTTATGTTTGATACAATTGGTGAATTCAATGTATCATGTTTCGATTCATTGTAGAATTGATAGTGTCCACTTGATTACAAGAGATATTTATATATGTATGTGATGCCGATCAATACATGAATATAAATAGTAATCATAAATTATTCATAGTCGGTAATTATGGATGGACTCATAATTAATTAAGACTTGAACTGAATTCGCGTTTGGTTGAGATATATTGCGAGAGCCGTCGTATGCAATTGCTCCCTATCACTGTCATGGCATTTGACTCTTAAGCATGAGAAAAATATAAATTCTTTTATTAATTAATAATTACTTTGATTTGTTTGGCGGATACTTCGGGATCCTTAGACCGACACTTTGGGTACTTATGTAATTAATAGTTAGAGGGTTATTTATTCAATATTTGCATCATTGCTACTTGTATTTATTTTGTATTGATTATGGTTGATCACAAAGTAAATTCGAAGGCCTTCGTGTGTTTTTAGACAAAATGATTTATTATATATTTAAATTATTATTTTTGTCAAACAAATATTTTATTGTGATCGAGCCAGAAATAATCAATGGTATCAAAATAAATATATTAATTAAGTAGTCGGATTAATGGCTTTATTTATCCGATAACTAATTATGCATAGATGGGTCAAAGTGCAATATTGACTTATATGTTATTTATTATTTAATTGGAGTTCAATTAATTTCTTTTAGTGGAGTAGAAATTAATTAATGAATTAATTGAATTGGGTCCATGGACCGGGCCAATTATTAATTCATTGTAGCCAATAAAATAATAAGCCCAAAGGATTCTCACTCATAGCCCAACTTGATATTGGAATCCTATTAGATTTAAGACATGTGAATCAGAGATTGAGAAGGATTTGTTGTTTCTTTTTCTTTATCTTTATGTTGCCTATAAATATACATGGTTTATGTATATTTTAGGTGTGATTTTTGGAAGAAGGAAAAATGAATATATTTTCTCTCTCTGGAAAATTAGGGTTGATGGTCTCATCTAATGGAGGCTCACACAAGCCTAGTTTTTCAAGGTCATTTATGGAAGCTTATGAGTGATTCCTAAAGGCAAAACAATTACCAAGAAGATGGAGGTCCAAGGAGAAGGCATCTTGCTAAGGGATCTACAGTAAGTGAGAACATTCACTTTAGAGGAAAGTTTTAAAGGTTTACTCAGACATTTGATGTAACTATTCAATCTATTAATTGAATGACACATCATATTTTATTTTTGCATAAAACTTGTCTCTATGTGATGAATCAAGATTTGTGAATGAAAATTCCTCAAAAAGTTTTTAAAACTAGCACGTTTCCCAACAGTGGTATCAGAGCATGGTTTGATTCATTACTAGAGATCATGTTTTTATCAAAATTCATCATTCATGAATCTAATTTTGATATGCATATATTTTTATTTATTGATGTATGTTGATGTATGAATTAATATATTGATATATATTGATACATGATGATGTATGTATAATTGTGTATAGATGATGATGTGTGTTTGGGCCATGGATGAAGTTTATAGGTTAATTGAATGTAATTTTACCTTTGGATGAATGTAATTAAGGTTTTGATTTAGCCGTTTGAAAATTCAATGATGTAATTTAATTTTTTCCGTTGTATTTCAAATTGTGTATTTTTTTAAAGCCATGTAATATTCATCAAAGGATGCTATGAAGTTTCAAGAAGGTCCAAGAGGATTTAATTTGGCTTCAGGAATTTTCTGGAAATTTTTAGAATTTTTTTGAAATTTTTTGTGCTAAATAATAATTTATAGGAATTTTTTAAATTTTTTTCTGGAAATTCTGGCTTTTTTCCGGCGGCCGGAGGGCTGCAGCCGGCAAGGGTAGCACCAGTAGGGATGCCAGCCAACCAGGTGCTTTGCGGTGCACCTGAATTAGGTACAACCGCATGCACATCCCTTGGATCATCATCATGCAAAGGAGAGGATCAAGTGTGCTGCAAATACGGTGCAATCATGCACCTCCAATAATCTGGCGCGTGAGGACCACGCGCCCGTGAGAAGGCAGCGCCATATGACGCGTGCAGCGCGTGACACGCGCTGCAAACTTCAACAAGCGCGTCCAGGTACGTGACACGCGTATGGGGCGCGTGCCGACGCGCTACTACTTCCTAAGGAGCGTGCCAGCGCGTGGAAGCGCGTGTCACGTGCTGTTTTGCTATTCCAGGTGCTGTTTTGCTATTCCAGGTGCTGTTTTGGCCAATCCGAACGTGTACAAGGCTCTGCAGGTGTTCACAAGCCTTTGATTGACCCTTGCGCAATACTTAGAACAATTAAATGTTAAAAGCTAAATCCATTGGCCATTTAATTTGCTTGATCAGTCATTCATTGATATATGTGATGCATGAAATAATTAATTGATAATTATTATTGTTCATGCATTGGATCCATAATATTTAATTAAATAACTTGATTTATATTAATTAAATTATGAAAATGAATTGGATTTGATTACTAATTAATTTGAGGGCACTTATTGGGAAACGAAAAATTATTTTTGTAAATTATTTTTAAAGTGTGCTTCAAATCAAATATTAGTGAATCATTTAAAAAGTCCAAATATTTTCTAAATTTAATTGGATTAAAATCAAGTCGTTTTGCATGCATTATATCATGTAAATGAATAAAATGAAAACCCTAATTTTGAATGATTAAAAATTGAGTGGGAGCGGGGATTTTTATACATTACCCCATGGCCTTCGTTATTAAAACATTGTAATTAGATCTTTAAAAATAAGGCCCCATGCATGATTTGAAGAGTCTTAATATTACAAGAATGGTTGACTCATGAAAATAAAAATATTAAATGTTCGTTGTAATTAGATCTTTAAAAATTAGGCCTTACACATGATTTAAAGAGTCTAGATTATAATGACAAGATATTTAATGTTTTATTTTTCATTAGAGCTTTAATAGCGTTATACACTCAATCTAAAATCAATAGTGTTAGCTCCCCAACGGAGTGGTCTACACTAGGTGATTTTAGAAAGGCTAAACCTAATCGGGAATCATTTTATATAGATAGACAAGGCATTGTCTTAAGAGATATGAAAATTATGGGATTTGCCCGCCAATAGCAATAATGAACTTCGCTAACCGAATAAGTTATTGGCGTATTGGTTATTCAATTTTTTATGCAGTGGTTAAGGGACCCACATACTATTTTAATGGAAGTGCTCGCTTAATAGCAAATGAATCTCAACAATAGTAATAATGAATTCCTCCAACAGGATAAGTTATTGACATATTGATTGGGTGATTTATTATGCTACGAAGTTGAGGGACCGGCATTAATTAAAAGGGATTATTTACTAATAATGATAATGATCTCTTATTCTATTGAGATTTATTATATTATGTGGTTAACAAACTCATTTTAATTTTAAATATGCATGATAGTATTAATAATTCACCTTGCATATTGTATTAATGTATTTATATTCAGATTAATTATGTCTAATCCATTTTATCTGCTTGCTTACATATTCAATGTAACTGGACCTCATATATATTGACTGGAAAAGGAACTTAGATATTTTATTCACAACGTGGTGGTACAAAATGTATTTACTACTCCTAAATCTAATCCTTTTACTTTAAGATACCCAAGAGAACATTAATGATTTTAATAAGTGAAATAAGGCAAATGATATGACTTGGTGTAATATTCTAGAGTTTATCTCGAATACGCTCCAAAGCTAACATTTACATTATTTTATTTTCTTCAAGCATCATGTTAAATGTCAATAAGATGTTTTGGTGAGATTAAATAGAGAGTATGCCAAAGTATCAGACTTGAATACCATCAAGATAGCCTAAGGAACTCCAGAATGAGATCAAATTTTGGAAAATGATTGTTTATTATTTAAAAATTAGCTGGAGATCAATAGGGCTGACTTGGGTTGTAAGTTTCAAATTGACATGATTATTGCCTTGTTACCAAACTCGTTCGACTTTTTTAGAGTGAACTAAATAAGGAATCAGTTTGAGTTCACACTTGCTGATATTCTTATAGAATTGGTAACAAATGAAGGGATAATCAAAAGTATAGGCATTCCTATCAATCTAACCTAGTCTATACCATCTTCTTCTAGGCCCAAGTGGAAGGGTAAAACAAAGAAGAAGGATGATAATAGGACTAGACTAGCACAAAACATGGGTATCCAAAAGATTAAAGGGAATAAGGCAGTGTATGTTGAGGGCGAAAGAAACTGTTTCTTTTGCCTCTAACTAACATACTAAGCAATGATGTGGCATAGGAAAATGTATATTTAATCATTGAGCCATGTTATGTGGTTGTATCTATTAATTCCTGATGGATAGATTCTGGAGCCACTAAACATGTTTGCAATTTGTTGCAAAGATTTCAGGAATCCAGAAGCCTCGATGATATGTATATATATTTGTCTTTTGACCTGATGCCAAGTTTGTAGCTAAGTCAGTGGGAGTATTACATCTGAAATTAGAGAGTATGAGGATATTAGTATTAGAGAATTATCTTTATGCACAGATGTTAGACGCAATCTAATTCTTGTTTCACTTTTGGTTTATAAAAACTGTATTGTTATTTTGCAAAACTGATTTTATAAAATTGAATAGATGTGCGATTGCTTCTGGTGCATTGAAAGATGGTTGATATACTATAATCACAAACTCTTAATATTTGCATGATGTAAAAACTAATATTGCATTTTCTGGATTGAATGTTAAAAGAAGATTTGTTGTTCCTGACTCATTGTATTTTTAGTGTCTATTTTTGGGTTATAATCAGTCAAAATAAGATTCAAAGATTGGTCAAAGAAGGTTTATAACCTAGTGAGGCAGAGGTTTCTAAACCCACTTGTGAATCCTGTTTTGAAAGATAGATAACCCTAAGGGCTTTAAATCAGCCAAATGAAATAGATATAAAGAACAATTGGAGTTAGTACACACTGACACGTGTGGTTTTATGAACATCCAAGCAAGATTACTCATGTTTTGGATAAATTTACGTGTTGTGATACAAGTGTTAAACTTTTGGTATATTCCAAGAGTGTCAAGACTGATGTGGAGCACAAATTAGGTAAACTTATCAAAACACTTCGATTTGATCGTGGATATGAGTATTTCTTGGGATAGAGCGAAGACTATATGGTTAATAAGGGTATTGTGTACCAATTTTTTCCGCAATTGACGCTCAATGAATTGAGGTGTTAAATAGGAATAACAACATTCTGCTTAACATGGTTAGATCTATAATTTGATATGTTTCATTATCTCTTTCATTCAAGAGTTTAGCATTAATGATATCGATGCACATTATGAACTGCATTCCATATTAGTCTATCTCAAGGATACCGTTTGAGCTGTATTTTTGACTAAATCTTAGTTTGAATCACATGCACATATGGGGTAGTCTTACACATGTGCACTTGAGATGGACAAGTAAGTTGGAAACAGATCATACGCATGATAGATTTGATAGCTACTTTAAAGTTACTAGGATGTATTATTTTATGATCTCAATGATAAAAGTTGATTGTTTAAACTCACTGTTTATCTGTAGGAGGATCATATTATAAATCACATACCTGGTAGCATAATGTTAGAGAATATGGTATTAGTACCAGTTGTACCACAAGATAAACACACTTATTATAGAGATTTAGAATTATAGATGAATTCCCGATTGATGCGTCAGCATTATTTTGTACACAGATTCCTGCATCAGTACATTGATGTAGTGGGAGGATTATCATCCAATCCAACAGAATCATGTTTTTAGGTGATACTTTTATGGACATCCCTGTTAAACATGAGTTGGACCCAGTAAGTTATACGGAAGCGTGAACCGATATGGATACAGGTCGTTTTGGCGAGTTGCTAAGAAATCAGAGTTGGAATCTATGTATTTTAATAAATTCTGGGATCTTGTAGAACTTTCTAGTAGGGTGATACCTATGGAAGGCAAGTTAATCTACAAAAGGATACTAGAAGATTTCTTAGTGATTAAATCATGAGTGTATAAGGGAATGCTATTATTTTTCTAATTCTTTATATATTGATGACAATCTACTCATTTAGAATGACATGGAAGCTTTGTCATCATTTAAGAGGTAGTTGTTCAATTATTTTGAAATGAATGATTTTCAAGGTGTAAGCTATATTCCTAGGATCAAGCTTTTGTAAGATTAGGTTAAAAGGAAAATAGGCTTCTCTTAATAATCTTACATTGATAAAGTTTTGACCAGGTTTGGTATGCAAAACTCAAAGAATGAGTTCTTGCGTTATTGACATGGATTGCTCTCTCTAGTAAGTAGTTTTCCAAGACTAGCAGAGGAGATTGAGCAAATGAGACTGGAACTATATGCTTTGGCATATGGGAGTCTCATATATGCCATAGTCTATACCAAATAGGACATCCGCCACATGTTAGGGATAGTCAATAGATATCAATCCGAATTTGGACTTGATAACTGGTCTGTTGTGAAAGATATCATAAAGTACCTTAGGAGAACCAATGATCTCATACTCATTTATGAATGTGATGATGTGGTTCCAGTTAGTTATGGTAAATCTGTTTTTAAATCAGAAGTAGATACTATGAGGTTCATGACTTAGTGTATGTTCACTCAATGGATGGGAAATCAGTTAGTAGATTGTTAAGCAGATTTTAAATGCTAACTCAAACCTGAAGGTGGAGTACATTGCAGCCATAAAGGCAGCAAATGAAGACTTTTGGTTTGATCCCACTAATTTAGAGGTTGTGGAGCATACTAGCCTATTATCGAGCTATATTGCGACTATAATGTAGAAATAGTCCAAACCAATGACCCAAGATTCTATAGAGGAACAAGGTACACTGAGAGGAAAGTATCGTGTTCTACATGATAATGTCCGGCAAGAAAATGTACTCATGGCTAGAACATTGCATTGGAACACAACTTTGTTGATCAATTAACAAAGGTGTCATAGATCAATAGTTTTGATCGTCATCTGGATAACATTGGAGTTAGATGCAATTTGAATTGGCTATGAGGTAAGTGGGAGTTGTTGGGATTTATATGCCCTGGCATAGCAAATTCCTATTTGGATTTTAGTGACATATATTCCTGATGTTTCTGAAATATTTATGTTTGATACAATTGGTGAATTCAATGTATTATGTTTCGATTCATTATAGAATTGATAGTGTCCACTTGATTACAAGAGATATTTATATATGTATGTGATGGTGATCAATACATGAATATAAATAGTAATCATAAATTGTTCATAGTCGGTAATTATGGATGAACTCATAATTAATTAAGACTTGAACTGAATTCGCGTTAGGTTGAGATATATTGTGAGAGCCGTCGTATGCAATTGCTCTCTATCACTGTCATGGCATTTGACTCTCAGCATGAGAAAAGTATAAACTCTTTTATTAATTAATAATTACTTTGATTTGTTCGGCGGATACTTCGGAATCCTTAGACCGACACTTTGGGTACTTATGTAATTAATAGTTAGAGGGTTATATTTTCAATATTTGCATCATTGCTACTTGTATTTATTTTGTATTGATTATGATTGATCACAAAGTAAATTCGAAGGCCTTCGTGTGTTTTTAGACAAAATGATTTATTATATATTTAAATTATTATTTTTGTCAAACAAATGTTTTATTGTGATCGAGCCAGAAATAATCAATGGTACCAAAATAAATATATTAATTAAGTAGTCGGATTGATGGCTTTATTTATCCGATAACTAATTATGCATAGAGGGGTCAAAGTGTAATATTGACATAGGTTATTTATTATTTAATTGGAGTTCAATTAATTTCTTTTAGTGGAGTAGAAATTAATTAATGAATTAATTGAATTGGGTCCATGGACCGGGCCAATTATTAATTCATTGTAGCCAATAAAATAATAAGCCCAAAGGATTCTCACTCATAGCCCAACTTGATATTGGAATCCTATTAGATTTGAGACATGTGAATTAGAGATTGAGAAGGATTTGTTATTTCATTTTCTTTATCTTTATGTTGCCTATAAATATACATGGTCTATGCATATTTTAGGTGTGATTTTTAGAAGAAGGAAAAATGAATATATTTTCTCTCTCTAAAAAATTAGGGTTAATGGTCTCATCTAATGGAGGCTCCCACAAGCCTAAATTTCCAAGGTCATTCATGGAGGCTTATGAGTGATTCCTAAAGGCAAAACAAATACCAAGAAGATGGAGATCTAAGGAGAAAGCAACTTGCTAAGGGATTTACAATAAGTGAGAACATTCACTTTAGATGAAAGTTTTAAAGGTTTACTCAGACCTTTGATGTAAGTATTCAATTTATTAATTGAATGACACATCATATTTTATTTTTGCATAAAACTTGTCTCTATGTGATGAATCAAGATCTCTGAATGAAAATTCCTCAAAAAGTTTTTAAAACTAGCACGTTTCCCAACATCTTCAACCCTCTATCTTTGCCTGTGAAACTGAACGATGGATTCAGGCTCTCTTTCACGTTTATATATAGAGGGTTGGGACCGTTTCTAAACATTGCCAAGAGGAGACATGTTGGTTCCATCAACCAACACACCCGTCTGTAGATAAATAACAGTCGTAACTGTAGTTATATGATACGCCACATCTCTTAAATATAGATAATTATAAAATCATTTAAAAGTTAAGATTAATTATATATTAAGACCATTTTTCTTAAACTGCAACCTGTGTTTCACACCCCAATGTAAGATTATTTATTAATTGTGTGGCACGCATGATTTAGACATGTGATATACTTCATTAATTAGTGGTTAAGTATATAGATTTCAAATTAATATTATATTATTTGGTTAACTTATTAAATTACCTTTTCTTATTTGAGAAGTGTTTTCTTATTTATTCATTACTTTGATGAAAAGTGGAATTAAAGTTACTAAAAGGAAAATTGGTCATCTCTTTGCCTTTAATAAAGTACATATTTCCATCAGTTATATACGCTAATGAAAACAACACGTATAATGTTTATCTGTGCAAAAGGCCAAGAGAGAGAAATTAGTTTTCACACGCTTTGGCTGTTGTTTATGCTTGAAGTTTATTACGTTGTTTGTTCCGCAAAAAGGATCTCGACGTTGGACTTGATCTCTACGTGATTTGTAATCACAGATTGAGGTATTTATATTTAACTACTTTATTTATGCATTAAAGATATGTGAGAATAATGAAGTTCTAAGATTTTGGGATTCTTGTTTATTTGTGATGAATAGCTTAACACGAATTATTAAAGTTTACATGTGGTATCAGAGCATGGTTTATGAACTCATTTTTTTTCTTTAATGTTGCATTAATAATATTTAAATTTATATCTCAAAGTGAAAATGATTTGATTTGAGATAGATGTATAATCATGTATGTAGTTGTTGGCCAGATAATATTCTAAAAATAATATTAAATAATTTATTTTTTCTTTTGGAATTGGCACACATATATATATATATATATATATATATATATATATAGAGCATGTGTTTTGATTGGTCTATGGAACTGTTTGGGAATTAACTGGTGTTGCTGCTACTGCCACAGATTTCATGCTTTGGTCAATATGTGTTGTAGTTTATAAACAAAAATATATACACACTGTGTTATACTTCATGTATTGATAAAGAAAATAATAATAAAAAAGTATATATAATTGAAATCAATGATGCACGAAATACATGTTCATGAATGACCTTAATCATTGATTTTCGGCAACATGTTTATCTAATGCTTCTGATTTAAAAATTTTGTATTTAATTATTATTATTTTTTATTATCTGAAAATAAATGTGTATTGATTTATTTTGTTACAAATTTAAATTTCTTGACTGATGTGTGTCTAGAAATTTAATTTTGTTGGACATGTAAATAATTTATTATATTTTGTACCCAAATACACATACATGATGGATAATCAATTTTAGATTGATTCAATTATGATATCTGAGTCTGAGAATAAAAATAATATTTTATTATGTATATAAAATAAAAGAATATTTTTCTTGAATTTTCGGACTATTAAGTTTTTAGTATTGAATTTACCTAAACTTGGATTGATCAGTATGAGTATGTGCATATAATATTAAATGGGTAAATTAATGATTAATTAGTTACTAAATAATTTAATATTCATATCATGTGAGGGTTGGTAGCTGCCAAAATGGCCTAACCATGATGATTGATGAATATTAATTTTAGTAGTAAATATCATTAATGATGAATTAGTCACTAACTAATTTTATATTCATATTAAAGGTTGGTAGCTGCCAAAGTGGCCCAATCATAATGGTCGATGAATATTAATTTTAGTGGTAGACATAATTGCAATATTTCATGAATTACGATGCTTATAATTTTTTGCGATATTCATAAATATTGAGTTTATTTAATTATGAAAAATAATTCCCCAAAGGGAATTGATTTTCAAGTGTTTAAATGAACATTAAGGGGTTGTGTATATTTTTTAATTAGGTAAATATAGGATATCCAAAGGTAACTTATCTGTTTAATTAAATACTGCACCACCATTTAAGGTATACATATAAATAGACGTAAGCATCATTATTAGTATTTTATAGTTGCCACCCAAAGGGGTACTATAGTTATACATTGTATTTATATTTTAAGTTATATATACGTGTTGTTAACTCAAAACTTTATTGTTGTGAGCATTTTATTTTATTATATTTGTTTTATTACATCCCTTAATTCGCATGCTACATTTGTTATGATTCTCAATATGACTAACTTCTCGTAATGGAATGAGTAAGTTAAGTTCAATATTTAGGTGTGCTAAATCTTGATTTAGTATTTTAAATTGAGAAACCTGTTGTTATTACTAATGAAGACAGTAAAGAAGAAAAGATTTTTCATAAAGCTTGGGAAAGATTGAACAGATTAAGCATTATGGTTATACGAATAATTGTTTCCTATAATGATAGTGCTAATAAATATTTGACTATAAGAATGTTTTCGTATTATAGATATTTATCTAAAACGAAAATTATTAATTGATATCATTACTATGCATTTTTGTTGGCCTCGTACCATGTATGAACATAATTTTGAGATAGCTAATGTTGTTGCAAAATTGAAAACCTTAGGGATGATTGTGGATAAGAATTTTCTCGTTCAATTTATTCTCAATTTCTTATGTACTCAGCATGGGTCATTTCGAATTAACACTATTAAGACAAGTGAAAAGTGAAAGAATTGACCATTGTGTTAATTTAGGAGGAGACAAGGCTTAAGTAGCAAGATAATCATTATGTTCATCTCATGACTCAAGAAGCAATAAAGAAATTTGGGAAGAAACTTGAAAGGGCATTAAGTGAGCAACACCCAAAAAATAAAAGACTTTGGTCAATCTATTAAAAAAAGGAATGCAATAATTCAAAAATGTCATTTATGTATTGAACATTTTTAGAAAAATTAAATGAAACATAAAGAATGTTTCAAAAAAAAAGGCATGTCTTTTAACTTTTGTATATTTCGAATCACTTATTGATATTCCTTCTAATATATGATAGGTTGACTTAAGTACTAATGTTTATGTTTCTAATCGATGAAAGGATTTCTTATGGCCTAAATCATAAATTCAAATAAGAATTTCTTATTTATGAGAATTGGGAAAAAGTTTTGTTGAAACTATTGAGACATTTTTTTTAGTCTTAGATAATGGATTGTATTTAAATTGTTTTAAACTCTTTATATTTCTTCAATTTCCCATTATTTGATTTGATTTCAAAACTTTGTGTTAATGATTTTTCCTTTAAATTTGATAATGATGCTTATTCAAGAAATTCTAATTTGTGAATTAAGGTATTTTTGTTGATGATTTCTATAAATTCAAACTTTATAATTTATTTATTAAAACCGTTTTGACCTTGCATCATAATGTTAAAATTAAGCGTAACTCAATTAATGAAAATTCATTTATCTGGTGGTATACAAGACTGAGTCAATATCTATTGAATGATTGGGAAAGTTAGTAAATGAAATAATTCTTTTGAATTTAGACTTTACTGATTTTGTTGTGTGTGTGGATTGTATTAATTGTAAACAAACCAAACACATAAAGAAATGAGCCACAAGAAGTATAGAGTTTCTTGAAATAATTCACACATATATTTGTAAACCTTATGATATTCTATCTTTTGGTGAAGAAAAGTATTTTATCGCCTTTATAGTTGATTTTTTACGTTATGGATATATCTATTTGTTGCATGAAAAATTTCAAGCAGTAGATACTCTTGAAGTATACAAAAATGAGGTTGAAATATAACTAGATAGAAAATTGAAAATCATAAGGTCATACAGAGGTGGTGAATATTATGGAAAGTATGATGAAATGGGCCAATGGCCTTGACCGTTTGCTAAACTCCTTAAAATGTATGACATTTGTACTCATTACACTGTGTCAGAAATGCCACAGCAGAAGCGTGTAGTTGTAAGGCGTAATCGCACTCTTATGGATATGGTTAGGAATATGTTAAGTAATTTCTTGTTATCCATAATCTAAAGGGTACAAGTTTTACTATCCTAAACATAGTACAAGAATTGTTGAAACATAAAATGTCAGATTCATTGAAAATGGTGAAATTAGTGGGAGTGATAAAAATAAGAATGTGATCATTCAAGAAGTTAGGGTATAAATTTTTTTACCCATAACTTCTAAGGAAAATAATTGATCCTTTAGTTGTTGAATCGTATAACAACGAAGAACAATTGAATGATCAACAACTCCATAATGAGATTGTCACCAATGAATATATTACAGAAGAATCATAAGGAATAACATTAAGACGATCTCAAAGAGAAAAGAGATCTGCTATTCCGGATGACTATATGATATATCTGCAAGAATCTAATTTTGATATATAGGGAGATATATACGGATCTAATTATATATTCGTAAGCCATTAACAATAATGATTTTACTAAATGGATCAGTGCCTTGAATTAAGAGATTATAAAGAAACATTCTTTACAGTATCTAAGAAGGATTCTCTTAAAATATCATGGCATTAGTAGTTTATTATAATTTAGGAGTTACATCAAATGAATATGAAAGCAACTTTTCTGAATGGGAGTTTAGAAAAGAAAGTCTATATGGATCAACGTGAAGGCTTCACATTAGAAGGTAAAGAATATATGGTCTATAAACTTAAGATGTCAGTATATGGACTTAAACAAACTTCCTAACAATGGTATATTAAGTTTAATGATACCATTATTTCTTTTGGTTTTAAGAAAAACACGGTTGATCGGTGTATATACCAGAAGGTTAGTGGGAGTAAGTTTATATTTCTAATTCTATATATTGATGATATTTTGTTTGCTAGTAGTGGTCTTACTTTATTATATGATATCTTTAAGAACTTTGAATTGAAAGATATAAGTGAGGCATCCTACGTGATAGGAATAGAAATATTCTATGATAGATCAAGTTGATTTTTATGATTGTCTTAGAAAATATATATTGAAAGAGTTCTAGAAAGATTCGATATGGATCATTGTTTAACCAGTATTATTCCATACATAAAAGTGGATAAATTCAACCTTATACAATCTCAAAGAATGAGTTAGCTAGAAGATAAAGAAAAAAAAAATATTCCTTATGCATATATTGTGGAATTTGATGTATACACATGTTGTTCAGGTATAAAAGATTATATGCTCACACTTAGGAAGATATTTTTATGAATATGTGAATAATAATTAATTCACAATTGGTTATTTGTTCCTTTTGGCTAGAGGAATATTATTATTAAAAAAATGTAAAGTAATTTATTATTACTTTGTCTATTATGAATTTTTAATTTTTAGCATGCTTTGAGGTTACAATTTATTCTTGCAGAATTTATTTCAGGGCTTAGAGTTATGGGTACCATTTTTAGATGTTGAAAATTTATGCTGCAATTGTTGATCTTCTTGTATAAAAAATGATAGGTATTCTAAAATTGAAATACTTTATTATTAAAGAAGATATTTAGAAACAACGAGTATCTATTGAATATATAAGCACACAACTTATTATTGTAATCCATTAACGAATGGACTACTACCCAAGACATTTATGGAACATGTTGAAAGAATGGGTCTTGAATGTAGTCAATGATGATTATTTTTTAGTTATGAATTGCTTAACAATGCTATATATATTTCATATTTTATGTTAATTAAATGTGTGTCTGATATTTCCTATTAATTAATGTACATGTACGTATTGTTTTAATAAGTGGTAATAGGAATAGTTTTGGAAAAGACATTATTGTTAGATCATTATTAATACTTCTCATTTATAAACTATGTTGAATAGGTTATTAATGTGTGTTTTTATTTATCAATAATAAAATATCACTCGCAATAGAACGAATCCTTGTAGGATAGGGCTATGTTAAGGGTGTCGAACCTTAAGGACTATGGTGGTTTATTGAGTCTTCAATTAATACTATTTTAATTTAGAAGGAAGATTTGATTTGTTGTGTTGTGAAACAATTCAATAACAAAAAAGAAAATAAACGGAATAAAAAGATTGAGATCAAAAGAAGAAATACTTAGGGATTGATTTCACTACGAACCTCGTACTATGATTAACTGTTTAACCTTGGGATTTCAACAATTATATATAATATGGAATTAAACTCAATAACATTCATTTAATTCAGCTTTAAAGAAAGATGTTCCATGAATTTTAATTAACTATAACCTATCTTCGGTTGGCACGAATTATCTACCTATCCACTTCTAACTAATTCTGCAGTATAACTCGTCATCTCTAAGCATAGATTATGAAAACATTCATTCAAGAAAAACGTTTGAACACCATTGCATGATCTCCATTCTTATGTCTGACAGGGTTCCGCCAGATATCGTCCAATAAGAATGGGTTGAGAATAATTTATGAGCAGTTATATCTAAGACAAAGTGATAACTAGTTAAAAACTATTAATTCATTAAACACCAATTGAGTTGGCTCAATTGTCCAAAATCATGTAATCAAAATACATAATATATTAAATTCCTAAAGTACAGAACAATCAAACTATAGTATTCGGATTCGGGCTACATTAATGCCCTAACATAGGAATTAGCTACTTATGACGACGCAAGATATCATTTGTGTTGTTGTGGTTTTCATCGCCATGGACAGCCAAAACTCCTTTTGGATCTTCTTCTTCAGAACCCTAAAAGCCACCGTGAGAGAGAGATATGAAATAATCAATGTAATGACCCAGTCTTTTTCCTCCTTTTCCATTTTCGGCGATTTTCTTTTTTCGTCTTCTTCCCGTTTATCGTTTTTCCTTACGTAACCTCACTTCTAGTGTTCGGATTTGATTCCAGTTTTGCATGCATTCATGATATTTGATTTCCATAACATTGGTATTTTTACTTTTGTTGAAAAGCATGCTAGTTGCTTACTTTATTCATAAAGGGTATGAATGTATACTTTAGTGTAATTATTCATAACTTTTAGGGTTTTAGTATAATTATGTAAAATAATTATTTTTCGTTTTAGGGACCTTTTTGTAATTTATTTTGGAAGATATTTTTAAAAAGGACCATTTTGTAATTTTTGGAAAGTGTGACAAGTGTCACACTCTCATGGAGCCATTTGTTGGCATTTGGGTGAAGAGACTTGGCACCATGACTTCTTGACATTTGGAGGGTGGAGATTCACCCACTTGTTGGCCTTAGATTAGTGCACATGTAGCCATTGATTTATGATAAGTGTAGGCTTAAGATTAAGTCTAGGGTGGAGCATTAGATTAGTGACAAGTGTAGGATCAAGATTTAGTCTTACATTGTGTGTGAGAGAGAGGTAGTGCAAGAGCACATAGTGAGTGGACGATTTCTAGCCCTTCCACTCACCATTTTACACTTTACCTTTTTCATTTCATTGTTTCTCATGAACCCTAGCCAATCCACCATTGGAGGAAAGCTTAGTTCATAGCTTATCCCTTCAATTTGGCTCACTTCCATTCACCTTAGAGTAAAAACCTTGGGAGAGAAAAGATTACTCTTACTCTCCTCTTCAATAACCCTAAACTTGTTTTACATTTTGAGCTTGGTTGCTTGGATTATAGAGATTCGATTCTCTATTAAGGTAGGGTTCGTAGTATGGTTATATTCTAAGTGTTTTATAATCCTTGGGGTTTAATATATATTGTATACATGCTTTTAATATGATAGTCTTGCATATTATAGGAAACCGTCACATCTTGACTTAGGGTTTATTGATTTAAGCATGTATGATATATGTAAATCGTTTGTAGAAGGATTATATAATTTAGTGATATGCTAAATTCTAGTAATTTCATATGTGTTGTGATATAGAACTCTTGTAGAATTATAAATGTATATGCAAATTCTATTGACTTGAATTGCTATATTTGTTGTGATAATAATTCTATATTCTTGTGAATTACAAATTGTGATTAATTTAGAAGCTTATTGCTAAAATGTTGATAATCAATATATAGAGCTTATTGTTGAGGCATGACTTTAATTGATAAGTTAGTGGTATTGTATTGTGCATAATATCACGAAGAGTACTTGTCATTTAGTATGCCATTCTAGACTTGGAACCCTAAGACATGGTTTGTGTGGTTTCAAAGTACTTGTGCTTGTAAGGTGGTTGATATGCTTTATTATATATATATATATATATGAGTTTTGAACTTGATATATTTTAGATTGTCTTGGGACATTGTTTAAGTGCCATGGCTAAAGTTTGGCTTTAGTGCGGGAGGTATGAGTTCTCCCCAATTGAGATAGTGCGCACTAGGGTGGTCTTCCCAGCGGGTTAATGACCAGAATAGCCATTTTGTTCTTGGTTTAGTCCGAGACGTGATGTCCAAGTATTCCACTAATTGATTTCGTATTAAATTTCAAGTTGACAACCAATGCTTAATTATAGCTTGAAATTCTTGTTATTGGCGAATTGATTTTGTTAAGTACATTGATATTGATATGTATTGCTAAAGAATCATTCAAGTTAGCTTAAGATAATCCCTTAGAATACCTTGAACATAGACGTTAAGTGGAATGCTTCCTTGTATTCGTCTATATTGATCTTGTAATGATATTGAAACTTTAGGGTATACGTATATGTTTCTTCGTACGAGTAACTTGATTACTCACCTTAGTGGTTAGGGTTGTTTTTCAGGTAAAGAGACCATGTTCTTGGATGCTCATCATCCTTTGAAGCTTTTGAGCTATTTGAAGCATTTTTGTATATTGACATGCACTTGTTTAGCATGCTTTCCTTTTGGATGTTAAATTTTGTATACCATGGATGTATGGTATTGTAGAAGCTAAGATGGCTTTCTTGATTGTAATGTATATCTAAGAACACTTGAAGATGTCTATTTTGTATGCATAACATGAGGCCAAGTGCCATGTACATTTATATCACATGTATGCTAGTTTAATCCCATAGTTTGTCTTATGAAATTATGAGAATTCGAGGTTTGATAGGTCGTATTTTGTATATGACATGCTATGTGGCCATGGGCTATTAGAACACGTGTATTTATTCATTTTACATATGCATGCATGTTCACTTTGGCACACAACACCATTTTTGATGAAATGAACACTTGGAGTAACATTCATTTTCACATTTTTGCTAAATTAGACCTCAAGTGCATTTTTGGTATTTCACTTGAAAAATAAATGTTGGTCTTGACATGGTTGACCAAAAAACATGATTTTAAGGGGGGTTACTTCACAATTTTTTTTTTCAAAAAAGGCCCAGAAAGTCCTCAAAATCACATTTTAAGTCCCAAAAGCTGCTAAGCTTGTCTGCAGGATGAGCCCTCGTGCATGGGGACGAGTGCTGGCATTTGGGGCAGTAGGTTTTTGCCCCTGGGCGTGCGCCGTATGAGCGCTCGTAGCTCTTGTATGAGCGCTCGTCCATCCCTTTTTCAGCACTGCACCTCCGACTTCAAATTGTCATATCTTCCTCGTTTTAACTCCGAATTGGTCCGTTCTTGAGTCTAAACTAACTGCATCAAAATAAGCTTTCAAATGGTACCAATTAGAGTTTTATATTCCTTTTGTAGCTCAAGATATTCAAATTTTAGTGGAGGGGTGTCAGTTTTTGGCTCGAACGGGGATAGCGTTTTTCTTCCTTCGACTTCAAGACTTGATTTCTTTGCCGTCCGGACTCCGAATCAAGTGATTCTTGAGTTCATATTTGTTAATTTTTTGTTGTATTTCCAATGGTATGCACGGTGGCATCCATTTTGGTTTGAAATGACTATTTTACCCTTGGTTCATTTTTTATCGGATTTGACATTCTTGCTTCATTGCTTGGCTCAAATGAGTTCCATGGCTTCATGGGGAGTCATTTTGGTGCCTTAGGGATGACATACATCTCTAGAGGTCAATTTACAGATTTTGCTTCAGCATTTTGGATCTGTCATCGGGTCACCTTTCGGTCATCACCGACGCACCGGGTTTTTAAAACTTGGGCCATCACAAGTGGTATCAGAGCTCCTAGGTTTGAATACCTTAGGACGACGGGTTTTGAGTGAATATCATGCTTTTGTTGATATACTTTGATGCATTCACATGCTTTTAATTACACGTTTTGGCATTATAACATGTTTAGGTGTTTCTTGATAACACGCTTGGTAGTATGAAATGTCTTTATGCTTATATACCTATGTGGTTAAGAGCATCCTTGTTTGACATGTATGCTTAATTGCTTAAGTGCTTAATTGTTTTAAGAGCGCTGGAACTGGGTATTTGATCCCTAGAGGAAAATCTGTTCACCACAACTCCAACAACCACCCCAACCGAACCAACGCACGTTCACCTCCTATCACACTTTCCTTTACTCAATTGTTACGCAGTCGGGCAGCAAGCGCCGGTCCTATAGCCCGGCAGCAGCCCTTTTCTCATCCTTTCTGGGACCAATCTGCAGCGGCCGTAACTATAACGGTCCTAAGGTAGCGAAATTCCTTGTCGGGTAAGTTCCGACCAGCACGAAAGGCGTAACGATCTGGGCACTGTCTCGGAGAGAGGCTCGGTGAAATAGACATGTCTGTGAAGATGCGGACTTTAATTGCTTTAGCATGACAGCATGTTGCATGCCTTGTTTTGCTGTGTGTTTCATGCATTTATAGGGTTAATTGCACTTGGTCATAATAACTTGTGTTATTGTTGGCTATCTTTCTTTTGTACGTTTAGCATCATGGTTGTCACGCATGGAGAGTCTTCACGTCAAGGCACTGAGGAGCAGGTGGCTGACACCGAGTTCACACGGGGTCCGGGAAGGCCCAGGATTCCAGTTCGTGGCATGGATGCTAATCCGCCACGGGCACCGACTCATGAGGAGCGGGTTGCTCAGGGAATCAATTAGGGAATCACTGAATCCTTACAGGAGTTGATACGTAGGCAGGTGGTAGGGGTACAGATTCCGGCATCGGCACCGGTACCAATAGTCAATGAGGCACTGGAGTACTTTATGCGACTACAGAGGGTCAAGATTGATCCATTTGCGGGGAGTTCAGATCCGTTAGTCTCGGAAGCTTGGTTGGACCTTATGGTTCGCAAGTTAGACAGTATAGCGGTACCCACGGACAGGTTGAGGATTTCCTTGACTGCTTTTTTGTTCATGGGGGATGTAGATATTTGGTGGAGGTCTATGACCAATGTCCACAACGTTGAGTTGATGACTTGGAATGAGTTCAGAGATTTGTTCTTCGAGCACTTCTTTCCTAGGGCTATGAGGCAGGAGATGAGGACACAGTTCGCAGGTCTTTATCAGGGCACTATGAGTGTCATTGAGTATGAGACACGATTTACTTCTCTCTCTCGTTATGCCAAGGATATGGTAGCAACAGACAAGGATAGGGTAATGAAGTTTCAGGATGTGCTACATCTTGACATTAGGCCACGGGTCTCAATTCTTGATTTGAGGACATACAGAGAAGTGGTCTAGAGGGCTATGCTAGCTGAAGCAAAGGAACGGGATCAGTTAAGGATCAGGGGTTCATACAAGCAGCCTCGTGGAGATAACCCATCATCTTCCGGGAGTCAGTGGAAGAAGGCTAGGGCAGGGAACAATACTCACTCACAGGGGGCATCACAGCAGAATCGTTCCGCACCTACAGATCCTGTATCTTCGTGATCAACCCAGGAAGTGGTTTGTTACCATTGTTAGCAGCCGGGGCACATTAAGCTCCGCTACCCACAGCTTCAGGCACAGGCTAGTCAGACTTCAGTTTCTACAAAAATAGGGCAGGGAGCTTGTTTCTATTGCAAGCGGCCAGGTCATCTCAAGAAAGATTGTCCAAGGTTGTTGAATAAGTCACATGGTGGCACAGATTCACAAATGGTACCGGCACAGTTTGCAGTGGTTCAGTCTTGTTTCAGAGTTCCTCAGGCACCACAGCCAGTGGCGCCAGTTGGCACTTATCTAGCTAGGGGTTCTACACTTACTGCTTCTACACATTAGTCAGGCTATCAGGGTAGTTCACAGTAGGGCTCAGGGACGAGCCTATGCTCTTCCACAGGCGGATGCTTCCACAGGCACCTCTTCAGTTCGAGGTATCTTTCTGGTTTTCAGATCTTGGGCACGAGTTCTTGTTAACACGGGTGCATCACGTTCTTTCATTTCTGCATCATTTGCACGCTCATTGGGTTTGGAGGTCACACTTTGAGACAGTCTTCTTTGTGTTGACACACCAGTTGGGGTCCAGTGTCTTTGGATCATGTTTGTCAGGGTTGTGCTATTAAGATAGCTGGGCGGACCTTAGAGTTCGATTTTGTTGTTCTTGACATGATGAGCTTTGACGTCATTCTCAGGATGGATTGGTTGTCATTCTTTCGGGCTACGATTGATTGCTTTCGCAGGAGGGTGTCCGTTTGCACTCCCAAGGGAGATTATTTCCATTTTGTGGGAGATCGGAGTGGTTCCCACCCAGCGATGGTTTTCAGTATTGGTGACTGGTGTCGCCACAGATACTACTTGGCTAGTTTACTAGTTGACGATGATAGCAGTTTGGGCTGTGTTTTTTTGGCAGTTGTTAAGGATTTTGTTGATGTCTTTCCAGAGGAACAGACAGAGTTACCTCCTTTAAGGGAAGTTGTTTTTGCCATTAATGTCATTCCTGGTACAGCGCCCATCTCTATGGCACCGGCAGAGCTTGATGAGCTAAAAAATTAGTTGGATGATTTGAAAGCTAAGGGCTTTATTCGTCCTAGTGCTTCACTATGGGGAGCATCGGTTCTTTTTGCGAAGAAAAATGATAGGTCTTTGAGACTTTGCATTGATTATCGCAAGTTGAATCATACTACGATCAAGAACAGATATCCTTTGCCTAGGATTGATGACTTGTTTGTTCAGTTGAAGGGAGCGACATGCTTTTCGAAGATTGATTTGAGATCAGGTTACTATCAGTTGAGGGTTAAGGATGAGGATATATCCAAGACCGCTTTTCGTACACGGTATGGCTATTATGAGTTTCTGGTTGTAATGACCCGGCCATTTTCCTTCCTTTCTTTTTCTCAGATTTTTACGGATATTTTTTTTCCGTTGATTTTTTCCTTTCTGAGTTCAGTTTCTCGTCACTTAGTGTCATCTTGAGTGCTCGGGGATGGTTTCCGAGACTCTTTTCCTTGAATTGACGACTTCCTTTGAGGAACGAGTCATTTTCATATTTTCACTTTTGTGACACTATTCACTTTCGTCTTTTTCTCGGTTGTCACTTTGTTGGCATAACCTCACCTTTTGTGTTCGGATTCGATTCTGGTTTTGCATGCATCCACGATATTTAAATTCCATACTATGTGTATTATCACTTTTGTAGAAAAGCATGCTAAGTGCTTACTTTTCTTGTAAATGGTATAGATGCATGACTTTTTTGTAATTTTCTAAACTTTAGGGGTTTTTGTGTAACTACTGTAAAGTAATTATTTTTTGTCTTAGGGACCATTTTGCAATTTAATTTGGAAGATATTTTCAAAAAGGATGTTTTTGCAATTTCCGGAAAATGTGACAAGTGTCACACTCTTATTGGTCCACTTGTTGTGATGTGTGTGGAAACACTTTGAGGCCTTGGATGAGGACATGTGGAGGGTGGAGATTTAACCACTTGTTGGCCTAGGATTGGTGTACTTGTTGGCTTGGATGGTTGACAAGTGTAGGCTTGAGATTTAGCCTAGGATGGAGCCTTGGATTTGTGACAAGTGTAGGTTCACAATTTGATCTTGCATTAGTGTGTGTGTGAGAGGTAGTGTAAGAGCACATAGTGAGTGGAGGATCTCTATCCCCTCCACTCACATTTCATCTTCATCATTTTTCATTTCCTCCTTCTTTTGTAAAGAAAACCCTAGCCTCCATGGATGGAGCCTAAAGCCTTAAGCTTTGACCTTGATTTTTGAGAGCCTTCCATTGATTTCTAAGCTTGAACTTGGGAATACATTTTGTTCCCCTCATCTTCCTCTTCATAACCCTAGAAAGGTTTGCCATTTTGTGTTGATTTTGCCTTGGATTCTAGAGAGACACTTCTCTAGTGAGGTAGGGAATGTTATAGGGTTATATGTTTGTTGGCTTGCATGTTTTTGGTGCTTATACAACTTGTATGCATGTAGTGTATTAATTTGAGAAATTATGATTAATAGTAGTTTGCTTATAACTCATTTTAGACTTGGTAAATAGCATGGCCATGAGTTGATCTTTGATATATATTAATTTGGGTTGATTTAGATGAGTTTTCAAATCTAGAGATTAAATGGATTTAATTTGGTTTAAATTCTAGTAAATTGTGTTTTGCTTGTAATCCATCTTAGACTAGATATACGGTATGACCATGACTTAGTGCTTGATATAAATTAATTTGAGATCATTTGGACAACTTTTGAAATCTAGAGATTTAATTGATTTAAATTAATTAAATTCTATTTGATGATATCTTGCTTATCTTGCACTTTTGATTTGATATATGTAAAGACTATGATATGTTACTTAACATATATTAATTTGAGGTTATTTGAAATCTAGAGAATTTAATCACCTTGTTTAATTAAATTCTATCTAATGGCTCCATGGATCTATTGGTATTTTAGAAGTTGTTTCTATATTCAAATCATGGACTTGAACTTGTTATGTATTCACTTGATTGTGTTTTGAGCATTGGACAACTTTGTTGTTATTTTTATATTCATGAGAACATGTTTTCTTTATAGAATATATTGATGCCATGTGTAGTGAATTGCACACTTTGTAATTGACATTATGTATGTCATTTTAGAATTGAAACTCTAAGGCATGGATTGTGTGGTTACAACCTACTTGTGCATGGAAGGTGTTTTCATGCATTATATAAGTTATGTATAAGTTATGAACTTATTTGGTTTAATTTTGGAATCTTGGAACATTGTTAAGTTGAGATGGTTAGGGTTTGGCTCTAGTACGGGGACGTGAGTGCTCTAAGTCATTGAGATAGTGCGCACTTAGGGTGGTCTTCCCTGCGGGTTAGTGCCCGGAATAACCATTGAGGTCTCGGCAGAATTCCGAGCTTAGATGTCCAAGTCTTCCATTATTTGTTTTCGCATTCAATTCCAAGTTAACAATCATGTTTATATTGTAACTTGTGGTTTTAGTTATTGACGATTTTGATGTTGTTAAGTACATCCATACTAAATTGATATATTTAATTGATTTCACACTTCTAGATTTCTAGTTGATAACCTAGAGAACCTATGTCTTGATGTGTGGTATTAGATATTCTAATTATGCTAAATTGTTATATTTAGTTGATGTTGCATTTTAGACTTCAAGTTGATTACCTTGAGAATCTATATGTTGTTGCTTTGTGTAAGCATGCTCTTATGTTGTTGCTTTGTGTAAGCATGCTCTTATGTTGTTGCTTTGTGTAAGCATGACCCATGTTGCTAAAATTGCATGAATGAGGTGATTGATGCTAGAAATGATCCTAGGTAGCTAGGATGTTCCTTGAGTCTCACCTTTGACATAGACGTTAGGTGGAATGAACCACAATAATTAAATCATGCAAATTTATAAAACGTAGGTCGATGCATGCTCATTTCCTACGAGTAGCTTTATGTTACTTACCCCTATGATACTGGGGCATATTTTAGGTATAAGAATCAAGGTTGCGATTTTCGTCATGCTTGGATGATTGGTGGACTTGAAGATTTTCATTTCTTGTAAATGTTGGCTTGAAAAGCCATTTGTAGCCTTATATGTCAAAAAATGTATATTTGAATTTAAACATGTAATGTGTACATGAGTGCACTCCTTACAATGTATTTTACATGTATAAGATGAGGCCGGAGGCCAATGACATGTATTTGTACTCTATGTAGTTTTGACTTCATGAAATATCATGAGAATATTGAAAAAAATGTTAAGTTTTGTCTCACTATGTTTGCATCGGGTGTGGGAGTTCCATTTTGATTTTTCCGTAGGATCTCATTAATCATGCATGAAGTGCGTCCAAGGGCCAAACGGTAATTTCCAACCATTTGCTAATTTTGGTTTTCAAAATTTTCATTTCAAATTCATTTTCGCCTTTTTGGCCGTCAGGGGGTCGGATTTTGCATCGGTCATTTTCGGGAGCCGCGGACCATTTCCGCGCGCTCAAAATTACTTATTACGTTTGCGTGCATATTCGTTTCAGCCTAGGAGTGCATTTGGGGTCAGAAGGATGTTTGGTGCAAACTTACATTTTTTGTCGTTTTGAGCCTAAACTGAGCATAAGGGTATTTTGGGGTTTTCACTTGAAAAATAAAGTTTTCTTTTGGCATGGTTGGCTAGAAAACATGATTTTGAGGGTAGTTTCTTCTTTGTGTTTTTCTCAAAAAGGCCCAGAAAGTCCTCAAAATTGTATTTCAAGTCAGCATTTCAGGAGCAGCCTATAGGAGTTCGAGCGCTCTAAATGGGGAGTTCGAGCGCTCGAACTTTGGGCAGATTTCTTAGGGCAATTTTCAAACGCTCGAAGTACTATTCACGGGTGTGTGTGTCTTGGTTCAGCACTGCACCTCCGACTTCAAATCATTATAACTTCTTCCTTTTAACTCCGAATTGGTCCGTTCTTGAGTCTAAATTGATCGCGTCGAAATAAGATTTCTAATGGTACTAATTAGAGCTTCAGATTCTTCTTGTGGCTCAAGTTATTCAAGTTTTAGTAAGGTAGTGTCTGTTTTTGGTTCGAACCGGGATAGCGTTTCCCTTCCTTCGACTTCAGAACTTGATATCTTTGCCGTCCGGACTCCGAATCAAGTGATTCTTGAGTCTATCGTTATTAATTTTTCACTGTCTTTCCAATGGTGTGCACGGTGGCATCCATTTTAGTGTGGAATGACCATTTTTCCCCTAGGTTCATTCTTATCCGTTTTTGAAATGTTGCTTCCGTATTTTCTTCCTTTGGGTTTCATGACCTCGTTGAGGGTCACATTGGTGTCTTAGAGGAGTGTTGTATCTCTAGAGACCATTGTTCTATCTTTTGCTTCCGCATTTTGGATCCGTTTTGGGTTATTATCACAAGACACACTGGGTTGAAAAATCCAGGGTCGTCACACTGGTGATGCCATTTGGTTTGACCAATGCTCTAGCAGCTTTTATGGATTTGGTGAACCGTGTATTCAGTGACTATCTTGATAAGTTTGTGGTGGTGTTCGTTGATGAAATTCTCGTGTACTCAGCTTCGAGGGAGGAGCATGAGTATCACTTGAGAGCAGTTTTGCAGATCCTTAGGGATAACCAATTGTATGCCAAGTTCGAGAAATGCGAATTTTGGCTACCAGAGGTGAAATTCCTTGGACACGTTGTGTCAGGGGGTAGTGTTGCAGTGGATCCGTCGAAGATTGAGTCTGTGATGGATTGGGAGCGTCCGAATACAATGTTTGAGATTCGGAGCTTTCTTGGCCTAACCTGTTATTACAGGAGGTTTGTTTGGGATTTCTCTCATTTAGCGGCACCTATGACTCGACTTACTCACAAGGGAGTCAAGTTCATATGGAATGAGGCTTGTGATTTTGCTTTTCAGGAGTTGAAGGTCAGATTGACATCGGCTCCAATTTTGATCATACCTGAACGTGGTTTGGGTTACGTGGTCTATTGTGATGCTTCGCGAGAAGGTTTAGGTTATGTCTTGACGCAGACAGAACGGGTAGTTGCTTATGAGTCTCAACAGTTGAAGACTCACGAGTTAAACTATCCGACACATGACTTGGAGTTGGCAGCAGTTATCTTTGCCCTGAAAGGGTGGAGACATTATTTGTACGGGGAGAAGTTTGAAGTTTTCTCGGATCACAAAAGTCTCAAGTATCTCTTCTCTTAGAAGGATTTGAACTTGAGACAGCGCAGATGGGTTCAGTTCATGGAGGACTACGACTTTGTGTTGCAGTATTATCTAGGGAAGGCCAATGTGGTGGTTGATTGTAACGACTCACTCCACCACATGGTATGATATTATCCGCTTTGGGCCTGAGTCCTCACGGTTTTGCTCTTGAGCTTCACCCCAAAATGCCTCATACCAATTGGAGGTGACATACTTACATATAAGCACTTCACCTTTCCTCTACCCAGGCGATGTGGGATAGTGCACCGCACCCGTAGCTCGCCAGTGTGGTAGCCTGACAGTATCTCTCGTACCCGCCCACGGCACACCTCGGATCCGAGACACGGGTTGATCAGGCCCAGGCCCAAACCTGAGGGAATATCAAACAATTAATATTTTATAATGAACACGGAATACAAAATAAATTAAGAAATGAAATTAAAGCTGGAAGGAACTAAAAATAGAATCCGCAAAATATTATAATTATTAAAATCCATCAAACCCAAACTCCAAAACTCCATCAGTTTACAACTTGGGAATCCATATCTAGTGGACCCCTATTAAACATCCAAACGGAAGATAGAACAACTGTAATAAACGTTCAGAAATAAAACTATAAAGAGAGCCTTACATCGTCGGAAGAGTGAATAGAGACCTCTGCTCAACACGAACACGTCTAAGCCTGGTACTGTCGTGTACCTGAAAAATAGAAGTGGGTCAGGCCCACGCGCAAGTTCTATACTACTACAATCCAAACAGAGGCTCGATACGCATGTACATCCTAAACAATTCAACAATAGCTAATAGTCCGTAAATATATATATAGTCACACTAAAGGACTCTCACTGGACTACATGCCGGTCTTAACCTGAATAGAGGTAACATGCTAAAACGCACATGAAGTGGGCATATGTACCTATACCTAAACAGGGTACACCTCCAACCATCGTAGCTAGCTACACATCCCGATGCATATACGCTCCCTAGCCATCGGTCCTGAGGCTCAAGCTCATATCGAGGCACCATAACAGTACATATATAAAATCCATCCAAAATCCCGGGTATTGCCGCTTAACAAGTAGTTGCCATGACAATACAAATCCACGGGACTTAACTTTTAGTTAATCCCATCCTTATTCCAAGTAGGTGGGTAATAGTATTGTTTTAAAAACCAAACCCATCCTTAGTATGCCACCGTCCCATACCGGTGCCTACTTTCCAATCCTCCAGTAGTCAATAATACCAATAAATCAAGTATATATCAACTAAATTCCAACATCCAACATTCAATGTTAGCAGTGATAAAATAAGCATTGATAAACAGGGTCACAACAACAACATATACATGCCCAATTTAAGTTGTTCCCTTTAGACTGATATAAAGACAGAATTAATTAAAACTTCCATTTAACACCTTACAAATGACATACAGATATGTAGGGTATGTATCACAAAATCCTAACCTCCACAGTTGATACTAACTGTGATAATGTAAGTATCAAAACAATATTCACAGTATGTATGTAGACATGCTCAAATTATAGTGTTCCACAAAACCGATCTAGTGTTAAACTCAAATCCTCCTAGTATTTAAGTTCCAACAGTTGCTATTACAGAAGTTAAGATAGCTATCATCTAGACCCATCCTTCCAATAATTTATACTAGCAGTGGTAAGGAAAAACGTGAACCACAGAACCACAATGCATCCACAAACATGCTTAGTCTAGGTTGAACAAGTATACAACACTACTGTAACTACCAGTTTCATAGCAAAACAGATATCATTTTAGTTTGGTTTAATCTTCATTAATCCTGAAATCATTTAAGAGTGCAAAGAGTATGAAGCCTAAGGGAAAGAGTAAGGATAGAATCTTGCCTCAGAAACTTTTGTTCAAAGTTTCAACGTCGTCTTCTTAAAAAATCCCGGCGAGTTCCAAAACCCGGTTACTGTTCACGGGTACGAAACACTATTCCCGAACTCAAAATCTGATCTCCAACGTTCAGATTGTGCGTCACTGAGTCATGAACTTATCCTCCAAATTTCAACTCGATCGGACCATGGACGAAGCGGGATCGGATGTTTGATGAAATCTGGGCAGAATGGAAAAAAACTTGTGTGACCCAGTTACTGTTCACGAGTACGAATCACTGTTCCTGAGGTCAAACTCTGATCTCCACAATTCAGATTGTGTTTGTGATGACCCTGTGGGCGGGTGTGCCGTGGGCGGGTGCAAGAGATACTGTCAGGCTACCACATTGGCGAGCTACGGGTGCGGTGTACTATCCCACATCGCCTGGGTAGAGGAAAGGTGAAGTGCTTATATGTAAGTGTGTCACCTCCAATTGGTATGAGGCCTTTTGGGGTGAAGCTCAAGAGCAAAATCGTGAGGGCTTAGGCCCAAAGCGGACAATATCATACCATGTGGTGGAGTGGGTCGTTACAAATGGTATCAGAACCTAACCCAGCCGGAAGTGTGCCGACGGGGACGTCGGGCCTCCAAGGGGGGTGGATTGTGATGACCCTGTGGGCGGGTGTGCCGTGGGCGGGTGCGAGAGATACTGTCAGGCTACCACACTGGCGAGCTACGGGTGCGGTGCACTATCCCACATCGCCTAGGTAGAGGAAAGGTGAAGTGCTTATATGTAAGTGTGTCTCCTCCAATTGGTAGAGGCCTTTTGGGGTGAAGCTCAAGAGCAAAACCGTGAGGGGTCAGGCCCAAAGCGGACAATATCATACCATGTGGTGGAGTGGGTCATTACACTGATGCATTGAGTAAGAAGTTACGGGGTACTCTTGCTAGCATTTCCATTCACAGATGGAAGATGCTAAAAGAGCTTGCAGACCTTGGTTTGTAGTTGTATGAGGATGTTTCACCGGCTATTTTGTTTAGCCTTGTGGCTCAACTAGCTCTTGTTAGTAGAGTTATTGAGGCACAACAGGAGGATGGGGAGATAAAGTCCATCCACGATCAAATTTTAGGCGGCGAGAATGTAAAAGGTTGGACCTTGCATTCGGACGGTGGTCTCAGGTACAGAGGGAAGATGGTTGTTCCTTTGTCTTGTCGTGACGTTGTTCTTCGGGATTTTCACCATTCTCGACTTGCAGCTCATCCTGGTGATACGAAGATGTATCACAATTTACGGAGACAGTTTTGGTGGGAAGGCATGAAACGGGATGTTTCCCAGTTCGTGGCTAAATGCTTTACTTGTCAACAAGTGAAGGCAGAGCATCAGAGACTGGCAGGTTTGTTACAACCACTACTAGTGGCAGAGTGGAAGTGGGAGCACAGCACTATGGATTTCGTGACGGGACTTCCGAGATCCAAGGCAGGGAATGATGCCGTTTGGGTCATTGTTGATAGATTGACTAAGACGGCTCACTTTTTGCCTATGGCAGTGATAGATGACACAGAGAGACTTAGTGGACTGTATGTGGGGCATATTGTCATGCTTCATGGGGTTCCAGTGTCCATTGTTTCGGATAGGGATCCCAGGTTCACATCTCACTTTTGGCAGAGTTTTCAGGAGGCTCTTGACATGGGGCTTCATTTCAGCACAATATTCCATCTTCAAACTGATGGTCAGTCGGAGCGTACCATTAAGATATTGGAGGATATGCTACGAGCTTGCATTTTGGATTTTGGGGGTAGTTGGGAGGACTACTTACCCTTGGTTTAGTTTGCCTACAACAACAGTTACTAGACCAGTATTAGCATGGCACCTTTTGAGGCGTTGTATAGCAGACCTTGCAGATCTCCAGTTTGTTGGACCGAGGTAGGTGATACAGTCGCCTTAGGTCCTGATATTGTCTTTGAGACTACAGAGAAGATTAAGTTGATTCGGCAGCGGTTGGCTACAGCTTAGAGCAGGCAGAAGAGTTATGCTGATAAGAGGAGGAGATCCTTGTCTTTTGAGGTAGGGGACCACGTCTTTCTCAAGATTTCTCCACGGAAGGGACTTCTGAGATTTCTGCAGATAGACAAGTTGTCTCCTAGGTTCATTGGACTATTTTAAATTTTGGAGCGCGTCGGTGAAATTGCTTATCATTTGGCGTTGCTGCTAGACCTGGATAGGGTTCACGACGTTTTCCATGTATCTATGCTGAGGAAGTACGAGCCGGATCCATCGCATGTTTTACGGTGGATGATAAGCGCTGAATACTGTATATTCAAGCGCCCTAAAGTACAGTAACAAAGTCCATTAATTGATTATTTTATGTAGATTAACTCCATTTGCATGTTTTTATGCATTTTCAGGTTAAAGTGCAAAAAGGAAGCAAAAATGATGCCTTGTGGAATTTTGAACAAAAAGGATGCCATTTCTGAATATCTGGCAGCAGTGATCCTGACTTTTGTCGCCATTTTCGACCTAGCAAACTCAAGAACTGGACATCCCTCATAACATGAAAGATTTAGAGCTCTGAATCAGCTTTCCAAATCTTCAAACGGTTTGTCATTCGGAGCTCAGAGCAGAGAGTTATGGCCTTGTTACCAGAGGTGCACAGAACTGCCTGGCAGCAATGCAATTCTGCCTTGATCTTCATTTTCGACCAACCAGACTTGAGAATTGGGTCTTCATCAAAACATGAAGTTTTTAAAGCACTGAATCAGCTCTCCAAATCTTCAAACAGATCATCATTCGGAGTTCGGGACACAAAGTTATAGTAGTTTTACCAAAATAGGTCAGCGCTGAGCAAGAGGAGCATGTTGCACATTGCACTAAGTTAGAGTGCTCGAGATCACTTTGCGAGTGCTCGAAAATCAGGCAGATTGCACTCAGAAATGGCTCAATTTCAGCCACTTGCACATGGGTTTCCTCAATGCCATCTTCTTTCTTTATGAAGTGGTTGGAGGTGTTCCTTGGAGGAGAGAGAGAGGGTGTTGTTGGAGAATAAAAAGCTACCAAAGGCCATACATTTGCTATCTTTGATCTTTAGCAAGATAGAGGAGAGAGAAGAGAGCAAGGAGGAGGGTGTTCTTGAGTGCTACAGTAGGAGCTCGAAAATGGAGATGGAGTCTTCTTCTTCTTCTTCCATTTTTGTATCCATGGATAACTAAACCTCCATCTAGGGAGGTGATGAAACTCCTCCTTGTAAGCATGTCTAGTTTTTGATTTATTTTGGGGAATGAAATGTGTATTTGACTAGTTCCATAATCTAGAGCATGTTACATAATGTAATGGATGTTTTAATGTTCTAAAGATCATGTTGCATTAAATACTCTTGTCTTAGATGATTTAATCTCATGGTTGTATGGCTTGTAGTTTCATAGTGACAATGGAGCTAAGACTATGGAATGGTTTTAATGGCATGATTTTGAGTAGCTTGTTAATTCATTGCTTAAGAATTTCTTTTGATGGATTAACCTTGTGACTTGTTATCATGTGCTCTCATCAATTGGTTACTTGTTTGACAATCTCTAGCTTAGTGAGCATGTTGAGGATTGCACCATAGTTTAGGTAATTTAAGCATGTGGAGCTTTGATAGGTTGTTCTTACATTTTAATTAATTGAATTTCTTGAAGATGATATAGTAGTCATGAATTGCTATTCATCAAGGTCATTTCTACATTAATTCCCCAAATCAATCATATAATTAGCTTGTGTAGAGGTTTGGAGTGGATTCACTTCCCTAGACTTCCTTCTCTAAATCTTCTCTTTTAATCTCCTTCAATTTATTGTTGTATGCATTCTGAATTTGTAGTTAAGTGACAACAAACACAACCTCTATGAACACCCCTTCATCATCCTAAGAATGACTCTAAACACTTAGGTTGCCTTAGACTAGCGCAGTCCCAGTGGTTCGACTTACTCGACCAATAGCCCTATTTTACAATGATTCGTGCTATTACGAAGGTTGATGTATAGTTGATCAACCGATCAGTGGACAGATGTTGTTGTTGATAAGGACGCGACCTACGAGGAAGGTCCGGTCTAGATTCTTGATGCACGGGAACAGGTTTTGCAGACCAAGACCATTCCATTGGTTAAGGTCTTGTGGAGACATCACGGCATTGAGGAGGCTACTTGGGAGCTCGAACAGGAGGTTCGCTCTCGGTATCCCTATTTGTTCTCTCTTTCAGGTACGACTCGATTTCGGGGACGAAATCCTTTTAAGGAGGGTAGGTTGTAATGACCCAGTCTTTTTCCTCCTTTTTTATTTTCGGCGATTTTCTTTTTTCGTCTTTTTTCTATTTTGTCCTTTCCTTTTTTCGTCTTTTTCCCATTTTTCGTTTTTCCTTGCGTAACCTCATTTCTAGTGTTCGGATTTGATTCCGGTTTTGCATGCATTCATGATATTTGATTTCCATGACATTGGTATTTTTACTTTTGTTAAAAAGCATGCTAGTTGCTTACTTTATTCATAAAGGGCATGAATGCATACTTTAGTGTAATTATTCATAACTTTTGGGGTTTTAATATAATTATGTAAAATAATTATTTTTCGTTTTAGGGACCTTTTTGTAATTTATTTTGGAAGATATTTTAAAAAAGGACCATTTTGCAATTTTTGGAAAGTGTGACAAGTGTCACACTCTCATGGAGCCATTTGTTGGCAATTGGGTGAAGAGACTTGGCACCGTGACTTCTTGACATTTGGAGGGTGGAGATTCACCCACTTGTTGGCCTTAGATTAGTGCACATGTAGCCATTGATTTATGACAAGTGTAGGCTTAAGATTAAGCCTAGGGTGGAGTATTAGATTAGTGACAAGTGTAGGATCAAGATTTAGTCTTGCATTGTGTGTGTGTGAGAGGTAGTGCAAGAGCACATAGTGAGTGGAGGATTTCTAACCCTTCCACTCACCATTTTACACTTTACCTTGTTCATTTCATTATCTCTCATGAACCCTAACCAATCCACCATTGGAGGAAAGCTTAGTTCATAGCTTATCCCTTCAATTTGGCTCACTTCCATTCACCTTAGAGTAAAAACCTTAGGAGAGAAAAGATTCCTCTCACTCTCCTCTTCAATAACCCTAAACTTGTTTTACATTTTGAGCTTGGTTGCTTGGATTATAGAGATTCGATTCTCTATTGAGGTAAGGGTGGTAGTATGTTTATATTCTAAGTGTTTTATAATCATTGGGGTTTAATATATATTGTATACATGCTTTTAATATGATAGTCTTGCATATTATAGGAAACCCTCACATCTTGACTTAGGGTTTATTGATTTAAGCACGTATGATATGTGTAAACCATTTGTAGAAGGATTATATAATTTAGTGATATGCTAAATTCTAGTAATTTCATATGTGTTGTGGTATAGAATTCTTGTAGAATTATAAATGTATATGCAAATTCTATTGACTTGAATTGCCATATTTGTTGTGGTAATAATTCTATATTCTTGTGAATTATAAATTGTGATTAATTTAGAAGCTTATTGCTAAAATGTTGATAATTAGTATATAGAGCTTATTGTTGGGGCATGACTTGAATTGATAAGTTAGTGGTATTGTATTGTGCATAATATCATGAAGAGTACTTGTCATTTAGCATGCCATTCTAGACTTGGAACCCTAAGACATGGTTTGTGTGGTTTCAAAGTACTTGTGCTTATAAGGTGGTTGATATGCTTTATTATCTATATATATGAGTTTTGAACTTGATATATTTTGGATTATCTTGGGACATTGTTTAAGTGACATGGCTAAAGTTTGACTTTAGTGCGGGAGGTATGAGTTCTCCCCAATTGAGATAGTGCGCACTAGGGTGGTCTTTCCAGCGGATTAATGCCTGGAATAACCATTTTGTTCTTGGTTTAGTCCGAGACGTGATGTCCAAATATTCCACTAATTGATTTCGCATTAAATTTCAAGTTGACAACCAATGTTTAATTGTAGCTTGAAATTCTTGTTATTGGTGAATTGATGTTGTTAAGTACATTGATATTGATATGAATTGCTAAAGAATCATTCAAGTTAGTTTAAGATGATCCCTTTGAATACCTTGAATATAGACGTTAAGTGGAATGCTCCCTTGTATTCGTCTATATTGATCTTGTAGTGATATTGAAACTTTAGGGTATACGCATATGCTTCTTCCTACGAGTAACTTGATTACTCACCCTAGTGGTTTGGGTTGTTTTTCAGGTAAAGAGACCATGTTCTTGGATGCTCATCATCCTTTGAAGCTTTTGAGCTATTTGAAGCATTTTTGTATATTGACATGCACTTGTTTAGCATGCCTTCCTTTTGGATGTTAAATTTTGTATACCATGGATGTATAGTATTGTAGAAGCTAAGATGGCTTCCTTGATGTGTAATGTATATCTAAGAACACTTGAAGATGTCTATTTTATATGCATAACATGAGGCCAATTGCCATGTACATTTATATCACATGTATGCTAGTTTAATCCCATAGTTTGTCTTATGAAATTATGAGAATTCGAGGTTTGATAGGTCGTATTTTGTATATGCCATGCTATATGGCCATGGGCTATTGGAACACATGTATTTATTTATTTTACATATGCGTGCATGTTCACTTTGACACACAACACCATTTTTGATGAAATGCACACTTAGAGTTGCATTCATTTTCACATTTTTGCTAAATCAGACCTCAAGGGCATTTTTGGTATTTTACTTGAAAAATAAATGTTCGTCTTGACATGGTTGACCAGAAAACATGATTCTAAGGGGGGTTACTTTGCAATTTTTCTTTTTTCCCAAAAAAGGTACAGAAAGTCCTCAAAATCACATTTTGAGTCCCAAAAGCTGCTATGCTTGTCTGTAGGATGAGCGCTCGTGCATGGGGACGAGCGCTCACATTTGGGGCAGTAGGTTTTTGCCCCTGGGCGTGCGCCATACGAGCGCTCGTAGCTCTTGTACGAGCGCTCGTCCATCCCTTTTTCAGCATTGCACCTCCGACTTCAAATTGTCATATCTTCCTCGTATTAACTTCAAATTGGTTCGTTCTTAAGTCTAAACTGACCGTATCGAAATAAGCTTTCCAATGGTACTAATTAGAGTTTCAGATTCCTTTTGTAGCTCAAGATATTCAAATTTTAGTGGAGGAGTATCAGTTTTTTGCTCGAACCGGGATATGGTTTTTCTTCCTTTGACTTCAAGACTTGATATCTTTGCCGTTCGGACTCCGAATCAAGTGATTCTTGAGTCCATATTTGTTAATTTTTCATTGTATTTCCAATGGTATGCACGGTGGCATCCTTTTTAGTTTGAATTAACCATTTTACCCTTGGTTCATTTCTTATCGGGTTTGACATTCTTGCTTCATTGCTTGGCTCATATGAGTTCCATGGCTTCATGGGGAGTCATTTTGGCGCCTTAGGGATGACATACATCTTTGGAGGTCAATTTACACATTTTGCTTCCGCATTTTGGATCCGTCATCGGGTCACCTTTCGGGCATCACCGACGCACCGGGTTTATAAAACTTGGGCCGTCATAATCAATGAGAGTTGGATCCTTTATTTTGTGGCCTTCTCCTCTTCTTTTATAGGAGAAATTCAGTCCCAATCCCCTTTGGATTGGTTTTATGGCTTTTGGTAACAATTGGGCTAATAAAGAAATAAAGAAATATAATTTTTGGTCATTCCCGCAGGTATTTACGACTTCCAGGACGTCCAGGCTCGAGCTTTAGAGTCCCAGGCTTGAGCATTAAGGTTTAGGCTCGAGCATTTGGGTTCAGGCTCGATCATCACTTGCCAGCAACTTTGTTCGACTTTGCAATGCGATTTTGACCCATTTAGAATGCAAATTTGGAGATGCCTATTAGAGATAAAAACATCAGGCTTCGAGTCTTCTTTTCAAAGTCACTGAGTTTGCTTAATTTGGAGTTCTGAGTCAAAAGTTATGGCCAAAATACTAAAGCAGGTTTAGAGTTTTCAACCATGCTCGAGCCCAAAGTGTTGGTGCTCGATCCTTTTGATTCGTGCTAGAGCCTCAAAGCTGAGGCTCGAGCTTTAGGAGCAAAAATTGTCCGGAACATATTTTTATTGATGGTGCTCGATCATCTCTTCATGGTGCTAGATCTTAAGGTGTTGGGCTCGAGCTTTGGAGCTGTAGGCTCGAGTTTTAGGTGTTAATGCTCGATCCCTGAGGTCTGGCACGAGGTCTGGGAACTTGGAAATCAATTCCTTCAAATTCCGACGCCTTATGCTCGAGCTTAAGGGTTAAGGCTCGAGCACCCTATAGTCAGGCTCGAGCATCCTTTATGCAGGCTTGAGCATCCTTTATGTAGACTCGAGCCTCAGAATTTAAACTCTTCCAAAATTCATCATTCATCATTTTGACTCTCGGCTTGCTCTGAATGACCAACAACGATGTGGTAAACTTAATTATCATTCTTTTCATCATAAAAGCCCAATTTTAACCGTTTCTTTGGGACATCACCTAAAAATATGAAATAAACATAAATCAGTATAAAATATGATAGATGTATCACTTTAGGTCTTAACATACGCGTATTTAGAGGCTTGAATATGCAATATTCAGCGCTCATCACACCCCCAAACTTACATATTGCTAGTCCCCTAGCAATACAGAACTAAAAAGCCACTTTTGTGGGAATCATGGTTGCATTTAGCTTATGCAACAAGCCTTTAAACTCCTAAGTTACCCCTAGTGGACGAGTTGTAGTCTCATGAGGGTTTCCAATGAAGATACCCACAAACTTCAAATTAGTGCCTTAATTGCACGGTAAGCTCATTTAAACCTGTTTTTATATTATAATGTTCCAGCAATGCATCAATCAGTCAATTACAACAAGTATAACAAGTTATATTAATCAGGAAAAAATTTCAAACCTTCAATCTCAATTTAGTAACCATGGTCCCCATATGCCAGTTTAACCATTTATTCAATAATCTCAATCTCCAAAACCCTTTAAAAGTGAACTCACAATTTTAAACATGTGGCTTACTATCCATACTTATATTCATTCCATGCTATCCCTCAATTTACAGGCAAACTTTTCAAATTCCAATTTCCAAGGGATTTTTTTTTTTATTTTCTTCAGGTATGCATTTTTCAAAAAGGATCTTGTGCAATGCTCAAGTCTATTAAGCTTTCTAAATCACCTATGTAATGAACTTTCGGCAAATGACTCCCAAACCAGAAGGTTTTAGGGCATTAAGTGATAAAGCACCCCTCCGGACCTAATTATTCAAGTAATCTAGGTAACCTAAAATCCTTATGTAACAAGCTTTCAGCCAATGACTCCGCAACCAGATGGCCTTTGGGCATTAGGTGTTGAAACACCCCTAAGAACTTAATTGTTCAAACAATCTAGGTATGACCTGAACTTGACCCTTTTTTCTCTTCTTTTCTTCAATTTTTTTTTTTTCTTTCATTCACATTGGTGAAGAATTTTTTTTATTTATTGCATACATACCAATTCTTTTTTTTTTTTTTCTATATATATATATTTTTATACCTTGGTTATCAAAATCATCAAATTCACCTGCTCATCTCAGTTTAACATAAAACAAAACAAGACATCCAGTTTATACCCCACAGAACTTATGCAAGTGTGAATATGTGCAAAGTGAAGTATTTCAGAGATCTCAATTATCAAACAATAATCATCCTGACTAAGTGGACCACATGCCACCAACTGATTCAAAAAATTCTCAAAAATTCCTTTTCAATATAAATTTGGCATACAAGCCATCTTTAACCAACATCAGACTGAATAGAGATATCACAACAATCAACAGACTCAAAATCATGCTTAAATAGTTAAATTGCATCCTCTTGTGCACAATATATAAACAACAAAATTTTGAAAGGCACTGCCTTACCCCCAAACTTAAGATGCACATTGTCCTCAATGTGTGAAAACAGATGTAGAGTTAGAAAGATACTACCAAATACGCAGAACCAACAAAGGTCATGAATTAGAGCACAGATGATGAAATCGTCACCTCACCCCTAAACTTAGTTCTTTGTACCTGACAAAATAATCACACTCCATAACACACATCAGAGTATCAAGTATATGTAGTAAAACAGATATATATCATTATGCACAAGACAAATTTTTTATTATTATTTATTTTTAACTAAAAACAAACCTAAACTAACCTAATCTAAAAATAAAAGAAAAATACACAAAGAAACTAACCTAATTTTTATTTATTTATTATTTTTTTATCAAAACAAACCTAAACTAACCTAATTTTAAAAATAAAAGAAAAATAAACAAAAACAAACTAAAAACCTAGAAAAACTGAAAAGAATAAAAATAAACTATGGTACAAATATACAAATGCTAAGTTTAACGTCGCTAGCTCGACTGTATACCACTCCTTAGCCTGTATCCAAGAATTCAACTACCCCCCTCATCCCAAAACCAGTCCTATGGGTAATTATGAAATTCGAAACAGGAGGAACCACTGTGGTTCCATCAAGACCCATGAAAGAATACTCAAGCTTATCCGGTGGTGGCTTAGGCTCAAGTTTGTGAGAAGACTCACAAGAAGGACAAGGAGGACTCGAAATCAAAGGAGGAGGATCTTTTGTTGGAAAGATGATGACTGAATCCTTATCAATAACATTAATAAAGAAGCACTCATCTTTCTCTGAGGAATATGGAGTGGCATTGAAGATGTTTAATTTGAGCTTTATGTTCCCAAAAGAAATATCCATAACCCCAGTCCTACAGTTAATGTTAGCATTTGCTATAACTAACAATGGACGACCAAGGATTATAGGAATATATTTATTGGGATCTTGAACAAGTTTTGTATCCAGGACAAGAAAGTCAACTGGAAAATAGAACTTATCCACTTTAATGAGAACATCTTCAATGATCCCACGTGGTTGCTTCATAGATCGATTAGCAAGTTGCAACACCATTGTTGTGGGTTTACGCTCCCCTTGTTCATACACCGAGTAAGGAAGAAGATTAACACTTGCTCCAAGATCAAGAAGTGCTCTGTCTATCACATTATTTCCAATGATGCAAGATATGGTAGGAGCACCAGGATCTTTGAACTTAGGAAGAGTGCTATGCTGAATGATTGCACTGACTTGTTTAGTGAGAAATTTTTTTGTAGAGACTTGGCTTTTTGATTTTCTCTTTTGGATGCACAAGTCTTTTAGAAATTTAGCATAGGCAGGGATTTGATTAATAGCATCAAGGAGAGAAATATTGACTTTTACCTATTTGAAAACATCCATTATGTCTTGGATTTTCTCTCCTTGCTTACCAAAGTAAGAGGGTCCCTTGAGACGTTCAGAAAAAGGCGCTCTTGGCTCATAAGCTGTCTCAAGGTTGGGAGTAGATGAAGAAGGGACTTCACTTTCAACTCCTTTCGAGCTTGATAGAGTAGGATGTGAGAGAACATCTGTGATACCCCTCGAATCCGAGATATGGGTTAATCAAGCCCAAGCCCAAACCTGAGGGAAATATCAAACAATTAATATATAAACAAACACAGAATACAAAAAAGATTTTAAGAAAATAAATAAATAAATACGCTGAAAATAATTATTGAATATAAAATCCTCAAAATGATAATGAATAATAATAATCCAGCTCTCCAAAACCTCCAAGAGTACAACTCAGGAATCCATCTAGTGGACCCCTAAACAAAATCCCAACTAAACTGAAAAACTGAAAATAAAATCCCAAACTAAAGCATAAAGAGAAATCCTACATAAATAGATGAATGAGTGACTGTCTCCACGATAAGCACGATCAAGCTCTAAGGCTGGAACCGTCCCGTACCTAAAAAGAATAAAAGAGTGGGTCAGGCCCACGAACAAGTTCTATTCTAACTGCAATCCATATAGTGACCCGATATGCAGATACATCCTAGATATCTCACAATATCTATCTAGTCCATAAATATGTATATATATCCACACTAAGGGACATTCACTGGACTACAAAGGGGTCTCAACCTGAATAAAAGGCAACATGCAAAAACGCCCCCAAAGGTGGGCATAAGTACCTAGACCTAACAGGGTACACCTCAACCTATCATAGCCAGTTACGCATCCACTGCATATACGCCCTTTAACCAACGAGCCTGAGACTCAAGCTCATCTCGTGGTACCATTACCATATATCTAAAGTCCGTCCACAACCAGAGTATGTCATTCAATTATATATTAATTTGACATAAAGTTTATAATCCAGTTAGTCGATCAACTTATTCAGTTGATCTAACTTAACTACAAACAATAGTTAATCCATGCAGTCACTCAACTTACTCAATTGATCTGACCTAAATATAAGTAGGATTCAATTTTTACAATCTATTCCCTTGTTCTAATAGGGTAGGTCTTAGCGTTCTGAACTAAACTATCCTTAGTATGCCACCGTCCCATACCGGTGCATACGATCCACAACATCTATGTAAATTACAGAACCTAAATAACAGTTCAACAATTAAAGTCCAAAACCATAATCCAATTCAAAACCATAATCCAGTTAATTGTAAAATAGGGTATAATATTTTAGCAATTAAAGTTCGAAACCACAATCCAGTTAATTGCAGAATAGTGTATAATATTTCAACAATTAAAATCTAAAACCATAATTCAGTTCAAAACCATAATCCAGTTAATTGCAGAACAATGTGTAATATTTCAGCAATTAAATCCAATCCTTAATTCATGTAATTGCAGAAAAGAGACTAATATTTCAGCAATTTAAAACACAGAGCATGCATAGGTCCAATCTGTTAAATAAGAGACCATACTATGCATCTAAAACAAGATTTAAAATCATGCTATAACTCATTAAATCGCCAAATTAAAACTAAGCAATTAATTTCCTTCCAACCGCTAACAGCATGCAAAGTTGTTAAATTTCACATTGTTAATTCCATTAATATAACGGGGTAACTTATGCAATTAGAGGTCTTAATAACACTGAAGTTAAATATTAAAACCCCCAGTAAAGATCCAAAACTAATCGGAAAGACCCAAACGCTCAAACAATACTGTAGAAAAAATTCCTGAACGCGCAAACATGAGAGAGCCTGCTCTCAGCACTTGGGAGCAGGCTCCCTAAACCATGGAGCCAGCTCCATGCCTCTTAGAGCCGGCTCTAAAAGGGTGGGAGCTGGCTCCCACTTCCATGGAGCCGGCTCTCTCCCTCTCTGAGAGCCCCTGGTCCGTTTCTGCTCCGTTTCAGACCGTCTGCTTCTACTTCGGCCTCTTCCAACCATTCTGTTTGTTTTTAAAACTAATCTTAAGAGTCCTTAGTGTGTCTAGTATCATATCAGACTATTATTTAAACCAGTTTGCATTATTAAGAACCTTAGAACACTTACCGATTTAACCTGCTTAAGAAAACAAACACTGAACTCAAACTTGGAAGAACTGTAACAGAGTTAATTCAACGCAAACAAATGATCAATTTAACATATAATAAACATGCAAGATTTAGTTAATGATCAATTACAACCCTAGAGACTATCTAGGTATGCACAGAACACAGGCCAACGGGAGAGAGAAAGAAAAGAACTTGCCTGTGATTTCAGTTATGAAATCTTGGCGTCGTCTCTAAGTTTCCAGTAATTACTGAATACCGTCAAGCCTCCTACTTCTCCGGCTCTAATCCACAATTAACCTCCTTGGTCTTCTCTGTTTTCCTCCCTGGGTAGCCCTAACTGATGCCTCTGTTATCTCAACCTTCTGTTTACTTGAACAGAACTATGTTTATGTTTTTAAAACCCTAAGCCACCGTAATGATATATTTATAGGCTTAGAAAAATATCACCTTACCCTAATTCTAATTATGAACCTAGAAGGAAAAGATAACAATTACATGTGTAAGCTAAGTCGGCTACTACGTGACCCCTAACTGAAGGGAACCCTAATTATATCTGAACAATAATAATACTAATGTAATCCAATTAATTCCATTTAAATTAATTAATAAACTATTAACAATTAAGACAAGTAATTTAATTAAAGAAAATAAAACAATTTAACAACAACAATTCAATTAAATAAAATAAATAAAACAAGTAATCAATTAATCACAATAATCACGCAAATAAACCAATAACCAGCTAAAAATGCAGTAAAAATTAATATAAAAATGCCGAGTCTATCCTTTTAAAATTGGGGGTATTACATTCTTCCCACCTAACAAAAGGAATTTTGTCCTCGGAATTCGCTCTTACCTTCTTCCAATGTTTCAGGAAACTGTTAGCGAATGAAATCCTTCAATTCCCAAGTAGACTCAGCCTCATTGTGTTGACTCCACTAAACATGAACCAAAGGAATAACCTTATTACGAAGAATTTGATCCCTCTGGTCGACAATATGGCATGGTGGCTCCAAATAGGTTGTATCCGGCTGCAACTCAATCTCCTCAACATCGATATGCTGATACCGATCCTCATCTCGCAGAAATTTCCGCAACATGGAAACATGGAATACATTGTGTACACGATCCAAATTATCCGGAAGTGCCAATTGATAAGCAACAGCGCCAACTCGATCTGTAATTATGAATGGACCAACAAACCGTGGTGCCAACTTCCCTTTCTTCCCAAACCGCATTACTCCTTTTATAGGAGACACTTTGAGCAGAACCTGATCCCCAACCTGAAACTCCAAAGCACGAGTACGACGATCTGCATAACTCTTTTGCCTACTCTGAGTAGTGCGCATGCGATCCCTAATAAGAGCAATCGTCTCAGAAGTATCCTTAATAAACTCAAGACCCAAGAATCTGCTCTCTCCAACCTCCATCCAACAAACAGGCGATTGACACGGTCGACCGTATAACGCCTCAAATGGTGCCATTCCAATAGTCTTCTAAAAACTATTGTTATATGCAAACTCCACAAGTGGCAAATAATCCCCTCAGTGACCCTTGAAATCAAGAACACAAGAACGAAGCATGTTCTCCATGATCTGATTAACGCTCTCAGTCTGTCCATCAGTTTGAGGATGATAAGCAGTGTTAAGATACAAATCTGTACCCAAAGTCTGCTGGAAACTCTTCCAAAATCCTGACACAAAGCTTGAATCCCTGTCCGATATAATAGATAACGGAATGCCATGCAGCTTCATAATCTTTGAAATGTAAAGTCTTGCCAACTGCTCCGAAGTGAAGTCAGTGCAAATAGGTAAGAAATGAGCTGATTTAGTCAATCTATCCATGATGACCCAAATGGAATTGTGATCCTTAAAGGAATTAGGCAATCCTTCCACAAAATCCATAGAAATGCTCTCCTATTTTCACTCCGGTATTAGTGGCTGTAGAGCTCCTGGCGGCTGCTGCTGATCAATCTTGACCATCTGACAAGTACTACATCGAGAAACAAAAATAGCAATGTCCTTTTTCATACCTGCCCACCAAAACTCCCGCTTCATATCCTGATACATCTTGTCTCCTCCTGGATGAACTGAAAACTCAGAATGATGAGTCTCCGTCATCACATTCTTCCTCAAATCATTAGCAGAAGGTACCACTAAACGTCCCTTGTACCTCAAACCTCCATCAGTCCCAACATAGTAAAATGAGACTTCACCAGAAGTTATCTCTGCAATTTTGTCCATGCACTACTGATCCATGAGTTGCGCCTTCAAAACTTTGTAAATAATAAAAGGTGTAACTACCACGCATGCCATGAAAGAATCCGACAATTCATCCACCGTCTTCAACGCGTTCCACTCAGTAGTGAATAGAGCAGAAAGACTAGCAACAGGTCAACGACTGAGTGTATCTGCCACCACATTCGCTTTCCCTGGATGGTACTGTATAGAGAACTGATAGTCTTTTACAAACTTTAACCATCGGTGTTGCCTCATATTCAGCTCCCGCTGAGTGAACAAATACTGCAGACTCTTGTGATCACTAAATAACCTGAAGGATTCCCCCAACAGATAATGCCTCCAAATGCGTAAGGCAAAGACCACAGCTGCCAACTCCAAATCCTGTGTTGGATAATTAAGCTCATGAGGCTTAAGCTTACGAGATCCATAAGAAATCGGTCGCTCCTCCTGCATCAAAACACATCCAAGACCTTGCAACAAAGCATCTGTGTAGACAAAATACTTAATCCCGCTCTGTGAAATAGACAGAACCGATGCAGAAGTCAACTTACGCTTTACTTCATCAAAAGCTTTCTGACAATGTTCATCCCACATGAACCATACTCCTTTCTTAGTTAGGTAAGTAAGCGGTCCCTCTATCTTCGAGAACCCCTGAATGAACCTACGATAATATCCTGCCAATCTGAGGAAACAGTGAATCTCGGTAGGTGAAGTAGGCTGTCCCCACTTAACCATTGCTGAAACCTTGGCTGGATCTACCGCTATTCCCCTTTCTGACACCACGTGACCCAGAAACTTCACTTCCCGCTACCAAAATTCACACTTTCCGAACTTGGCATATAACTGGTGCTCACGAAGCGTCTGTAAGACTATGTGAAGATGTTTAGCATAATCGTCCTCTGACTTTGAATAAATCAAAATGTTATCAATAAAGACAATGACAAATTGATCTAAGTAAGTCCAGAAAACTCTGTTTATTAAGTCTATGAAAACCGCTGGTGCATTAGTTAGTCCGAAAGGCATGACACGAAACTCATAAAACCTATATCTAGTGAGAAACGCTATCCACGGAACATCTTGCTCCCTAACCCGAAGTTGATGATATCCAGAACGCAGATCAATCTTTGAGAAGTATGTAACTCCCTTCAACTGATCAAAAAGATCATCAATTCTGGGCAAAGGGTACTTGTTACGAATAGTAACCTTGTTCAACTCCCTGTAATCTATACACAGACGTAGTGAACCATCCTTCTTTTTTACAAACAAGACCGGTGCTCCCCAGGGTGACGTACTCCTATGAATAAAACCCTGGCTGAGTAACTGCTGAATCTGTAGCCTCAGCTCTCGCATCTCCACTGGTGCCATCCTGTATGGTGCCCTAGCAATAGACGTAGTGCCTGAAGCTAAGTCAATCAGAAAATTGATCTCTCGACTAGGTGGCAACCCTGGAATCTCTTGAAATACATCAGAAAAATCCTGTAGAATTGGTATGCTATCCAAAGATACAGTAATCCCTTCCTCCATTTCCTTCTCCATATGAAACAAATAAGTACTAGTGTCCCCGTTAGAATGTGGCATAACGACGACGTACAGATCCTGACCACCTATGGTAAAGACAACAGACCTACCATAACAATTAACTTGGGCATGGTAGTGCGATAACCAATCCATCCCAAGTATCACATCTTAAGTGTGCATATCCAGGACCAATAGATTGGCTAAAAATCTGAGTCTACTAATATCTAGTGTCACAGGCCCATCACTCTCATGTAAAATGGCTGTATTGCCTAAAGGTGTAGAAATACCCTTAGATCTACTGCATAGTCGCGTCGTCATCCCAGATAAAGCAACAAAAGATTTAGCTACAAATGAGTGTGTAGCACCCATATCAAATAAAACATGACCTATTGAACTATGAATAAGAAATATACCCTCAACAGCCTGAGGTGCCTGAACGTCCTGTGGCATGGGGTTGTACACCCTGCCATAATGTAACTGCTGCGGTGCCTATCCCTGAGGCTGTGGTGGTGCTGGTAAAGCCGGATATGTCTGTCCCTGAATCCATGGAACCTGTGGAGCGAGTAAAGGTACTGGTGCCTTCTGTCCCGATTGCACATGTTGTCCCCATCCCTGTCCTGCTTTAGGATACTGTCTGGAAGTATGACCATACTCTCCACAAGTGTAGCAACTACCCTGGAAAGTACTAAATGGCCTCCTCTGTCGGTTAGCCGGTGGCTGACCCTGTCCTGCCTGTGGTCCCCAATTCTATTGTCTCTGAATAGGTGCCCCATCCCGGTGAGCATCTGAACCACCCTTCTGCTTCTTCCAAGACTGCTGTCCCTGGAATTTGCCTTTATCATTCTGTCGGTGTCCATTGTCATTTCCTTTCTTAGCTGACTGATTGGCAGAGTCTTTGTCACCCCGCTTCTCCCCATTAACCTGTCTGAAGTCCATGGTCAACTGATACTACTGTAAAGCGGCGTCCACCACCTGAGCATAAGTAGTGTAGGCTGGACTACCTGTAATAGCTCGCTTAATAGACCACATCAGTCCCTTAATGAAACTATTGCGTTTCTTCTCTTCTGTATCAACTTACTTGATGAGCGCTGAAAAGTGCACTTTTAAACCCCTTAAGCTTGAGTGTTCTAGGACCTTTATCAATCTTATTTTCCCATTTTAGTACTTATTTGTGTTTTTGTCTATTTCAAGTCAATAATATTAAAATGGGCTAAAAATGGTTTCTTAAAGCCTTTTTGGAGTCAAACTAAGTCTTAGTGATGATCTGGAGCAAAATGAGGCTGATTTGGAACAAAAAGAGGCTGATGCTAAAAATCTGCCAAGTTGGATCCATCCAACTCTCAAGTTGGATCGATCCAACTTTCTGAGATCGATCGAAGAAAAAGTGAGATCGATCGAAAAGTTGGATCGATCGAAAATTAAAGTTGGATCGATCGAACTTTTGCTGGCAGCGAGCTGTTTTATTCCCATGCGCGCCCAAAAGTCCATCTACCACATAGTACGGGATTAGATATTTTTGGGGCTATATTCCTGACTTAGTGACTAAGAAAAGGACCTTCTATATAAAGGGAAGTGACCCATTTGTAAAAGAGTTTTTTATCATTTTACTTTTACATTGTAATTTTAATTTCTCTCTCTAAAAAAAAGTTAGAGATTAGGGTTAGAAGAAAAGAGGGAAGTAGAGGCACATCTCAAGACCCATCTCTAGATCCACTCTTTCTCCATCTCTAGAGCTTCAAAGAAGAAGAATAAGAAGAGAAAGAAGAAGATGGAGCCATATTTGGAGCTTAATTTCATGACCACATCTACCTCCTCCATGATTGGCTAGATCTAAACATAGGGCTTGGATGAGCCCTTAGTCTTGTGTAATCTAAACCCTTGTATTTCTATTTTTGGGGATTTATATATATTATTGTGATTAGTGTTCTAGCCTTGTGAATTTAATGAATCTTGGTATATTTTTATGATTTCTATGGTTTAATTCTTCCTATTAATTCTCTAGTTTATTTACATGTCTATGTGTGATTAAATTAGGAATTATTTCTTACATGATTCATATGGATTAATTATTTCTATTGATTCTCTTTGTGATTACATGTTATCTTATGTGTGATTACTTGGGGAATTAATCTCTACACTAGATTCTCTATGTTGGTTGCATGTCTATGTGTGATTAATTAAGGATTTGGTGATGGCTAAGCATGGGTTTTCATTGAATGGGTTTGTCAATTAATTTGATGGTTTATACTTATGCTTGATGGGTTATTCTACAATTTAATTCATGCTTGTAGGTAGGTAGACAATCTATGCTTGCTTAGATATTCCATGACTTATTATTGCAAATTCCATGATTCTCTAGATTGATATGTGCTACAATTGTTGCTACTTAGATAGGTCATGCTTAAAATTGATGGGTTGTGCTACACTTAGTTTAGGTAGACAATTCATACATAAATTAGATTGTCCATGCTTAATATTGCAATTGGTAGTCGCATTTTGTTCACAACAATGTATTCCCCATTAATGGAAAGCAAGTGGTTAATTACACGAGCTTAGTGGTGATTCCAACACCCTAAGTCCTCTCTTCATATATCTTAAATCCCTATCTCAACTTAGTTTATTTTAATTGCATTTTAATTTCCTTGCATCTTAGTTTAATTAACCAATCTCTCTCTTTGCAATTATTTGGTACATTAGAGTTGAAGTTAAATTTCAACACGTATAATCCCTTGGGACGATCTCTACTCACTTTTGCTACGTTAGTAGTAGTGTTGGTAGTAGTTTTTATAAATTTAAACTTGACCTAAAAAGGCTTTTCTTGAACCGCACATTCACTACATTATTTTGGCGTATATCAAGTGGCCTCATCATAATTTTGGCGCCGTTGCCGGGGATTAATGGTTTTGTTGGAATTAAACTAGACAATGGTGTTCATTTGATTGCTTCTATTTTTATTTTATTTTCCATTGTATATTCTTTTCTCCTGTTCTCATTATTATTTGTTCAATTAGGTACTTGACTACAAGGAAGGCAAACTTTGGAACTTGAAGCAATAATTGGAGCTTAAAGCTAATATTAAAATTTAAAGTTGCTTAAGGACCGTTGTGAGCAATTCTTGGAACTCTTGTATTTTAATTGTTTCACTTCTTTGCATTCTTGTGATAGCCCTTGTTGAGGCTCATTATATTGCTTTATCTTTGTCTAAGCATAGGCCCTTGTTAAGGCCATTATTTGTTACATTTGGGTTTTAATTGTGAATGGAGGAATTGTATGATCTAAGTTTGGAGGGAATTATATCCCTTTACCTTATGCTCCTCCATTATATTTTGATCCTTATGAGATTGAGTTCAATTCATTTCATGCATCATCTTATTATGGACTTGATCACTTATTTAATCCTTCTTATGATTATTGCGCTCCCCCACCATTTTATGATGAACTAACTCTACCACCTTCTAGGTATTCACCCGGATTTGAAGAAAAAGTGTTAGCTTTACTTGATGTGCATATTTCACAAGCTCCACTTATTAATTCTCATTCTCAAACTTTAGCCACGCTTAAAGCTTAAGTTGAACAAATTGTAAGTACTCTTTCTCGTCAAGAGGAGGAAGAAGAGGCAAATGAAAATATGGCAAGAACTTCAATGTATATAGATGAGGATGATGCGAGTCAAGAAGAAGAAGTAGCAAGTGAGCTAATACCTAGCACTCTATCTTGTATAGAGGAGGAAGTGGCAAGTGAGTTAGTGGCTAATTCAATAGAGCATACCATGATTAATGAGGACTTTCCTTGTTTTGATTATAATTTTAACTCGGACATTGCTACTCTAGAGAGTGAGGAGATGTTGACCACACTTGAGGTAGGAGAGAAGGAGGAGGAATTTGTTGAAGAGGGCCTTCCTTCTATTATCTCTAATGACCCTCTTGAGGAGTGCCTTTTTGAAATGTATAAAAATTGTGGTTTTAACCTTGAAAGCTCTAAAAATGAAATAAACTCTCTAATGGATTCCTTAGCTAACTTAGAAGGTAAGGAGATGGTTATTTTTGAAGAGGAGAAAAATGATGAAGAGAAGGTGTTCCTTAATATTCCAAATGAGTCTTTGAAAGATATTGACTTACCAATTCACAAAGGAAGTGATTCTTTGAATACACTTCAAGAGCACAAAATTGAGGCAAGGCTAACCATGATTGATTTTGTTTTCATGACCCTTGATGAAAGGAACAATGTCATCTCTTTCATTTCTTTTCAAGTCATTCTTTTGGAGGATGATTTTATTGTTGTAAGTGGGACATTAAATGAGAAAAGTGAAAATAGTATCAATAAGGATGTTTTATATCCGGTTTTTGATTCGTTTGATTAGTGAGTCGACCCAACGTCTTGCTAGAGACGTTAAATACTAGCATTCGTAGAGTTTTCAACTCTATTCCTCTCCCATTTCTTTTTATTATTAATTTTTATTTTTCGTTTTTGTGTACATTCTTCTATCCATTTTTCAATCTCTATTTTTGTTACCATCATTGGGGCTTAGCATAGGGTTTTCTGCAGTTTCATGTTGAAAATTGAGCATTTTTCATAAGTTCGATGGATCTCAAATGAGAGTTCGATCGATCGAACTTCATTCCTGCAGCAAACCTGCATCCAAATCACTCTCTGTCTCATCGATCTAAGAAAATCTTCAGATCTTAGTTCTCAATTAGATCGATCAAAAGACTTTCGATCGATCCAAACATCAAGTTCGATCGATCTGTAGTTTCAACACTTAGAAAAATTTTGAGCCTGCATCAACCTGCATATTTTAGCTCTCTATCAGATCGATCGAAAACATTCCTAGATCGATTTAAAATTCTTCAATCAATCCAACTTCATTATTGGATCAATCGAGGTTCCATACTTAGAAAAAATTTCAAAGCACTGCAAATTTCATACTCTCTATCGCATCGTGCCAGCATAAATCGATCATAGCTTTGCCCATTTGAATTTTTGACTTTTTCCTCTTTCTATTTTTTATTTTATTTTATTTTATTTAGGAACTTTTCTTTAAAAAAAAAAAAAAAAAAAAAAAAGGGGTTTTCAAAGAAGTATTCCGTCTTGCTAGAGACGTTAAACTTAGCACCCAAATGACACATTGTGTCATTTATCTCTTGTTTCATACATGTTCATTTTCATTTTTATTTTTTTATTTTTCTTACATTTTGTTTCATTGTACATACTTTCTTAAAAATAATAATAATAATAAATAAATAAATAAATAAAAAATTTTGCATCCCTTATTTCCTTACATTTTCATTTCTTGCATGTTTATTTGTTTTATTTTTGTGTGTGTGTACATACTTGTTATGTCATAAAAAAAAATGAAAAACAAATGGTAAGAAAATTTTGTATATACTTGCATTGTACATATTATTTTTCATTTATTGCATTGTACATATTATTTTTCATTTCTTGCATTTTACCTTCTTTATTTTTCTTTTAATATTTTCTTCATGCATTTGATTCCTTGATTTTCTTGCATTTTGTATAGACTTGCTTTCATAAAATGAAAAATACAAAAATTTGTTTCACCATTGTGCTCTTATGTGTAGTCATGTATATTTTCATGTTTTAGCTAGGGCTTGATCTCATATCTCTCTTTCATCTTGTGATATATTGTCTTAGAATGCACGATTTGATTATTCTTATTCCATTTGATATTTGATGTGAGTTTGCTAGTGTGGTTATTTAAGTAGGTTGTTGATTCCAAGTTTGGGGGAGACCCTTTTCATATTGGATCATTACCGGGCTTCATGTTTTCGCCACCACGATATACTCTTTCCATCTTTTCCATTGTTTTCATTGCACATTGAGGACAATGTGCGGTTTAAGTTTGGGGGTAAGGTGTCTTGTTGCATTATACTTAAAGTTGAACCTTAATTGCATGATTGAGATTTGAGATTGATGTTAGCTATGATTTTGATCTTTTGAGAACTATATTGCTTAAAATTTAAAAATTGTTTGACTTGAGAGTCTAATACTCCCTGTATGCCTTATGGATGCTATTTAGGAGTAAATTTTTCGAAAGATTGATATCATGCTTGCACTTGTGGTCCACATCATCCTGATTTTGTGATTGTTTTGAGATTCACTCTAGAATTCTACACTAGCACAGACGCACACTAGCATTCATTTGTGGGGTACATGCTTTGTTGATTATTGAATTGGTTATATCCCAATTGGACTAGTAGTGCATTGAAAGCTTTCATTCTTGATAAAAGTGGATAACAACCCCTTTTCACTAAGTAGCCGGTATTCTAGCCTTATCAAGCACTGAACTTCTCGCGCCGAAAGGTGGAGGGCCCAAACTCTAGGTTAATAATTGAAAAAAAAAAAAAAAAAAAAAAAAAAGAAGAAAAAGAAAAAAAAAAAAAAAGTAATAAAAAAGTGAGGACTTCTCCTAAAAGGTGAGAAGTGGGAAATGATTAGATGGAAGTTGTTTTGATTTGTAGCCTAGTTGTTTTGATTTGTAGCCTAGTTGATTTGAGCTTGTAAGTCCGTAGGGGTGTTTGAACACCTAGTGCCCTAAAGCCGTCTGGTTTGGGAGTCATTGACCTGACGCTCAACCTCATGAATCGCTAAAAAGCTTAAAAGATCAACACATTACACTATGCTTCCATCTTTGATCCTAAAAATAAAAAATAAAAAAAAAATAAAAAAAAAAAGTGAAAAGAATAAGCTCACCTAGAACAATAAAGCTTTAATAAAATGTCCACTTTTTATCTTGATGATCGGTACTAGATTTGTGTGCTAGTTTGAGGGTAAGGATGTGATTAATTCTTTAGTTGGCTAAGATAGCAACATATTTGATGGGATTCTAGAGTTGTTTTAATTTGCATGATCATTTTCTTGATGTGTGGAGGATCATATTTGCTTGCTTGATGTTGAGATTTTGGGAGATTGCTTGGAAAGGGTTGAAAAATTGCATACTTGAGGTAGTTTTCCCCTAATGCTTATTTGCAATATTGGTGCCTCTTTAGAAAGAATAAGCTTAATGTTTGAAAGTATCATTTCTGGAAACCTTCACGAGACTTCACTCGTCCACTAGGGGTAACCTAGGGGTTTAAAAGGCTTGTTGCATGTGTTAAGTGCAATCGTGTTCCCTACGAAAGTGCCGTTATCCTTTTATTGCTTTCTAGTTGTAGTTTTTTAGATGTTCATTTCATTTCTTTACTTCGTAGTTCATTGCTAGGGACTAGCAATATTTAAGTTTGGGGGTGTGATGAGCACTGAAAAGTGCACTTTTAAACCCCTTAAGCTTGAGTGTTCTAGGACCTTTATCTATTTTATTTTCCCATTTTAGTACTTATTTGTGTTTTTGTCTATTTCAGGTCAATAATGTTAAAATGGGCTAAAAATGGTTTTTTAAAGCCTTTTTGGAGTCAAACTAGGTCTTAGTGATGATCCGGAGCAAAAGGAGGCTGATTTGGAGCAAAAAGAGGTTGATGCTGAATATCTGCCAAGTTGGATCCATCTAGCTCTCAAGTTGGATCGATCCAACTTTCTGAGATCGATTGAAGAAAAAGTGAGATCGATTAAACTTTTCTCAGATCGATCGAAAAGTTGGATCGATCGAACTTTTGCTGGCAGTGAGCTGTCTTATTCCTGTGCGCACCCAAAAGTCCACCTACCACATAGTACGGGATTAGATATTTTTGGGGCTATATTCCTGACTTAGTAACTAAGAAAAGGACCTTCTATATAAAGGGAAGTGACCCATTTGTAAAAGATTTTTTTATCATTTTACTTTTACATTGTAATTTTTATTTCTCTCTCTAAAAAAAAAGTTAGAGATTAGGGTTAGAAGAAAAGAGGGAAGTAGAGGCACATCTCAAGACCCATCTCTAGATCCACTCTCTCTCTATCTCTAGAGCTTCAAAGAAGAAGAATAAGAAGAGAAAGAAGAAGATGGAGCAATATTTGGAGCTTGATTTCATGACCACATCTACCTCATCCATGACTGGCTAGATCTAAACTTAGGGCTTGGATGAGCCTTAAGTCTTGTGTAATCTAAATCCTTGTATTTCTATTTTTGGGGATTTATATATATTGTTGTGATTAGTGTTCTAGCTTTGTCAATTTAATGAATCTTGGTATATTTCTATGATTTCTATGGTTTAATTCTTCCTATTAATTCTCTAGTTTATTTACATGTCTATGTGTGATTAAATTAGGAATTATTTCTTACATGATTCACATGGATTAATTCTTTCTATTGATTCTCTTTGTGATTACATGTTGTCTTATGTGTGATTATTTGAGGAATTGATCTCTATACTAGATTCTCTATGTTGGTTGCATGTCTACGTGTGATTAATTAAGGATTTAGTGATGGCTAAGCATGGGTTTTCATTAAACGGGTTTGTCAATTAATTTGATGGTTTATACTTATGCTTAATGGGTTGTTCTAAAATTTAATTCATGCTTGCAGGTAGGTAGACAATCTATGCTTGCTTAGATATTCCATGACTTATTATTACAAATTCCATGATTCTCTAGATTGATGTGTGCTACAATTGTTGCTACTTAGATAGGTCATGCTTAAAATTGATGGGTTGTGCTACACTTAGTTTAGGTAGACAATTCATACATAAATTAGATGGTCCATGCTTAATATTGCAATTGGCAGTCGCATTTTGTTCATAACAATGTATTCACGATTAATGGAAAGCAAGTGGTTAATTACACGAGCTTAGTGGTGATTCCAACACCCTAAGTCCTCTCTTCATATATCTTAAATCCCCATCTCAACTTAGTTTATTTTAATTGCATTTTAATTTCCTTGCATCTTAGTTTAATCAACCAATCTCTTTCTTTGCAATTATTTGGTACATTAGAGTTGAAGTTAAATTTCAACACGTATAATCCTTTGGGACGATCCCTACTCACTTTTGTTACGTTAGTAGTAGTGTTGGTAGTGGTTTTTATAAATTTAAACTTGACCTAAAAAGGCTTTTCTTGAACTGCACATTCACTACATTATTTTGGTGTATATCAAGCGGCCTCGTCACTCCTCTGGAGCAAAAAGAGATAAGCACGTGAACTGCTGCTCATACTCTACCACTGTCATGTTCCCCTACTGCAGATTAAGAAACTCAGTCTTAATAGCTGCCCTGACTGCATAAGGAATATACTTCTCATCAAAGCGAGTACTGAACTGATCATAAGTCAATGACATCCTCTCCTCCGCGGTGGTAACCGACTCCTACTACTGTAGTGCATCTCCAACTAGCTTGAACGTAGCAAACAACTGCTTCTGAATCTCCGTGCAATGAACCAAGTGAAGATGTCGCTCAATGTCCTGTTTCCACTGGTGAGCTGCTTTCGCATCGGTGGAGCCTGAGAACTCAGGTGGGCTCCCCTTTGTGAAAGAACTTCTAGCCTTCTCCCAAGTATTAGTCGGTACAACCGGTGCTGGTATCGGTGCCTGCTGAACCTGCGGTTGATTCCGAAGTACAGCTGTTACTCCTACTTCTATAGCCCGAGCAATGAGATCATTGAGATGAGGAGGATACTCTGGGTCTCTGACCTGATCCTAAGCCTGCTGAACCTCCTCATGCTCTTCTTGAAACTGACCATCATCATCCTGAAACCCAGGTATTTGCTGCTCTTCTTCCATTTGCTGACGCCGTAGGCGTTCCTGCTTCCTATGTGCTGCTCTCCTTTGTCGACTGTTTCCTTGCATGTTCTGTCCTCTTCTAACATTAACCATGTTGTTAACGTAGAAAGACAGACATCAGTATGATTTCAACGGACCATACAGGAATACAATGAATCCTAAACTTAAGCTCTAATCAAGAGAAAATGCTACACGAAATTCTTAATACGAAACATCCTAGAGACACTTGAACCTGGAGTGCTCTGATACCAACTGTGATACCCCTTGAATTCGAGACATGGGTTGATCAGGCCCAAGCCCAAACCTGAGGGAAATATCAAACAATTGATATATAAACGAACACAGAATATAAAAAGATTTTAAGAAAATAAATAAATAAATAAATACGCTGAAAAGAATTATTGAATATAAAATCCTCAAAATGATAATGAATAATAATAATCCAACTCTCCAAAACCTCCAAGAGTATAACTCGGGAATCCATCTAGTGGACCCCCAAACAAAATCCCAACTGAACTAAAAAATTGAAAATAAAATCCCAAACTAAAGCATAGAGAGAAGTCCTACATAAACAGATGAATGAGTGACTGTTTCCACGATAAGCACGATCAAGCTCGAAGGCTAGAACCGTCCCGTACCTGAAAAGTATAAAAGAGTGGGTCAAGCCCCCGAACAAGTTCTATTCTAACTGCGATCCATACATTGACCCGATATGCAGATACATCCTAGATATCTTACAATATCTATCTAGCCTATAAATATGTATATATATCAACACTAAGGGACATTCACTAGACTATAATGGGGTTTCAACCTGAATAGAAGGCAACATACAAAAACGCACCCAAATATGGGCATGAGTACCTAGACTTACAGGGTACACCTCAACCTATCATAGCCAGCTATGCATCCACTGCATATACGGCCCCTAACCAATGAGCCTGAGACTCAAGCTCATCTCGTGGTACCATAACCATATATCTAAAGTCCGTCCACAACCAGAGTATGTCATTCAATTATATATTAATTTAACATAAGGTTTATAATCCAGTTAATCGATCTACTTATTTAATTGATTTGACTTAACTACAAACAATAGTTAATCCATGCAGTCACTCAACTTACTCAGTTGATCTGACCTAAATATAAGTAGGATTTAATTTTTACAATCCATTCCCTTGTTCCAATAGGGTAGGTCTTAGCGTTCTGAACTAAACCATCCCTAGTATGCCACCGTCCCATACCGGTGCATACTATCCACAACATCCATGTCAATTACAGAACCTAAATAACAGTTCAGTAATTAAAGTCCAAAACCATAATCTAGTTAATTGTAGAATAGTGTATAATATTTCAGCAATTAAAGTTCGAAACCATAATCCAGTTAATTGCAGAATAGTGTATAATATTTCAACAATTAAAATCCAAAACCATAATCCAGTTCAAAACCATAATCCAGTTAATTGCAGAACAGTGTGTAATATTTCAACAATTAAATCCAATCCTTAATTCATATAATTGCAGAAAAGAGACTAATATTTCAGCAATTTAAAATCTAGAGCATGCATAGGTCCAATATGTTAAATAAGAGACCCTATTGTGCATCTAAAACAAGATTTAAAATTATGCTATAACTCATTAAATCGCCAAATTAAAACTAAGCAATTAATTTCCTTCTAACCGTTAACAGCATGCAAAGTTGTTAAATTTCACACTGTTAATTCCATTAATATAACGGGGTAACTTTTGCAATTAGAGGTCTTAATAACACTGAAGTTAAATATTAAAACCCCCAGTGAAGACCCAAAACTAATCGGAAAGACCCAAACGCTCAAACAGTACCGTAGAAAAACTTCCAGAACGCGCAAATATGAAAGAGCCTGCTCTCAGCACTTGGGAGCAGGCTCCCTAAAGCATGGAGCTGGCTCCATGCCTCTTGAAGCCGGCTCTAAAGGGGTGGGAGCCGGCTTCCACTTCCATGGAGCCAGCTCTCTCCCTCTCTGAGAGCCCTTGGTCCGTTTCTGCTCCGTTTCAGACCGTCTGCTTCGACTCTGGCCTCTTCCAACCATCCTGTTTATTTTTAAAACTGCTTAAGAAAACAAACACTAAACCTAAACTTGGAAGAATTGTAACAGAGTTAATTTAATGCAGACAGATGATCAATTTAACATATAATAAACATGCAAGATTCAGTTAATGATCAATTACAACTCTAGAGACTATCTAGGTATGCACAGAACACAGATGAACGGGAAAGAGAAAGAAAAGAACTTGCATGTGATTTTAGTTATGAAATCTTGGCGTCGTCTCTAAGTTTCCGGCAATTACTGAATACCATCAAGCCTCCTACTGCTCTGGCTCTAATCCATAATCAACCTCCTTGTTCTCTCTGTTTTCTTCCTTGGGTAGCCCTAACTGATGCCTTTGTTCTCTCAACCCTCTCTTTACGTGAACAGAACTATTTTTATGTTTTTAAAACCCTAAGCCACCGTAATGATATATTTATAGGCTTAGAAAAATATCACCCTACCCTAATTCTAATTATGAACCCAGAAGGAAAATATAACAATTACATGTGTAAGCTAAGTCGGCTACTACGCGACCCCTAACTGAAAGGAACCCTAATTATATCTGAATAATAATAATACTAATTTAATCAATTAATTCCATTTATTCCATTTAAATTAATTAATAAACCATTAACATTTAAGACAAGTAATTTAATTAAAGAAAATAGAACAATTTAACAACAACAATTCAATTAAATAAAATAAAATAAATAAAACAAGTAATCAATTAATCACAATAATCACGCAAATAAACAAATAACCAACTAAAAATGCAGTAAAAATTAATATAAAAATACTGAGACTATCCTTTTAAAATTAAGGGTATTAAAACATCTGTGGGATGTGGATTAGGAAGAATGGGATTGATAGGAATTCTACACTTCTCTTTTTCTACCTCTTTTTTCTCAACTTTAATATCAATGATCTTCCCACTCCTCAAAGTAGTGATGGCATTAACTTGCTCATGACGAGAACTTGAAGGATTAGTCTCATCAATCATGTAAGTTTGCCTTTTTGGATTTGCAATTGGCTGACTAGGCACTGTGCCTTCCTCTCTTTGAGTCAACACTTTAACTATTTGCCCAACTTGAATCTCTATCTTGGCTATAGATTGGGAATGGGAATGTACCAATTGAGTGGTGGACTTAAAATCATTAATTGCAGCCAAAACCTTCTCTTCAAAGTCAGGTGAGTATCTAGGAGGAGGAGGATCGGGATTAGCTTAGTTCCTAAATTGAGGAGGACAGTAGATGGAAGATTGATTGAAAGAATTATTTTGCAGAGAATTGGATGAATTATGGTACTGTCCCTGAGATTGGGGAACAGTATTGCCTTGTCTTTGATTCTTCCATGATATATTAGAATGATCTCTCCAGCCAGGGTTATAAGTATTGGAATTTGGATTATAACCCGAACTGGGGAATGCAGCATTGGTTTGTGCTTGTGGATTTTCAGAAGAATGACCCAAGAGAGGACAACTATTAGTATAATGAGATGGACTAGCGCAGACAGAACACACCTCTTTTGGCAAAGCGGAAAGCTGAGAAGAACTAATTGTACTGATAGCTTACAAAACTTGGTCAAACTTTCGATTCAACACTTCCGTTTGAGTGGCAAGCTCTCTAGATTTTTCTGCTTCATACAAACTTTCAACTTGATGGATACCAAGAGTGGACCTAGACCTAGAGGAAGAAGCACGTTGAACAAAATTTTCACTTAGGGCCTCAAACAGTTCTCAAGCATTATCTGGGCTCTTATGCAAAAAACCACCATTACTAGAAGCATCTACCATGTTCCTATGTGGATCATGTAATCCATCATAGAAGATTTGCACCAACTGCCATTTAGGAATATCATGGTGTGAACACTTTCTCAGAAGATCATTGTATCTCTCCCAAGTATCATGAAATTGTTCACCCGGGATTTGGGAGAACGCCATGATTTCTCTTCTCATTTGTGTGGTTTTACCCACAGTGTAGTATTTTTTTAAGAACTCTTGTTGCAACTTTTCCCATGTGCTTATGGAATTATGATGTAGGGAGTGCAACCAAGTTCTAGCTTTTTCATTGAGAGAAAATTGGAAGAGTCTCATCCTAAAAGCATCATCAGAGAGAGTGGATAACTTGGTAGTTGAACATAATTCTAGAAATTCATCTATATGCTTATAGGGATCTTCAGTAGCAAACCTATGGAAAGTTGGAAGCATTTAGATCATAGTTGGCTTGGTCTCAAAGTGGGTTGAATCAGACTGTGGAAATTGAAAGTAACAAGGTGATGTATATGAAGTGGGAATGAAGTGATCCCTCAATTGTGGTCCATTTGGATTAGCACCATTATTAGCCATGTCTGATTTAAAGAATTCTCCTAATAATTTAAGCTAATTTCAATGGTAACAAGTAGTAACAAAAAGAAAAATTTCAAGTGAAGAAAAATAACAAAAACTCACAAAAGGTCCTGAAACTGAAGCTTCTATTCCTTAGGCGTCTTTGTCCTCGCTGCTAGATTCCTGCACTTGAAAAGAAAGAGAAATAAGATGAGATATCAGAAAGTCCTAAAACTATAAATTAAACTAGAATTAATCTCGAACTCAACAAACCTGTGACACAGTCCCCTACAATGGCGCCAAAAATTGATGTGTGTTTTTATTTATTAATAATTAAATACCACTCGCAATAGAATGAATCCTTGTAGGATAGGGTTATGTTGAGGGTGTCGAACCTTAAGGACTGTGGTGGTTTATCGAGTCTTCAATTAATAATATTTTTATTTAGAAGGAAGAATTGATTTGTTGTGTTGTGAAGCAATTCAATAACAGAAAAGAAAACAAACGGAATAAAAAGATTGAGCTCAAAAGAAGAAATATTTAGGGATTAACTTCACCACGAACCTCGTACTATGGTCAACTGTTCAACCTTGGAATTTCAAAAATTATGTATAATATAGAATTAAACTTAATAACATTCATTTAATTCAGATTTAAAGAAAGATGTTCCATGAATTTTAATTAACTATAACCTATCTTCGGTTGGCACGAATTATCTACCTATCTACTTCTAACTAATTTTACAGTATAACTCGTCTTCCCTGGGCATAGATTCTGAAAACATTCATTCAAGAAAAACTTTTGAACACCATTGCATGATCTCCATTCTTATGTCTGACATGGTTCCGTCAGATATCGTCCAATAAGAATGGGTTGAGAATAATTTATGAGCAGTTATATCTAAGACAAAGTAATAACTAGTAAAAAACTATTAATTCATTAAACACCAATTGAGTTGGCTCAATTGCCCAAAATCATGTAATCAAAATACATAATATATTAAATTCCTAAAGTACAGAACACTCAAACCATAGTATTCGGATTCGAGCTACATCAATGCCCTAAGATAGGAATTAGCTACTCATGATGACGCAATATATCATCTGTGTTGTTGTGGTCTTCATCGCCATGGACCGCCAAAACTTCTTTTGGATCTTCTTCTTCAGAACCCTAAAAGCCGCTGTGAGAGAGATATATAAAACAATCGATGAGAGATGGATCCTTTTTTCTGTGGCCTTCTCCTCTTCTTTTATAGGAGAAATTCAGTCCTAATCCCCTTTGGATTGGTTTTACAGCTTTTGGTAACAATTGGGCTCATAAGGAAATAAAGAAATATAATTTTTGGTCATTCCTGCACGTATTTACGACTTCCAAGATGTCCAAGCTCGAGCCTCAGAGTTCCAGGCTTAAGCATTAAGGTTTAGGCTCGAGCATTTGGGTTCAGGCTCGAGCATCACCGCCAGTAACTTTATCCAACTTTACAACTCTATTTTGGCCCATTTAGAGTGCAAATTTGGATATGGCTATTAGAGACAAAAACATTAGGCTTCGAGTCTTCTTTCCAGAGCCACTGAGTTTGCTCAATTTGGAATTCCGAGTCAAAAGTTACAGTCAAAATACTAAAGTTGGTTTAGAGTTTTTAACCATGCTCGAGCCTGAAGTGTTGGTGCTCGATCCTTTTGATTCGTGCTCGTGCTTCAAAGCTGAGGCTTGAGCTTTAGGAGCAAAAATTGTTCAGAACGTATTTCTATTGATGCTGCTCGATTATCTCTTTATGGTGCTCGATCCAAAGGTGTTGGGCTCGAGCTTTGGGGCTGTAGGCTCGAGCTTTAGGTGTTAGTGCTCGATCCCTCGATCCCTGAGGTCTGGCATGAGGTCTGGGAGCTTAGAAATTAATTCCTTCAAATTCTGACGCCTTATGCTCGAGGTTAAGGGTTAAGGCTCGAGCACCCTATAGTCAGGCTCGAGCATCCTATAGTCAGGCTCGAACATCCTTTATGCAGGCTCGAGCCTCAGAACTTAAACTCTTCCAAAATTCACCATTTTAACTCTCGGCTTGTTCTGAATGACCAGCAACGATGCGGTAAACTTCATTATCATTCTTTTCATCATAAAAGCCCGATTTTAATCGTTTCTTTGGAAAATCACCTAAAAACACGAAATAAACATAAATCAGTATAAAATATGATAGATGTATCACTTTAGGTCTTAACATACGCGTATTTAAGGGCTCGAATATGCAATATTCAGCGCTCATCAGTTACTAGTGTTGTGATGCATGGAAGGGACTTTGTCATTTAGTAATATATAACCGCCATAACTCGCATTGGTAATTTATTTACCATGGTATTTATGATAACCAACTTAAGGATTCAATTTGATTTAAAGTGCACATTAATGACTATTTTACTAAACCATTACAGAAGTTATCATATGGCCAAGTGAGAGAATGTAAGATTATTTATTAATTATGTGGCACACATGGTTTGGACGTGTGGTATATTTCATTAATTAGTGATTAAGTAAATAGATATTAGATTAATATTATATTATTTGGTCAACTTATTAAATTACATTTTTGGTAATTATTATTAGAGAAGTGTTTTCCTATTTATTCCTTACTTTAATGAAAAGTGGAATTAAAGTTACTAAAAGAAAAACTGGTCCTCTTTCTACCTTTATAAAAGTGCATATTCTCATCAATTATGTACGCTAATGAAAACAACACGTATAATGTTTATCTGTGCAAAAGGCCAAGAGAGATAAATCATTTTCCACACGCTTTGACTATTGTTTGTACTTGCAGTTTATCATGTTATTCGTTCCACAAAAAGGATCTCAACGTTGGATTTGATCTCTACGTGATTTGCAATCACAGATCGAGGTATTTGTATTTATCGACTTTATTTATGCATTATAGATATGTGAGAATAATGAAGTTCTAAGATTTTGTGATTCATGTTTATTTATGATGAATAGCTTGACACGAATTATTAAAGTTTACTCCCCACACTTTTAATATAATATTAATCTAATATCTATTTACTTAACCACTAATTAATGAAATATATTTATGTTTTTGGTAATTAATTATGTGGCACACATGATTTGGACGTGTGATATATTTACCTTTTTGGTAATTAATTAATCATTTGTTTGTGGATGATACCATGTTCTTAACAAATATCAACACATAGTGTTTTGTATTCACCACCTCCATCATTTTTTAACACCTTGATCTTTTTGTCAAGTTGATTCTCAACCTCATTTTTGTAATATTTAAATATTTATAAGGTTTCATCTTTGCTTCGTAATAAATATACATAACAATATCTTGTGCAATCATTGATAAAAGTAACGAAATACCTTTTTCCACCTCTAGTTGGTACAAATTTAAGTTAATATAATATATTACATAATATTGAACGCATCAATATTTAGCATATTATCATATAATAATGTATATAACATTATTTTATTATATCTCAATTATTAGTATAATCTCCATTTGTTTATATCTTGAACAGAAACATATAATAAAATCTAAGCAAGGAATAAATTTGTCTTAAGATTGTTGGTAAATATATGCTTCATGTGATATTTAAGATATAACAACCACCCGTATACTAATATGCCATAAAATAATTAACAATATGTTAAGAAATGATTAATTAAATATGCAACTCTATATTTAATTAAATATGCAAAATAAAGTAATAAATTAATAAATAAAATAAATAACCTGAATTGAGACTAGTATTAAATACTATATCCCTAAGACAATTTATGCCTCGCATGGTGCTGACGGACTCTGTGACGTTTGTCTCCCAGGATACAACAGTTTACATCTGCTAGAAGTAGCACTTCAAACTCGTGAATACGACGAACCTCCTCCGTATAATACTCTCTCTGACTCAAAAATGCATTTATTCTATATAAATGAGTGCAATCCAAACCAAATGGTTCAGACCAATTTAATATGGCTCGGTGAAATTAGATTATGGTCTAAGTGTCTTGGACCACTTGACCATTAACTTGAACTAGAATGGAACATATGAAGATAAAATTTGGTTGTTAGGGGAGAGAAGAAAGAAGTTTTGAAATTTCGAAATTGAACTTTTGCAAATGGCATATGTGGTGAGTATTTATAGATAATATAACGTTTTTTGATTTTGGTGTGCCTCTTCACCCAACTAATACAACCACTTATCGCAACTTTCCAAATTAATTCATTCCAATAGTCTCGTCTTTTGTTTTGGAACCTCTTGCCGTGAATAACCAGAAGTCAACGGTTGATGGATTACACACCACTTCGCAAAAGCTCTGGTCACGTTGTAGAACGGTTGACTTTCCCATTAAAGTTACGTTAACCCAATACCACTGTACAAATATTCTTTATATATCAATGGATGTGAATGATATACAGGGCTCTGCATGCAACAACATACCACCATTTCACACCAGAATATTCACGTTGTCACTTATTACATTCACGTTGTTGCATAAACATGTCTTCAGAGAAGACGCGATATGGTGGTGGTTGTATTTTCCAACAGACACTACGTTATTTGATCAGACAAATTTCATTCACAAATTCTAACACATACGTCCAAACCATCTAAATTCCACTCTTTCGAATTTTCTCACCAATAGGTGCTACATTTAATTTTCTTCTTACACCTTCATTATTATTGTTATTATTTTTTTCGCTTACACTTTCATTAGTGACCATATCTTCTCGCACTTTAATTGTTGCTGGCAAAACTCCACAACATCTTGTTGAAGTCATTTGAGTTGAAGTCATTTGAATAGTACCCGATATGTTTATAAAAATATTGGCCAAAAAAGAAAACACAAAATTAGTGTTTTCTTAATGTTTTGGCATTGTAGTGGACAATATAGGCCAAACACTGTAGTAGATGTTTTTTAACTAGTCATCTTGTCACTCAATCGTGTAACACTTTGAGGTTAACAAATAAATTTATGTTTTTATTTCCAAAACTCTTGCAGCAAATTTCATTTCTAAATTATGGTTTGAATAGATACAATAGCAGAACCAAGATTTTATCTTAGTGGGAGCAATGTTGAAGAATGTCGAGATAAGAAAGATAAAAAATTAGATACTGATCGATACTATTTTTATGAATCTTCTTTCTTTCTTTGTTTGTTTTTTTTTTTTTTTTTTTTTTTTTTTGGTGTCTGGTCTTTTAGAGCACCCTATAATTCATTAGCGGACACATGTAGCCCCCTGTTTCACATGCACACATGAAGATTACTGAGAAAATTTCCTAAGGGTGTCCCAAAGGGAATTTGAATTCTCAACCTACAAGATGTGAAGTGAGAGTCTTTACCATTAAATTTTTTTTTGAAGTTAAAATCTTAAAAGATGATATATATATATATATATATATATAATCAATGCCCTCATTCATCCCAACATAGGTTGGCCACTAAATTGATTAACAAGTTACTAAAGATATATTTAGTGGTATCTCCTGTTTTTGTCGAAGTGGAAGTTTAAGATGTACCACTTGTCCAGACAGACGGGAGTGGGGAGGGAGGGAGGATAAAATTAACCTTTTTTTGAGATTTGAACAAATTAAACAAGGATAAATTATTCAATGTTTATTACTGTAACCTCCCTTGAAATTTGGCTCATGTGCTCAATGATATCCTTAACGTTTTCTTTTTGACAGATATGTTAGACCAAATTTTATAAAAACAATAATTTTATCTTTCCCTTATATAAAATGTAATAAAATATATTATTATAATATAAAAACATTACTGATTTTTCACATTTAAAGTCACTTTTCAACATCTGACGAATGAGTTTATAATCTACTTGTGTGTAATTTTTTCAAACTCGAGGAGGGCCAGTGTAATTTATCCAAATAAAATATATATATATTTTAGTATAGGCCAGTGAATAGGCCAGTGATTGCATGTAACATGAAGAATTTCCCTTTTTTTTGAGTGTGTGTGACTGTGTGAGAGATAGATGAAATGCCTGGCCACCTAACCTTGTTGGCATATATGATTGTTAATTTCATCTACTTTCTACAATAATATAATACCATCCGAATGGGAATGAATGGTTGGAGTTGATTGAGGCTGTGATGACCACTTACAGACCTCTTCTACATTGTCTCTCTCTACAATCTTTCCAAACATAGAAAGTTTTTCGATTCAAACTTTAAAGAGACAGCAGACATCAAAGGTAAGAGTCCAGACTTATATGTATATTCTGTGTTTTCACTATCCATCATCTGTCTTCCATTTTATAAAGCAAGCTTTCAAGTCACAATCAATCTACCATTATCATTATATATATATATATATATATATATATATATAATATACTACTTTATAAATTATAATGCAACTTCTTGTTAACCCTTCCAACATTAGAACGCGTGAGACTGAAACTGCATGTTTTCACACTCAAGCATTTACCCCCAAAAAAAAAATACTGTAAATGTTTTCACACTCGAGTCAGGTCTGTGATGGGTACCGTAAACAAGAAATTGTTATGTAGCTTGGAATAATAATTAATTGTGTAAATTTTGTATCGGCTTTATTCAACTTTTTATTTACATGAATGAAAGTCTTGTTCGAACCTCGCATATAAAATCTTCCAATTCTCTCTAATTAGTTTTTAACATTCTTGAAAAAAAAAAAAAAAAAATTCACCTTTTTTAAGTTATTAATATTTGTCTTTACTCAAATGAGCTAGTTTGCTATTTAATTAATTTTAACAAATACGTTTTGGATTTATAAAACAAATCCTCTGAATTTCTACTGCTAGTAAATTTAGGAATGACAAATTACGACACGATACGAGTTAAAAGGGTTTGAGTTTGGCATAAACAAGTTTGGATCATAAAAGGGTTGACACGATTAACTCGTTAACTTAACCGTGTCGGGTTATGATTGAGGAATTCAACCTGGTAACACGTTTATAACTCATTTAACTTAATATATTATAATTGTAAATATGACCTATGTAATATGTTACTTGTTTAAACCCAATTATTATGGATAATTAAATTATTTCAACATAAACCTTGTCTATGCCTTATGATTTTTCTTTTTATTTTGAATATTTGGGTTAATTATTATAATTTTTTTTTATTATTTAGTATTTGATTAAATATTAAATGTTTTGTTTTGATAAATAGGTCATTAAACGGGTTAACACGTTTATCTGTTTAATAAACGGGTTAGGTTAGTGTTGAGAATTTTTTATACAATTATTAAATAAGTTGGGTTTTTATTTACCTATTTAGTATAATATCCTTCCATTAATGCAACACGAATTACCACCCCTACTGGTTATATTGAAGAAAATTTCTGAGCATTACAATTTAAACTAATAAGAGATTGAGAGGGAAAAAAAAATTCGAATGAATATGGAATTTGGAGTAATACTATAAACAGAGAACAAAAGTGACATGATCATCATTGGTTTCAAGCAATTAATTTGAATTTAATTTTTTAATTTTTAGGAAGTACTATACAAATACTACTATACAAGAAATCTATACAAAAATAAGACACAGATACGATATGAATATTTATAAAAATAATAATATAATATATTATTATATAAAATTAATAATAACTTTTATTCATTTTATTCTTGTAATAATGAATGAAATCATTAATTTGGAGTTTAAAAATATATGTTTGTTGTTTTCTTAAATTTTATATTGTTTTTTTAATTAACCCATAATATATTTAAAATTGTATTTTGTACTTCTTGTAACAAAAATTACAAAATTACAACCTTGTCCTAAAAGTGTTCAAAACATGTTACTGACGTGTCTAAGAAAAAATAAAATATTTAAATTTAAAGACACTTACTAATTGTGTCCAACATGTGTCCGAACCGTATTTGACTTATTTGAGTGTTTCACACTGCTATGGTACCCAGCATAAAGTGTCGATATTTTTTAGTTTGACAGTGATTACTCATTAGTAGGAAGCATGAATACCAGTATCAGATACGTATAGGATATATCAATACTCATTGGATACTCGCAGATATGTGTTAGATACTTCTTAAACGTACGTATCCATAATTCTTAAATTTATTCTTAAATTTCTAACACATATCCAATAATTCTCATATACTTAATTACACATTTTTAACAAGTTTTGATTATTAAAATATAACTTTTCTAATAATAATAACACAGTATAATTTTTAAGAAGAATTCAAAATTTATTAAGTGATAATTATCGAAAAAAAAAAAAATTATTAAGTGATGACTAGAGATACTTATTTTATGTGTTGTGAAACGAACTCTTATGATGTATTAATTATTGCATTTAGATTCGCAATATTATTGGAAATTCATTAAAAAAAAAGGAAAGTATTTTTTGTATATAAAAATGTATATATATATATATATATATATATGGTAAAGTACAGAAAACTCCTCTAGACTTGTAACCTTTTCCAGTAAACCCCCTAGTTTAATTTTTTACCAAAGAACCCCCCTCGACTTGTAACCATTTCCAATAAATCTCCACTGTCTAATTTTTTTATCAAGAACCCCCCTTAACCATTTAAGGGGGTAAAAGAGTTAAAATTTGGACCAAAATGCCCTTATATTTAAATCTTAATTTTTTCGAACTTCAAAAATTTATATCTCACAAACTGTACATCCAAATATTGCAAATAATATATGCACGGAAAGCTTACAAAATAACAATTTCAGAAATATAAGATTTGTTTAACAAAATTTCATAACCAGAGAGAAATAGACAATCTAAAAATCTACTGCAACAATCTTATTTTATTTTATTTTTTTCAAAATATTCGGGTTATTTGCAAAACAAATTTCAAATTTATTTATTTTCATTTGGAGAATAACAAATAAAAAAATTAGCCCTAATAGAGACCGAATATTCTTTTTTATTTATTTTTAAATGGTAAGTCTGTAAAAAAATGAAAATACTTTGACGCAAAATATGACATCTCATGAAATTAATTTCTATTGGAGCTAAATTTTTTATATATTCGGCTCCATATGTAAATAAAAAATTATGAAAATTTTCTTACAAATATCTCACATATTTTATTTTTTAAATAAAATAAAATTGTTGGAGTAAATTTTTAGATTGCCTATTTCTCTCTGGTTATGAATGTTTGTTGGACAAATCTTATATTTCTAGAATTTTTATTTCATAAGCTTTCCGTGCATTTATTATTTATAATTTTTAAATGTACGGTTTGTGAGATATGAATTTTTTAAGTTCGAAAGAATTAAAATTTAAATAAAAGGGTATTTCGGTCAAAATATCAACTTTTTTACCCCCTTCAGATAGTTAAGGGAGTTCTTTGGTAAAAAATTAGACAAGGGGGATTTATTGGAAAAAAAACTATAAGTCGAGAAGAGTTCTTTGATAAAAAAAATAGACGAGGAATTTATTAAAAAATGTTATAAGTTGAAGGGAATTTTCTGTACTTTGCCCAATATATATTCTTATATCTCATCATAATCGTATTTTATTTTTTTAAAATTCATCGTATGATCGTGTTCTAATAGTATAATATCCGTGCTCCCTAACTCACATCACTTAAAAATTCTTAATATCATAATGCTCTACACCTGCCGCCCAGACCAATCGCACTAGGCCTTTTTATGGGCCTCTTTATTAATGGATCATTTCACTTACTCCATGTGGTCTCATCTTATTGTCTGAATCTATATATATGTATATGTATATGTGTGTGTGTATATATATGTGTGCGCGTGTGTGTGTGTTCATAGGGCTCATCCTAGGCTTTTAGGTTCCTTTGTGAATGAGTGTCTCTTTTGACAAAATGAAACTCCAACCTCATTTTCACCAACCACACAATTTGTTATTTGTATTATAAAATAAAGAACTAATAAATATTTTAAGAATTAAGAGAATTTATAAATATTTTAAGAATTAAGAGAATTTATAAATATAAATAATTGTAATTTAGACATTCACCAAATATTACTAGTTTTTTACTATCTCAGTGTCAAAATCGATGTCTACGTTGAGTCACAGTTATCAATTTGAACATTTATTTTCAAACAGAGGCAGTAATATTTTTTAAAATTATTTTTATTATTTAATTGTTGAATTTTTTTTTTGACAAAAAACAAAATGATTTTAAGAAAATATTGAAGGAAAAAGGAAGAAAACTTTAAGAAACAAACTAATTTTTTTTAACAAAAATTAGAATTGCCAAAGTTTAGGACCTATTTGGTTTGTTATTTAGAAAACTGTTCAAAATCTCTGCTTGATTCAGTTTTTATATAATTATTTTTTTATTTTTTTTTTTATAGATTTCTAAAAATAATTTTTTATTTTTTAAATTCTTGAGAACAGTTTTCTTACACAAACCTAATAGGCTCTTAATTTTGATTTAATTAATGTATAATTGAAAGATTGAGAGATTTAAAATTTATGTGAAAAATGTTCCAAAATTAGGAGTTAATGGTCTTATTAAAATTTTATAGTAACTTATTGATAGTTTTTACTTTTTCTTTTGGGTTCGGTAAACAGCTCATTGACAAACAAAATTTTACTTGGCTTGGGGCTCACAAACTCCTTTGTGCACGTAAGTCATAATTATGTCGTTATTAGATAGGTAAATTTAAACCCGACTCATTAATAATTGTGTCAAGAATTTTCAATACTAACTCAATCTGTTTATTAAACGAATAAGCGTATTAACCTGTTTAATGACTTATTTATCAAAACGAGACATTTAATATTTAATCAAATAATAAATAATAGAAAGAAATTTGTGACAATTAACCCAAATATTCAAAATAAGAACAAAATTTATAAGGTTTAGACAAGGTTTATGTTAGAATAACTTAACTATCTATAGTAATTGGGTTTAAATAGATAACATATTACATATGTCATATTTACGATTATAACATGTTGAGTTAAACGGGTTGAACTCCTAAATCTTAACTCGATACAATTGAGTAAATAGGTTAATCGTATCAATCTGTTTATGACCCAAATTTATTTAAGATCAACCCAAACCCGCTTATATCGTGTTGTGTTAGTGGATCGTGTCGTAATTTGTCACCCCAAAGTTATACCACCTAAGCATTTGGCCATTATATAAAAAATATAATAGGATTGTTCACTTGCTGTATGGAATTTATGCACGGATTAAATTTTAATGTTGAATATAAAAGTATAAATTACTTTTTTAACTGCCCAATAAAATTTAACAGTTAATATTTGAAGTGTGCGTGTATTTTTCTGCACACAAAGAAGGAAGTGAAGAATTCTGTTAAATATAAATCTTTATATATTTGATAAGACTTTCACACACCTACCGTAGAACTCAAAGCCACAACCACGTGTTTGAACAGATTAAAATAATTATATCTTTGAATATAAAAGTATAAATTACTTTTTTAATTCTCCAATAAAATATAATTGTTAATATTTAAGGTGTGCGTGTATTTTTCTGCACACCAAAAATAAGTGAAAAGTTTTATTAAATAAAAAATATTTATATATTTGATAAGACTTTCACACACCTACCGCGGAACTCAAAACCACAATCACGTGTTTGAAAGGATTAAAATTAGAGCTTTTTTTATTGAGCTTTTTAAGAATTGATATTTAATATTTTACAAATATAATTTCAAACCACAAATGTACAATTATTGACTCACATTCGTTGGGTGAAATGAATTTAAGAGTAAGGTATAACAACTTTTTTTTACCTCTTACTTGGTCACGCAGCGTGTAAAAAAATCTGTTTATCTAATCAATATGAATTTATAAGTATGGTGTAACGAACACCCTTTTTCTCTTACACAACATGTGAAAAACATTAATTTTTCTAATCAATATGAATATACGAGTAAGGTTTAACGACCCTCTTTACCTATTTATCTGATCAATAATTAAATTGATGGACAATGACACAAGGTTGTTCATTCATGAACCAATTAACCAAGAACCAAACAAATAGAGTACTTAGTTTGCAGTCAAGTCTTCTGAAAACAAGTAGGTATAAAATACATCAAATTCAATCACTATTGGGAACACTATTTATGTAACCCTACTTGTTTTGGTACAGATAAAAAAAATAAAAAAATAAAAAAAAAAAGACCCAAAAGTAAAACAACTTGAACCAAGACATTAGTTCAATAATATCCATCATGAACATTAGAAATAGTAGTAACAATTTGATGGTATAATGAGTGAAAAGTATCTACTATGGTTAGGTTCATGTACAACAAGGACATGTAACTTTATCATTGAGAAATGGTGACATGAAATAAATTTTGACCATTATGTTAAGGGAAAGACTAGTCTGAAATTGTTGGACACATAACTTTATTTTGCTGACTTCAATTAATTGAGGTTGGGACCATGAGGTACCATAGGTGTCACTTATTAATTAGGGTCTGTCTATAATTTGTTTCACTTTTGCATATTTGGTCTTTTTGTTATGTTATGATTTTTTTTTAAGAACAAAAACATACTAATTATATTTGCTTTACAACTTTTCTAATAAAATAATAATAATAATGAGTGTATTCATTATTACTCGACACAATTATTCAGTTTCAATGATGGTTTATAGCTGCGACATCACTTGTAGTCGCAGTATTAACAGATTCGGACGAATATTAATGTAAATTAATCAATTTACAGAAGTATATAACGATATCGAATTTTTAAAAAAGAGTTACGAATCGGCCAAGATATCGCGTATCGATCGTACCGCAAATCATGCTTTCAGTAAAACAAAAATATGTGTAAACGACTTTTTTATTTATTTTTTTCCTCTTGAATTTGGGTCTTTTTCTAAAACAGATTTGGTACTTTGCAAAATGTTTTTTTTTTTTTTTTTTTTTTTTAAATCAATTTGGCGAAAAAACAAAAAATAATACAATTACCAAACAACCCTTATTATTTAGGTTGTGGTAGGGAACCATTAATTTGACCGACATTACCTAAAAGGTCTTCATTGAGGCTTCAAGAATCTGTGTCTTTTAAAGGGTAGGTTTCTTTGATTCCACTTCATTTCTACATTCTGAACTTTGAATATATAACGTGTGTGAAGACGCGACTTTCACCACGTGAAATTACCACCAACCTCTTTTAAAGTATAAATCGGGACGACAAGGGGGTGATTTTAGGCAGGTGGACCCTCCACCTCCCTAAACCATTTAGAATTTTTGGCTTTATTCTCGCTCAAAGGCTTTTTCACCCCCCATCCCATCCCATCCCTTTTAACTTTTTAACTCCGAGGATACTCGCCCCATTCCATTTAGTTCCAAAATTTATCTTCATTGGTTAATATTTTTTCTTCAAATACAATTATATAATTATTAAAAAAATTCATAAAAAATGGACAATTAATAATTTAATATAGATTTTAAAAATATGAACGTTCTTAGTTCGTATGACTCTGCCGCTTCCTAAAACGGTTAAGAAAGTGAATGATGTGATATAAAGTTTCCAGTGCTAACTATATATACTAATAAATAAGAATAATTTAGTAATTTACCGACCTAAATGAGGCGGGACGGGTTGAGACGACTTCCCCCCACCCTAGTCCCAAACCTGTGTGGGTTTTCATTAATAAAAATTATTCCCGCCCAAATAAGTTAAACAATCCCCCAAAATTGCTATAAACGGGGCAGGGTGTGGCAGGTACTCATCCTTGCGGGGCAAATTGACATCCCTATCGTATAAATAAATTATATACGGGAAAATCGTTCAATAATTTTATTCTTTTTTTTTTTTTTAATCTTAAAACTTTGTTTATTCTTTTCTTATATGAAAATCACGGTGTTATTGACATTTTTTATTCAAAGTCACATTTCGTCGACCCGAAATGAATTTAAGAAAGGTCAAAGTAATAAATGCTAAAGTGTGTGTAATTTGTTTAAAGCTTAGGAAACTTCGAATAATTTGCTCTATATTATTAGTGAGTTAGGAAGCACGGACACTTCTACAAAGGAGCCGCGCTTGTGTCGTACTGGTATCGGACGCTGACACTTCTCAGATACGTGTCCGACACTTCATGTACATGTACATAAATAAAAATTAATTTTATTATTTCGAATACTTCGCAGACACTTTACCGACACTTTTCAAACATTTCGCCAACACTTTTCGGACACTTCGCCGACACTTCTCGGACATTTCTAACACAAATATACCCAATAATTTTAAAAATGAAATAAATACTATCATGACAAAGTAGTGAAATAATGGTATATATGATATAAAAATTATTACAATAATAATATAATTTCATTTTGTAATTTATTTCAGAGCAACTCTTAGCATAACAATTATAAATGAATTAAAGTTTTATAATAATATTACTGAATACATGTATAATAATAAAAATTTATATCATTATATAGCCGTGTCCATACCCGTGTCTTACTTTTTTAAAATTTGACGTGTCAACGTATCCGTATCGTATCATATTCGTATCGGTGCTACATAGATAGTAAGACTCAAACTCTCAATTTTCCTCTTTTGAAGAGGAAATATCATTCTATATTAGATTAGAGGTTGATTAGTAATATTTGAATGTACCCAAAAAAAAAAAAATAATAATAATAATAATAATTTTTGTAGTGAATGTAGAGCACATTTCACATACTCTAGCATTATTCGAACCAATCAAGAGCATGTCGGTGGGTATTTTATGTTGTCTAGCTTTTCATAGATTCCTGTAATAGAGAACAACCAGGTTGGTCTTTTCCTCATAATGTCGAAGAAAAGACGCTTATTGCCTTTCACCACTTTGCGCGCGCGCGCGCACACACACATACATATATAGTTACTAAGTGAAGTAAGATTAATTAATTTCATGGCCCTTTTTTAAAGTCTGGTGTGCTTAAAATTTATCATCAGATGGCAATGAAAGTTTTGATAGCACTTCTTAGGACAGGAGAAGCAGATGCACATGGATACTCTAAGCTTTCACACCAAGAATACAAGATCTAATGTGGTTGCACATAATTATACAGTTAGAGAATAGTTAACACATCAGATCATATATAATAATTCTTGTTCTAGGGTTTGACACTTAATACTCAAATCATTTTCAGCATATCACTTCACGGCCCTCTTCCTCTAAGAAAATATATTCGGTGTGCCCGATGTATCGTGCCTTGAATCATCAGAGCCGTCTGTGCAAAGATGATTCTGATACCAGACACACCAAATACCTGTTCTTTCTTGCCATATATAGTTATAAATTCGAAATCAAAACATCTTATTAGGCGCTCCTCGGACTTCACTTAGCATTATAACGAGATCAAGAGCTCGGACTCAACTCTGCTCGGTATGAAAAGGTTTTTCTTTTCCCCTTCATTTTTGTACTTACAATGGTAATATGAAAACCAATGTCAATCCAACCTTCCCCCACTATTCATCTTCTATTTCTTCATATTTTTGTCCCAAAAAGATAAAAAAAAATATTCATAACAAACCACCATTAATTTCCACTTGCAGTGGTAGTTGGAGCTGTATTTATCTCGCCCCTTTAAAGCACTTGACTCTTTCACACACATGCACAAACAAAGTTCCATTAAATGCTTCGATTTGCGAGGTTGAGAAATAATGTAAAGTTGGGTATTAATTAGTGAAAAAAAACAAAACCAAAAATAGACTCCCCATATATATAGAGAGAGAGAGAGATGAAAAGGATCCATTACCAACAGCCCAAATAGGCCTTCAACGGCCTCAATTGTGAAGTCCCATTCATTCTCATCACCACATCATGATTAGTCCACACCACAGACAACAAGCAAGGTTTTCATACACAATTCTTGCTACAATCAAAGAAAAATTAAAGACTCCAAACAGTTCCCAACCATTGAAGGAATTCCAAATTTGGAAACCCCTATCTTTAAAGTCCCAAAAGCAATCTCAAACATATTCCCATTTTACCCCCCTCTAAAATGATTCCATTCCTACATTGCTTTCATTCATTTACTATTTTTCACCAATCCTCTCCAATTTTAGCCCTGAATTAATTAATGACCTAGACCCTCACGCATAGATGTAACATGTATGTGGGCACACCCCACTTTCTATCTCTACCATATGTTTAATAAATAGTATATATTATGACATGAATGTGTGTGTCTGTGTGCAGAGAAAAAAAAATGAAGTTGTATGGTTGTGACAGTGTTTCGTAGATCCTATGCAAAGGAAAGAATCTATGAAGATGGTCCCCAATCTATCTTTGACAGAGTCACTTTGTTCCCTTCAGATTTTTGTCTCCACGCGCCTTATGGGAGGCGCGTGGCAACACTATAGAGTTTGACCTCCTTGGGTCACTTGTTATGGGTGGAACAAATTGTCATTTTTACCATAACAAAGTAACAAGCTACTTGGTTAGTAGCTGAAGTGGGGTTGGGCGAATTGAGAAGTCATCTTAGGCTTTTAATGTTGGAGAGGAGTTGTTCCACGTTAGATACGTATAACAATGATCGATCTGCTATCCGTAGAAGGATACGCAGTATTACTTAATTGTTTAAATTTTTGAGTTAAAAGGCGAGCATTCAATCCAATTCATTATCGTTGATATCAAAGGTAAATCTAGTCCATAATATGGTATTATGTCAAGCGCCCATCTGGGCGTGCTCACCCGAGAGCTGCTCGGGTCAAGACCGGATAGGCAGGGGTGATTCGATTGCAATGAAAGCTTTACAAATTAGAATTCGAGTGAAAAAAAATGTTAGAGAGATCTTATCCTATATAAAATTTGGATGATAAACATGCAACACTAACCAACCTTTGACCTAAATGATTTAAGATCAAGTGAAAGGTACAAGAAATAAGTCATGTTGGAATTTGGATTCAGATTTGGTTCGTATTGAGATGACGAGAAAGTACAGGAAGTTCAGTCCAAATTAAGCAGGGATTATAAACTTTCGGCTGATATCTACCCTAATTTAATAACAGTATCCACACTTACGAAAAATTGGGTTGTACTTAAGCCCAATTTCGATTCACCAGGAGTTGCAACCTACCTTCTTTTTTTTTTTTGGTAATTAAGTTGCAACCTACTTAATGATGAAAAAAAAGTTAAAAAACTATCTCGGCCCCCTAGTGACAACGAAACACCATGTTTACCGTAATTATAGAAAATAATAAATTAGCATTTCACCGAGAGTACTATATTTTCGGTATTTCCGAATATTCTCGACAATAAGATAACCTTTAATAATTAAAAAATATATATGAAAGAACAATATCAAAAGCTCCCATATTTTGGAGGACGAGGAACTCTTCCACATCTTAAGCTAATTCTAAAACTGGCATATGGCTTCCACCTCTTTGTTGAACTTTGACCTATTGTATGATTCAATAAATAGCAATATTAAAGTGCTTTAAATTTAAGGAAAGTTCATAGGTTGAAGCACTTGAATCAAAATTTTATAGTCCAAGTCAAATGACGAAACACAATTTTAAAGACATTGAAATTAAGTTGTGAAGAAAATCAATTAATGTACATATAATTAGTTTTGTATTTAAAGCAGGCTGTTTATTTTAAAGGGAAAATTACATATAAATGGAGTTAAAGTTCCATATTTACTTAGAGACTGAGTCAAAGTTTCATATTTCTCTAAAATGGATTGCTGAGGTGGCACATGGTTTTTTACCGTTTAGAAAATTGTGGTGCCTAAAATGCCCTTCCCTAACAAAAAAGTAGTACCTTCAGTTCAAGAAAGTAGTACCTTCAGTTTAAAAAAGTAGTACCTTCAGAGAAAAAGTAGTACCTTCGCGGGTGTTTAAAAAACATGGTACCTGGACACCAAAAAGTAGTACCTTCAGTTCAAAAAAGTAGTACCTTCGAAGAAAAAGTAGTACCTTCGCGGAAGGGTATTTTAGGCACTACAATTTCTAAACAGTAAAAAAACCATGTGCCACCTCAGCAATCCATTTTAGAGAAATATAGAACTTTGATTCAGCCTCTAAATAAATATGGAACTTTGACTCCATTTATATGTAATTTTACCTATTTTAAATGAACAACACACACAACCGACACCAACTCAATGACATTTTGAGCAGAGTACAAGCTTCCTGTTGTAGAACATACATTGACAATGACAAGTCACATCTTATGTTTTTACTTTTTCTCCTATTTTTAAGGATTATAACACCCAAAAAAGTGTAAAAACACACACACACACACATAATTAACCACATGACACATAGAAAAATGTCCTCTTTGCAGTTTCACTCCCATTTTCACTCTTCTATATGTATATATTTTTTATAAATTATTATTGTAATACTGTGTTAGATTTCCAGAACATTCTTTCACTAATTCAAAGAATAATTTCACATGAAAAGGATTACATTTTTATTTTAAAAAATAAACAAACCTAAATTGTGCGTACTAACCTCTAATATAGTAATTGGCAATGACGCATGTGATGATGAAAACACATCTAATTTTTTAATTATTGTCACTCAAACCATTTTATAAAAGTGTGTGTTGGGAAAATCAATTCTAAATATCTAGATAAATTAATGAGTTATGATAACAATATTATATAAGATTGAGTTGGGATAATCAATACTAAATATCTCCATAAATTAATGAGTTACGATACGGAGACGGGAGCTCCGAACCAAACAAGTGGGGTCCACAAGCCCCTCTCACCATTCAGATTCACTTTCAAAACTATTTCTCTCCTAAACCCTACTCCACTTTTTACTTTTTTTTAGGCTTTTTATTTTTTATTTTTTAATCAAATCATTAAAACCCTTTTGACACACACACACACACACAAAATCTGTGTGTCCTTCGAAGCTTTAGGTTAATATGATAAGTCCCTCTCGTCATTATAGCATTGCTCAATACTTTTGGGCAAGAGAACTGATTCAAAGGACAAAGAAGATGGTGACCACTCATCACCATCCGGTGATATTTCCCAAAACACTCCCATTTTGTATACCTTCACTTTCTCTTAATTTAAAATCTTATGAAACTCCCCAAAAACAAGTCCAGAATTTAATCTAGATTTCTGAAAGATCCCATTACTTGATTGGGTACTACAATATCATCTGTAACTGTTGCCACAGGCCATGATTATAGACAATGTACGTATGAAAGTGTGTGTACATGTATGTGTGTGTATATATATATATTTAAACTCATAATTCGTAATATCGATCATGATCGCGGTATAACAGACTCGAACAAAGTCAATGTAAGTTAACCAATACGAGTTGCATTTATACACATAAGAAGCACCATTCAATATCCTCCCCTATATCTGTCTTGTACGTTTAATTCTATCGTAGCGTTACAGCACAAACGTTTAATTCTGTCGTAGCGTTACAACACAACAAAATCCCCTTCTATGAATGGTGCATCATGTTCTTGTTCCGTTAAGTTTGGGACGTACTTTACAAGAAAAATTAAAATATTTGCTAAGCATTCCAACATTTGTGTAAAGTGCTGAACTGGACAAAACATGCCCTACTATTCCACCGGAGAGAATTCATTTTGGGATGTACTTTATCAAGAATGTTTTATTGACTTTAATTTTACCATCTAGTCTAGGTTTGCTTTCTGGGACCTGAATAGTACTAAATCAATTATGCAACACATTACGTCACAATGTAACACGCTACTTCACTAGATAACCACAATAACTATTGTTATACATATTGGGGTGCAGTAGTAAATAAGAGTTGACAGCCAAATAATATGGATCAGTTGTAGAGTTGAAATTTTTTTACCTTTCCTTTCCTTTCCTCCTATTTACTCTAGTTTATATGTACATGGCTAGTGTTTGTGATAGATAGAATTTAAGGAGTGATCAAAGGAAAAGCATTGAAATATACATGCTCACAAACATGTAAAGCCTTGAGAGAGAGAGATATATATATATATATATATTCATATATTAGAAGAGGGAGGAGGCTAGGCAAAGTAGAGCCAAAAATGAAAAAGGGTTATAAGGGTCTCATGAGAGATTGGAACCCATTGTTGTGTTGCCAGTTTTGGTTTCTAGTTATCTGCTGTGAGAATCCTGATGATGCTGCAGCAGTTGCAAACAATTGGGGCGGCGGGTTGGAACGCGGTTGTTGATTACTTGTAGAGAGAGAAAGCTCTCCTCCATTGATGATTTGGCCTCCGTTGCTGCTGCTTGGAAATTGAATCTGAGAAAAATAATAATGCTGTCACGAGCCGATTAATTAAGAGTCTAATTATTTGAGTACATACATGATGAAATGTGTGTTAATTATCAATAGCCACCTGATAATTTGATGAGCCGAACTGAGGTGGATACATGTGAAGCATATAGGGCTCACTGGCTTTCGCAAATTGCCCGTATCTTTGCATTTCATTAGGGGTACTCTTCAATGAGCTTGGAGAGTGAAGGTGTGTTTGGCTAAGAATGTGCAAAGTTTCAGTCTCATTGTATCCATCTCTTCTTTGGACATCACTCTTATTAAGCTGCTTTACATGAAAAGGGGATTAAATATTACATTAGTGTGTGTGTGTGGAGTTAACCTAATAGGTTCAAAATTTAAACCGGACAGAACCGTATTTATGTACCATGGGCATAAATCCGCGGCTACGCCAATCAAATTCATAAGGCATAGATGAAGAATGCTGTTCCATTGCTGCATTTTGGATGTCAATCCCAAAACCGTGATTTTTTTGCTTCAAGGCTGAACTGCCCAAGCTCAAATCAAGATTGTGGCCTGCCTCATTCCCATTCCCATTCTCAGCACATTCTGGCCAATATATATTTAATAAAAGTTGAAATTGTATGTAATTAACAAAAAAATAGATAAATAAATAAAAGGGAAAAGAAAAAAATTTGTATGTAAAATGATCTTTCATATATCAAGGAAAAATGTTCATAAATTACCCTTAGAATCGAGCTCATTTTCGTAAATGCTGGGATCAAAATTGGTGACAGCATCCTTGCCATTACATTTTATTGCAGCTTTGTCATAAGCCCTAAAAAAAAACGTACCCAACATTTCAAGAACCAACAAAAAAAAACCTAAATCCACTTTTTCAAAGATTTCAAGAACCAACAAAAAAACCTAACTTAATCCACTTTTAACAAGTACATGTAATGCCATCTAAACGAAAATTCAAACCGAGATTCACTGCATCCAAGGGATAGTAATTTCTGAACCAGCACTCTCGGTTAGACGGTTAGGTTTGAGAATGATTTATTATTCGAGAAATTAATAAAAATAGTGCAGAAACATACCTAGCAGCTTCAATTTCAGTATCGAAGAGACCTAAATACACATACCTGTGAAATTCAAATTCAAAATGAGTATTATTATTAATAAAAGTGATGAGAAGCAAAGAAAATAACATGTGATGGGTAGCGAGACACATATGATTCTTATATATAATAAATAGATACAAAGAATGGGATGATGAGAATGTGATACTATTACTTTTTGCCCAAGAATTGGCCCATTCTAGCCTCCCATCTTCCACATTTGTGCAAGGTCACACCTCTATATTTGGAGCTTCCTCTTGGGAAACCAGTACTTTGTCTCCTCAGTACATGCACAAATTCCTCTTTAGTTAAGTTAGTCATCTGTAACAATTTATACAACAACATTGTAAGAATCTAATGAATATATATACAAGAAAAAAAAAGTAGAATAAAGCATATCAGAAATGAAACTGTTGAAGATAAGGCAGTACAGTAGAAGATAAGGTGAATCTAAAGAAGACTCTCTCTCTCTCTCTCCTCTTTCTCTCACTCTCTCTCTCACACAGTTCCACTACCTGTTTCAAGTCTTCCTCATAATCTTCAAGACTAAAATTTATGTCTGCCTCTACTCCGCGAAACTTGATAGCTGCCCTATCATATGCACTGACAAACAACATTTCCCACCCATCAGTCTCACATTTTCCTGAGAAAATTTCTTTTTCTTGCTCATTTTCTCACAGACAAAATAATGTTACATTAATTACAAGCTTACCGTGCAGCTGCTTGTGCAGTGTCAAATCCACCTATACACATCAAAAACACAAAACCCATCTCATAAATATCAGAATAAAAAAATAAAAACAAAGAAAAAACTTGTTTTTCTTCATAATCTTAGCCAAATACATAAAGAAATCAATTTTCCCAAATTAAAGAAAGAAAAAAAAACAAAACAGAAACATACCCAAATAAACCTGTTTTCCACAATCCCTGTATAAAAAACAATCATACAAAAATGTAAAGATTGAATCGTATCAAGTAAATCAAAACAAGTCCTAGCTAAAATTATGAATATATATATATACTTCATCAATATATAGTTATGTGTGTGTGGTGTGTGCACTACACTAACCATATATGTGACTCCCACCGGCCGGTTCTCCGGTAAAAGGTAACACCTCTGTATTGTGAGCTTCGAGACCTCGGTCCACGGCGGCTCTTCTTCAGAGGCTGCGAAAACTCTATGGATTTTCCGGCAGCTCCGATGCGAGGATCCGACTGGCAGAATTTGACTCCGACCCAGTGAGCTCTTGGAAAACATGCTGCTCCTCTTGCACCGACACCGATACCGCCCGATGCTGCTGTACCCGGCTCCGATGGATCGTCCACCGGAAAGAACTGGTGGGTCACCGGCGGATCGCTCTCCGACGAGCAGTTATTAAAGGAGAACCCGAATATCTTGCTGCTCCGTTTTCTTTGGACCCGGTCTCCTTCTTCCTCCGAACCATCCTCGATTACCACCGCAGACGAGCTCGAATTCGAGGCAGATCCGACCCGTTTACCCTTCTCGTCCTCGCCGTCCACCGGCGAAGAACACACTTCTGATTCATCATGGTTTCTATTTTCCGGCGAGCCGTTTAGATCCCACATTTCTCTACTATTGCGATCTCCAAAACTCATATATATAGATATAAATGAAATATAATTTTTGGGTCGAGCTTAGATTTATGATCACAACTAGAATTTTGGGGTTTTGGCCATAGACTCTCTCTCTCCACTTTCTCTCCCTATATAGATATGGGAAAATAAAATAATGATTTAATGGAACTGTAAGTTGAGTACTCAAAACAACAAAACCCTAACTACCCAATACGGCATAGACGAGGCCAGTTTAAGGAAGCTTAGCCGAAAGCAGCAGCCATAGCTTATTATCCTCCTCCTCTCTCCTCTCTCTAAACTCTTCGTTTTTTTTTTCTTTTACTTTTTCTCTTTTTTAGCTAGTCATTCATTAACTTCATTCATTCTCACTATCTATCTATATATATATATATATGTGTCAGAATATATTGGCCTGTATATTAAACCCTCGCTCTCTTTCTTTCAACTTTTCTACTTTACTGATACTCAAAATCTATAATTTTTTATTTTTTGTGTTTTTTAATTAATTTTCTGATTAGTTGTTGAATGGAAGAAAATGGGCGTGAAAGAACTATCTTTTTCTAAGAAATAACTTTCCCACGTTAACCGAATCGAAAAGCATACTCTCTCTCTAGATATGTATGGTATATATATTACTCAAATAATAGAAATGGACAGGCAAAGTCTAAAAGGATGACTAATTACTCTCTTACCATTATTAGCTATTGTCTACAAGTTGATTATATCAATTCCTTCATTCTCACTCATTCACTAGTTCACAACTCACCTCCCTTTTATTCTAGACCTCATGTGTGTTATACATACCATGTAATTATATGTTCACTCAATAGATACAAATTTATACAAATTTTCTCCCCCACGGGTAAAACATGCTAATAAAATACTGGTATAGTGCTTTTTCATTGAGTTAAAGTATTAATCACTGACATACTCAGTTGCTATTGAGTAAACATATCAATTGACACACCTAATATCTTCTCTTTATTTTCACCGACATGGTATATCCAATATATATATTTTTAAATTTATTTATTTATTTATTTATTTCTCTTTGATGGTACAAGAGGATGACATTTGCAACTTACATGTTCATTCATGTTTCACCTTGTTTTTACCATTTGGGAGGGGGGAGTGGTAAGAAGGGGGAATATGGAGGGGTATTTTGGGGATAAAGGTGAGAATTATTGAGGGTCAGGGTTGATGCAGAAGGGCAGTAGGAGGGTTGGTCTCAGAAGAGGGAAAAGGGAATAATGGCAATAAAAGGAAAAACTTTCCAGAAATGTCCAATCCAAGAGTACGGGATAGGCCCACCATTTGCCACTTTTGTTCTTATAGTGGTGAATGCCCTTCTCAAACAGTGCCTCAAATTTGTGGACCATTCTTTCTCACCACTCTGTTTCTATGGCGCGTGTATTGCACCTACATTTCCAGGTATAAGATATTTTTTGACCGTGGTAATTTGCAAAATGCCATATATACCCCTCCAAAAGGGCCAAAAAACAGTTCGAGACTATGAGTGTGTGAACAATGGGCCTGGGCTTGTCAGCGCAGGCCTTAGCCCATTGGGCTTACATACAAATATTCCTTGATATTATCTTGACAGGAACAAATTATTCGTCGTGGACCTTTCATGTGCTGGATGATGGATTATGAGATGTCCTAAGAAATTGAATACCAACAATACCATTAATTATTTTCTATAATTCAGCCAAGTTTCTACTAGAAGTGCGACTACAACCAGTAGTTTTTTCTGATTTTGAGTAAAATCCATGGCCTAGGTGTGGAGGATGAGGAGGACTAGCCTTCCATGTTTTGTGAAATCTATCATGTCCCACACTATATTGTTACTTTTTTTATAAAAAAAAAGAAGTTAAGTTATTGTAAAAAAAACTATAATTAATTTCTAACCAACTTTCTAAAGTTCCAAATTTAGCACTCGGATCTAAGACAATGGTTATCCAAAAATTTCTAGTAATATATATATATATATATATATATATATATATATATATATATATATATATTTATTGCCCTTAAAATTGGTTAATATAATTCCAACTCAAATACATTTTAGATGTATAAATAATACTATTAACTAATTGAAAAACTGCCCGACATGGGATAAAATCTTAAAGCACACCACAATTTTTATTTATTTATTTGTTAAATCATAAAAATATTGAGAGAATCTTTAACAATTTTTTGTAATTTTCAGGTCGTTATATGTTAACATCATAGTAATACAAATCAACAGCCATTTTGGTATTTTAGACACAACTTCAACATCTCAGTCATTGAATTCAACCTATAAGTATGATCTACCTCAATAATTTGATCGATGAAAGTTTGGTGAGTTTGCAGTGGGTACGGAGGGCGAAGCGCGTCCTTAGGTGGGCCATGCGACAGAGAGATTAGGGCAAAATGTAAGTTAAACGTATTTAATTTGTCACTCATAAAACAGTTTTATGTTTTCAAAGAATTGAAAATTAGAAAACTGTAAAAAAAAAAAAAAAACTTTGTTTAATTATGACCGATTCTACTAAAATTCAATCCGTAATCAAATGGATTTGCCTTCAAAACCAAACCAATCCGTGCAAATTAAATTGGTTAAGATCAAATCATGATTTGAACTGCATCAGTGTGCACCCTACCATGAACATGGGTACGTACATTTTGGTATCAAACAAGTGAGGGCACCCCAAAAGGCACCAGACCAGGATCACAACAGGTTCACCCATCTCCAAATGGGTCCAATCACCTAATGTGATCCTTTAATTGTGGGTGCAAAAAAACAAACCTTCCCAGTGGAAACAGTAAAAAGTGGGCCATTATCTGTGAAATTATAGCCCATCTATCTAGGCCCATCTCTTTCTCTCTCTATGTTTACACAGTGATGTAGTCCTATCCTACCTAGGCCCATTTACTGAAGCTGGTACCTAAGTCACCTGATTCTTTTAAATATATGGTACTCTCACGCTCCGCGCTTTCCTACTCTCACATTCTACACGCGCTCTTGCTCCTAATCATACTTTTTGTGATTTAAATTTTATCTGTTTGTGATTTAAATTTTATTGCTTTAGCGAATCATTTTTTTTATAATAACAATATGCAAAATGAGTTTGTATTAATTTTAATTTAATATTAAGGAGCACCATTTTATTAAATTTATATCAGGAGTCACTTTAGTCATTATAACATCACTTTGCAACAAATTGGATAGTTAAGGGGGTTTTATGTGAACTTTTTTGCTCAAGGAGGTTTCTTGCAAATAATTCAAAGTAGATGGGGGTTTTGTGCAATTTTTCCTATATAATAGGAATAGTGGCATTTTCGTCTCAATTTTTTTTGTTCATCCACTCCCATTCACTATGTTACCCCTCTTGGATAGTTGGAGGAATTTTTTTTTACAAAAAATTAGTCCGGGAGGAATTTATTTTAAAACGCAAATGGTTGAGAGGTTTATTGCACTTTGCTCTAATAAATAAAAATTACTCGATTAGACTGTTAAGTTTGAATGATAGATTTGTACCATATACCATGGTACTCGAACCCAAGTTGAAAGATCAAATAAAGAGGAGCATGGTGCAAATAAGTGTTTGAAAAGTGTTCTTTTGTGTAATTGAGAAGATGAGGAAGCCCTCGGCATCTAAGGTTTTAATATTTACCAAACCATTTTTTTTTTCCTACACCAACCTTCATCATTTGAACAGTGATTTGCTTGCTACATGATTTAGCCCAAGTTTTCTTTGTTCAAAATGAAAGGTTGAAATTTGGAGTTTTTTATTGGACGGAGGTACGCAAGATTTATCTATTAAGATAAAATAATAATAATCATAATAATAATAAAAAAACTAGGCAAAAATCAAATTACAGAGCACATGAGACAAGAAGTTTAAGGGTTTTTTTTATATGTAATTTTAGCTCATTTAATGGTCATAGGTTAGACTTTAGTCACTCAGTGGTTGAAGGGCCTAATTACAACAATTAATAACTTAAGGGGTGCATTTTACAACAAGTCAATAGTTGAGAGGTGGTTAATGTATTTTTACTTTAATTTTATTTTATAAAAATATTTTTTACAAGTATAATCAACATAAGTCAAACTGTGATATTCTTTTAGAAATTAATCTAACAACGAACATCAACTTGGATCGAATATTTTATTATTATTATTTTATTTTATTTATTTATTGGGGTAAATAACTTGGACCCATGTTTCTAATATCTGAAAGTATTGTGAAAGTTGAACACCTTCTGAGATTGCCTTAAATAGAAACTACTATTCTTGGAATTTTATTAACTTGTGTGATGACAAGTTAGTATCAAATCATATATATATATATATATACAAAAATGTGTTAAATCTTCTCAAGATTTTTATTAGATTAATAATAAATCAATATCAGGTATTAATCTTTAAAAAAGAAAATTGTTTGTGGTGGTGGGAATAGAAGCTTTTGCATCTAGGAAAGATGTGATGTATGAGCGCCCTCACCTCATTGCATAAACAATTTTCTTTAGTCACGTTGGTAAATTTCAGCGCTGTCGAATTTGGTACTATAATTTATAAGTAAATGTAACGAAATTTAAACAAATAAAATTTTATCATTATAATAACAATTTTTTTCATTTTATTACTAGTGATAAAATCTGCTCATCGTAGAGCAGGGCCGGCCCTGGCCCAAGGTGACCAATGCAGTCGCCTAGGGCCTCAGAATATAAGGGGCCTCCAAATTTATAGGCCCATGTATGATGGGCCACAAAAAAGAAAAAATTATAACCAAATGTAGTAAATCAAAATTTATAGGCCCATGAATGTTGGGCCACCAAAAAAAAAAAAAATTATAACCTCAGCAAAAGGCCTCAGGAATGATGGGCTACCAAAAAATAGAAAAAAAAAAGTCTAACCAAATGTAACAAAAAGGGGTCTCAAAAAATAAATAAATAAATAAATAAAATTAGGGCAAGCATATCACTTGAAAAATTGAACCTTGCCTCCATCCAAATCCAAATTCTCATTCTCTCTTTCCAGTCTCCCCTACAAGAGCAGCAAGACTGCAACGGTGAACAGGCATAAGCTTTTTTTCCTCAAAAAATTAAAGTTCAAGACTCAGTTCCTCTGTCCTTCGCTCTCTGTTCGTCTGTGACTCTGTCCACACACTCTCTCTCTCTCTCTCTCTCTCTTCTGGACACTGAACATTGTAACCGTAAGTTTTCTGATGAACTCTAATTCAAGTCTTCAAGACTTCAAGTAGTTATTTTGATGAACTTAAATCTTAAACCAAAAAATTATTTTGATGAACTTAAATAAAAAAATTATTTTGATGAACTTAAATCTATATCAATTGTTATCAACATGAAACTGATTATCGAATTTTGTAAGTCTTTATATATCCACTTGACCTTTAATGTCTTATTCATTGTGTTTCAATATTTAGTACTAATGCAAATAATTTTATTTTCGTATATCAGTTCTCGGTTTGACATGTGGTGTTGCCTTTCCTCTTGTGCTGTTATTTTATAGTTCATATCTGACTTAATAAGATCCCACAAGGCACAAGCCTAAGACACAAAGATTTTTAGGAAAAAAAAAAAAAAAAAAAAAAAAAAAAAAAAAAAAAAAGAGCAAATGTATCAAGAAATTCAAAAAAAGAGAAGAACAATTGATTCAATCTCAAAATGACGCTATTCATAAGTTTTTTAGTAACAATGCACAAACTGAGCGTTTAGTTGAAGATTTGTTGAATTAAGGACATAGGAATGAAGAAAATCTTAATGAACATGGAGATTTAATGAATGAAGATAGGAAAGAGAATCAAAATGAAGAAAATGTGAATGAACTTGAAGATTTGGTAAATGAAGAATATATGAATGAGAATGATAATCTTCCTTTGAATATTAATGATATAGTAAATTAGAAAGATATTGATAAAAAAATGAGAGATTTATTAGTTGAAAGAGGTCCTCGAAAATAAATCTTACCTGTGGTCGATGATGACACAAGAGAGATTGAATCGATCGACTATCTTGTCTATTGAAAACGATGTGTTGGAAAGAGTTGATTTGAGCACTTTAATTGATAATTTTGCAGCTTAAAATGCAAAACGGTCACATTTACTTTAATGAAAAATTCGCACTTTTATAAAATAAAAAATTTGCACGTGTGAAATTTATGTATAGAGGGCCTTACATTTAAGTCCGCCTAGGGTCTTTCGAGATTTTTTCAATCTCAGGGCTGGCCCTACGTAGAGGAACATGAGAAAATATATCCAGAGAGGATACTTTGATGACACTCATGAGGTCCTCAACAGTGATGTGGAATGGGTAGAGTACAAATTACAAACTCAAAGAATGCCTTAAGCTAGAAGATTGTTGTCACCATATGACTTGACCTGGCCCAACTAGTATTTGGGCCTGTGGGGCTCACGGACTGCAATCCATCGAAGGGTTTTTTTTTTTTTTTTTGGAAGAAAATACATTGTGCATGTAAATTATGTAAATGTTAAAATCATAAAACCCAACTACTTTCAAATTTTAATTATAAAAGTTCAATCTGTTTCAAAAGATCATATATAAAAGGTATTTTTGTATTATACATGAGAAACTTTGTTATAAATATACATATTATATTATTATACAGGAAATAATCTTTTGCTCATTGGTGAGTAAAAAATTCATCCACATCATCACCATGTACATCGATGATTGAATCTGATTACTATGTTTTTTTTTTAACTACCTTCTTTACATTAAACGTTACCATGGATGGTGATAAGCGATGAATATTGCATATTCGAGTCCATAAACGTGCATATGCTAATGCTTTAGTGATACTTTTATTCGGTTCTTATGTTTATTTTTATTTATTTGCTTTTCATAGGTTTTTACCCAAAGAAACGGTCAATTCCATATATTTAAAGCTTATTGTGATGTTCCTGGTACTTAAGGAGATGTTCGGGGCTTTCCGGATCAATTCGGGACTCAACTGGAAAGAAAATTTATGGACCTGTTTTAGTATTTTGGGCATAACATTTTAATCAAAATTTGGGAAAACTCAATGTCTCAGGAAAGAAGACTTGAATTATGTCATTTCGGTGTCTAATAGAAATTTCGAGATTCGTACTCCAAACAAGTGAAAATAGCGTTATAACTTTAAAAAAAATTGCTAAAAAAAACTAATTAAGTGTTGAAAATAGGGCTCGAGCGCCATTCTAAAAAATTGGCTAAGTGTCTGGAAAAAGATGCTTCAAAAAATTTTGGCGAAAATGTGGCTAAGTATGGGATTTAGGGCTTGAACGCTATCAATAGCGCTCGAACGTTGCTTAAAGGGCTCGAGCGCTAATGACACGGCTCGAGCTCTATTTTGCCTGGAGTTAAAAATAGATGCGGGAATGATGTAAAATCACCCCTTTTTGTTCCTATATGGACCTAATTGTTCCCAAAAGCTGTAAAGCCCATCCAAGGGGAATTAGGACTCGATCTCCACTATAAAAGAAGATGAGAAAACATATTGAAGATCTCTCTCTCTTCTCTCTCCTGGTTTTCCTACCTTATGGTGACTTTTAGGGTTTTGAAGATTGAAAATTCAAATTGGCTGTCCATGGAGATGGCTTCTACACTAACAATAATGATATCCTTCCTCTCCATGAGTAGCTAAATCTTCTTTTAGGGAATTGATGTAACCCTGTCCGAGTAGTATGGTTTGGTTGTTCTTAACTTTGGGGATTTTTATATGTATATTGATTGCATGATTTTAAGCGATTGACTTAGTTGTACTAAGCAATTGAGTTTTAATAAAAATAATTAGTTTTTGATGAAATTGATCTCTTGTCTTAGAATTAATTTGCTTTAATCAAATTTAAACTATTTTTATTATCAGGGATTGGCGGCTAAGGGCTTCTCTTAACAGTTTAGTAGTAATCATGCAATGGTGCTTAATTGAATATGTATGAATGAATGTTTTGATAATTCATGCTTAAGGAAGACGAGTTATACTGCACCCTAGATTAGAGTAGTTAGGTAGACAATTCGTGCCAACCGAAGATGAGTTATGGCTTAGTATTTATTCATATATGCCTTCTTAATTGAATTAAAGTGTGCTTGTAGCCAATTGATTCCCGAATATACATAAGTTTGGATTTCCCCATAGTTGAAACAATTGAGCATGTTTTGAGGCTAGCGGTGAAGTCAATCCCTAAATTCTTCTTCCCTTGATCTCAAGACTTAATAATTTAGTTTATTTTCAGTTTTATTGAAACTTAATTACTTATAGTTAAACAAAATAATCATCTTTCTCTTGAATTAAATTAGGATTAATTTTATACTTAACAATCCACCACAGTCCTTGAGGTTCGACACCCTCAGCATAGCCCTACCTACAAGGATTCATACTATTGCGAGTGGTTTATCATTAAAAACACACGTCACTTGGTGTGGATGAATTTGTTTGCTCGGGTTTAGCAAGAGATCATCACTCTTAACTACACATATATATAATATATTACGAGGGAGCCAAATTATCGTTTGTGATGCATATCTCGAGACTTTCCAGATTTGTATCACTACTCATTTGGTTTGAATTTTGTTTTTTATGGAACTATTTTACACAATGTTTATATATTGAATTGTTTTACACAAGTGATGAGGTGACCGTTAGAAATAAGAGAGAAAAATTGTATATTGTATTGAAGTAAATGATAATGAATACCAGACGGGTTTATATAGGAGATGTTATGTATGGTGAACAAGTAAACCCTAAATGGTAATGTTATATATGGTAACAAGGGTTGGTGATCGAAGACGGTTAACCCTAACCCTGACCCTAGTATACAATATATTCTTACAGCCCCTTCAAAGTCAAGGTGGGTTATATGAAGTCATCTTGAGTTTGGAAACAAGATCCTTGAAGCGGCCTGGCGGAAGCGATTTGATGAAAATATCTACTATATGATCATGAGAAATAATTAATGGACCGCAACTGTAAGGTCTTTTGAAGAAGATGATGATGAACAAAATGACAATCGATCTCAATATGTTTGGTGCGCTCGTGAAAAACATTATTGTGTGCAATTTGGATTGCACTCTTATTATCACAATATATAAGAGTGACAATGGATGAAAAAACTCCTATGCATGTCCTGATGGAGCCAACGCAACCACAGAAGCTCTGAAGTAGTATTAGCAAGTGCCCTGTACTCAGCTTTCGTACTAGAACGAGCAATCACACTTTGTTTCTTGTTGCGCTAAGGGATAAGTGAATCACCAAGAAAGAAATAAAAGCGTATGGTGGAACGACGATCTGTGGGGTCTCATGCCCAGTCTATATCTGAATAAGGCATGGAGAACAAGTGATAACTTAGAAGAAAAATGAAGCCTATGAAACGTAATGCCTTTAAGTCAGATCGAGTCTGATCTTTCACGTGTTAATGACTTGTTTTCGACACCAAATAGAATATGTGTTCTTGCTATGTTTATTGAAGAAATACTACCAAGAAATTAAAAACAGAAAATTAAAAAGAGGATGGCTTTGATATCATGTTAACAATCATCTACTTCAAAAGTTTAAGTTGTTAGAGAGGGTGCAACTTTAATATGTATATCTTTCAACACGCCCCCTCATGTGTGACCTTCTTTCGGTCTAACAAGTGCTTCAATGTTTTTAATTAGGGTATCGGTGAGGTTTGAACTCTAGACATTTGGCTCTGATATCATATTATAAATAAGAGAGAGAAATTACATATTGTATTGAAGTAAATGATAATGAATACAAGATGGATTTATATAGGGGAGGTTATGTGTGAGGAACAAGTAAACCCTATATGATAACGCTATACATGGTAATAAGGGTATGTAAAAATAGCTAATCCTAACCTAGTATACAATATATTCGAGCTGTACTGACATGTTGGTAAAGTTTGGATACTGTGTTTGGCTGTGAAGAATTGTACATTAGATTTGGACATGTGAAAAAAAAGCTAGCGTAAAATTTAAACTAAAAGTGTTTTCAGTTTTAATCCCAAAGTGTGAATTTCATACCGTCGAAGGCTGTGTATATAGTTGTTGAATTATTATTGTTGATTCTAAGTGAGTCTCATTCCATTGCTCACCCAATAAAAATAGAATTGGATAGTTGCCAAGTATTCCTCTTCCGCTTAACAATATGAAACATGCTCCAGCGTACTATCTTGTAACACAATATTCTAAGACAATGGAAATCAATTTCTTCAAGTAAGAGTGAAATTCAATTCTTCAAGAGTGTCTGAGATTCAGAAGTTGTATGTATTACTATGAAAATTAATGAGTGAAAGTCCTAACAAGAGTCATGCATGATATGTTGCAAGCTTTGTTTCCATGTCTATCTGAATTTAGTTTTTTCAAAAAATAATTTGGAAAAAAAAAATTCAAATACAAATGCACTGTATCCGTAAGTATGCAAAAACTTGAGGTCTATTGTTCCTATTTCGTGACCGGGCATAAACTATGTGTTATGTCTTACATAGCATCCATTTTTCATTTATAGATGAGCAACTCCAACATGATATATCGCATCCCTAAGAGCATTAATCACTTATATGTGGGACTGCAACTATGATATAGAGAGTTGTTTGTTTTTAGTAGTTTTAAAATTCACGAGTCTTTAAATGAGATATTAGAGGAAATTAAAAATATCTTTGTGTGAAATAGTAAACATGCCCTGGTAATCACGCCATAGGTGATTATATTTGGAAGCAAAGCGAGGGGTGTATTAAACCTAATCTTCTCTTCTACCCAATGAAAAATTTCAAGACGGCTGATTACCGTCCAGTGAAGATTTCCGAGTTCTGCAATCACCGGGATATATAGTGTTGTTTACTGAATTCTGATATAATGTTCTTAGTTGTCACTTGCACCAACGGTTACTTCTATTTAGGGGTGCAACTTGGGCTGGCCCAACCCAGCCCAGCCACAACCCAACCTCAACCCGAATCGGATTGGGTTGGGTCAACCCGAATTGCACCCAACATGGGTTGGGTTATAACCCGAACCAAATATGTTCGGTCGGGTCGGGTAGGGTTCGCGGGTTGATTTTTTTTTTTTTAAAAAAAAAAAAAAAAAAAATTTTGGGACCCTTTTCCACCTTTACTTTTTGTCATTGCAATGGATATCATCTCTTCTGTTATCACCAAACTCGCCTCCTCTAATCCATCTTTAGGTACCATTGGGGATGCAAGGAAATGACTATTACACATGTAGCATTTGCCAATGAGCTACTGATGCTATTTTATGTTGATTTAAATTTAGTGACTATCCTAAAATGTATTGATACATTCTCTAATCTCACTGGGTTGAAAGTTTAACCAATCAAAGAGTTGTGTCTCCTAATAAATTGCAACCTATAACAGCTTCACCTCAATCTTTCATTGCTATTTCCAAGGATGAAAGCCAAAAAAATAAATAAATAAATAAATAAATAAAATAAAATAAGAAGGTGAAACACTGGTAAACAAAAGGAGTATCTAAAGAGACATAACAATTCCATCAGACAACTTGAAAGTTGAATACTTGTATAACCATAATAAGGAGGATTAATTATAAATAAATAAATAAAGATATGAGAATAATCTAATGCACTGTTCTTGTCATTCAGCAACACAGAAGAACAAGGATCTGACAATAATGTACAGAGAGCAACCAAGGGCATACTCTTGTGAACAGCAAAATAACAAGATAAAAGTTAACAATGTCAAAATTAATACCATTGATATGAAATGGACTATTATATTTTGCTACTGAATACTTTCTCCTTTTTAGAATTAAAATTTCAAACATTAAAAACAGATACGGCTAGTTCATTACTAACAGGCAACTCTTCCTCAAACAGTCTATCTACTCTCAGTTTCCTTCTCAATATATGAGCAACACTTTGGTTGATCAAGCATATCATGACTACTTGTCATCCATAGATGAAAAAGATCAGAGGAAATTTTGAGCCTCCAACGTCTTTTCAATTTCTACAAAATGCAAATTAAAAATATGTAAGATTCTCCTATTATACTGTATAATTTATACATATATGAACAAGTAAAAGGGTAATTATTCAATACCTTGTTCGACAACCTCAAGAGCCTCCAACGTCTCTTCAATCTCATCTGGATTAGGTGAAGCTCTTAGCCAATCTTGAGCACAAATCAAACTTTCTACAATTTTCGGAGTTAAAGAACTTCGAAATCTATCAAGCAATCTACCTCCCGTACTAAAAGCAGATTCAGAAGCAACTGTTGACAAGGGAATGGCCAAAATATCCCGGGCCATAAGAGAGAGTACACGATATGTAGAAGATTTTCCCTTCCACCAACTTAAAATGTCAAAATTTGATTGATCTTCTTCCACACCATCTTCCAAGTATCTATCCAACTTAGATTTAGCCACCTCATTTTCCTCTTCTCTCAAAAAAAATTTTCCAATCTCTATCTTCTTCCAAACCATCTTCTTTTTCATTGGACACATAAACATCTTCAAGGTTTTGAGCTAAATGAGCACCAAAGCCTGTAGGGGAAGTTATTTCCAATGATTTGTAGTGTCTGAAAAGCCTTTCCATCAAACTCTTCACCTTTCCAATGATCTCATTCACTTCTTCCGATGAATATAATTTCTTGTAACAAAACTTCACATACTTCATCTTAAAACATGGATCTAAAACCACAGCAATAATCAAGATCAAATTCAACTTTCGAATATTACAATACTTCTCAAATTTGGCATTCATCTTAATAGCCATTTCTCTAAAACGCAAATCCTCACTTTTTGTCCATCTTAAGAGGACAGTTTGCACTCCAAACACTTCACGAAAGTATTTATTGCAAGTAATATATTTGGACCCTGATATGCGCTTTGTGACATTGTAGAAGTACTCTAAAAATTTAAAAAGATCCCTTATCTTCAACCAATCATCCTCACTCATCGGCTCCTCAGAAACTTCCAAACTTGTATCTTGTTCCACCAAACGTAATCCCAAACTAGGATTTTGCTCTGCCAAACGTTCAAGTGCCTTTTGAAAATCAATGGCTGATTTCAACATTAGATATGTTGAGTTCCATCTAGTAGGAACATCCAAACATAAAGACTTTAAACTCCAAATTCTTTCCTCCTCAACGCATTTTTTGAATGCTTGCAATCTTGAAGGAGAACTCCTTACATATTTCACAAACTCACGAATACGAAGGATGGACTTTTTTACCTCATTTATTCCATCATTCACAATAAGGTTCAAAATATGTGCAAAACACCTTACGTGAAATAATTCCCCATTCAGCAACAATCCATTTCTTTTATTTAATTTCTGTGCCAACTTTGCTGCCGCCGTGTCATTTGAACTTGCATTATCTACGGTGATAGTGCACACTTTTTCAAGACCCCAACTTAATAAACATGTATCCACGGCTTGTGCAATAGCCTCACCACGATGTGGAGTTGGAAGCACACAAAAATTTATAATTTTCTTGTGTAACTTCCAATCTCTATCAATAAAATGAGCCGTAAGGCATATGTACCCAAGGTTTTGAATAGAAGTCCATAAATCGGTAGTGAGACACACACGTGAAGCAGAAAGTTCAAAAAGTGTCTTCAACTTATTTCTTTCACTTAAATATAATTCAATACAATCCTTCCCAATTGTGGTTCGTGAAATCATATGGAATCTTGGTTCTGCATAACTCAAAAACCTTTTAAAACCCTCTTTTTCCACAAAACTAAATGGCAATCCATCAACAATAATCATCCTAGCAAGTTCTTCTCGAAGAACATCTTGGTTAAATGTCCAATTGGGATCCTGGTTTTGGGTTGATGCTGAGAATTTTCCAACTTTATCCTTATTATAAGGATAATCACAACACCTATTAAGGTGCCTACGAAGGGTAGTAGTACCATGACTACTCGGACAATTATATAGTTTGTGACAATAATTACATGTAGCTTGCATGTATGATCTATCCTCTAACAATTCTCTTGTAAAATGGTCCCAAACAAAAGATGTAGTCTTATAGGGTTTTTTTCCTTTTTTTACGATTTACCTCAAAACAAGTTGATGAGTTTGAAGTTGGTTGGGTTTCAAATCCACTTTCTTCCATGTCTGACATCTTCAAGAAATACTTGCTGCAAAAACATAAAAATATATAAAATATCTAACAATTACAAACTTGAATAATAAATATATTATACAAAATAAAAAATAAAAAATGAAGAGAACAGTTTACTTTTGTTGTGAAAGTTTAATTGTGAAAGTTTACTGCACAATCTTTGGGTGTTTTTGGGGAAAGTTAAACCCTTTTCCCTTTCTGAATAAAAATTATACTCTCTCTCTCTGGGATACTCTTTCCATATTGTTTCTATCTTTCCCAATCAATTGTTGTCTCTCTCTATTTGTTTCTTCTATATTTCTCTCTTCGATTTCTACCGTAATATACTTCTGAATCTAAACTTATAAACTATATTCTTCTCAGGCTTATTATAAACTTATAAACTCAATTTCTACCATAATATACTTCGATTTCTACTGTAAATGTGGGAGCCAAAATGCCAACAAGAGTTTAACATAATTAGCAGGAATTTACACACAAGTATAAGAGAGAGAATCACCTTAATAGTTGCAACCATGGACTTCTTTCTAATATCCTAAGGAATAACAAGCACATAATCCTCCTATGCAACAGCCAAAAAAAAAAATTTGAAAAACCATAAATAAATTAATAAGCCAAGAAAATAATAATAAAAATAATAGTAATCTTTAATTTAATTTTAACGTAATTCTAGGTCTTATTCCTCAACATCAAGACAAAGACAATTTAGATTTTTTTTTTTTTTTTTTAGACAAAGTTATACCATTCAGACTTCTAAAAAGCCACCAATCTGTCCCACAGTCTATAAATTAGAATCTCTTCTTATACTTTACTCTTTCCATTCAATTATACTCAATTGGTGGTTTACAAACATTGACATTACAGAAAGGCAGAAAATGTGGTTGCTAAGCCCACATTACAAAACTTCAAGTCCCTGAGAATAATAGAAAGACAACTTCATTGTGGTCACTGAGACCACATACTAGAAGTTCCAACATTATGCATTTAGAAGATTATTGATTTCAACTCACATTGCCAAAGGAAATTTAGAAATATTTGCAAGAAATTTTAACTAAAATCGTAACAGTTCATCTATTTAAAAGCTCCTTTTAATGTACATTTTTAATCTTAGTGGTATTTCCTCTCTCTGAACAGAGTTTGGGAGAGTAATTAAGGTTTTTTTAAATATATATAAATATATATATATATATATATATGGATTTACCAAATAAGCAATTGATTAGCACAAACACACACACACAAACAGATAAGGGAGTGGCAAGAAAAAGGTATAAATATTATCACATAAGCAAAATGAACAAAAATGCTCATCTCCTTCTCACGTATTCATGCAAAGCTTTTGGGCTGTGTGAGTATTTTTAATATTCAATGACACACTTACAAGTAAAACAGTAAATAGGAAACGTGAACTCCCAGAAAAATGGGCTCTTAGGCCCCTTGCAAGATTCCCAATTGCTTGAATGGCTTCAACTGCAATAGCTATGTTCACATCTCTAATAAGCTGGAGAACAAAAAAAATAAAGAAAGAAAGCCAGGAAAAACTGCATGAATATTTAACAATTTTGATGAACTGCAACACAAACAAGAAGAATATATGAATTTAGAAACTACAGATGGATAGACATATAAACTTCCAAATTCAAAACCCAGATCTGAACAGAAAATGGGATGCAATGGATAGAATAGTTCTGGGCTTCACATCTTAGTTAAGCTTTAGCCTCTATAGAAATGTATTAACATAAACAAAGTATATGAGAGATCAAAAAAACTCGAACAAAATTCAATTCAGCAGTACAAAGCTTTCACGTCCACGATTTGTTAAACATTAATCGCTTTGAAAATGCAACAGAGTCATGTGACTTTGTGAAAATCCATGAAATCAAATACTATTATTAAGCATAATTTAAAGATCGAAAAAGTTAATTATTACCTCAACCCACCAGAGATGTGAGATAGAAGGAGTCCCCAAGAGATGTGAGATGGAGGTGAGGGAGTCGCTGAGAGATATGAGATAGAGGGAATCGCTGGTAGGTGAGGGAGTCGCTGAGAGATATGAGATAGAGGGAGTCGCTGAGAGCTTCACCGCGTTTCGAGTTTCACAGGAGATCGAGTTTCACAGGAAATCGGCAGGAAGGCCAGAGAGAAGAGAAGGATGAGGAGAGAGAAAGTTAGGGTTTCTTTATCGTTATTTTTTTTTATTTTTTTATTTTTTTAATGAAATGTTTAATTTGGGCTTTCGGGTTGGGTTCGGGTTGAACCCAGCCCAAACCGAATAAGGTTGGGTTTTGAAAAAACCCAACCCGACTGAAACCCGAATTGTAAATTTATATGTCCAAATTTTAGAATTCATGAGCTGGACTCGGGTTGGGCTGGGCTAACCCGCCCAAGTTGCACCCCTACTTCTATTGAAGTAACATGTTGGGATGTACCTTAATTTTTTTTGGTTATTAGCTTTGTGAACTGGGTTTTGGTAAGTCCTTCATTGCACCTTCATTTCAAATAAATCTCATATTTGTGTAGCAATATATACTAAATTAATTCTAAAATTTTCCATTCAAGTCTATTTAATTAATTTTAAATTTATGTTAGTAGAGAAGTTAAAAATATTGCATGTTTTACTAAAAGGATTGTTAAACCACATCAACAACCTTTCTTATAATCAGTTTTATTTATTTATTTATTTTTTATTCTGGGTTAAACTTGATTGCACCTTCCTTTCAAATGAATGTCATATACAAGCAATATATACTAAATTAATTCTAAAATTTTTCATTCAAGTTTAGTTAATTAATTTTAAATTTATTACAGTAAAGAAGTCCAAATTGTTGCATGTTTTACTAAGAGTATCAACCTTTCTTATAATGAGTTTTTTTTTTTTGAGTGGTACGTTTTAGAATGTACAAAAGAATTACTTGTATTTATTTATTTTATTGCTAATTTCAAACCCTATCCAGAATTCAAACCTGAAAGGTAAACTTGTTTAGTCATTTAACAAAAAAAAAGTTTTTGAATTTAAAATTGTGCGTAAATAATTTAATTATTATTTCTTTTACTAATGGAATGCTATATTTTACCCGAAATAATTTGTGGTGTGTGACAAACACACATGATTGGGTGTTAGACAAGTTTAGACAATTTAATACCTTTTCTACATGTCTAATCAGTCCCATCATCCATTCTTTATTTTAGAATGAGTTTGTCATCGATTCTTTATTTTGGAGTGAGAAATTGTTGCACGACAAATCATGCATCTGACTATCTAATCATGATAAAATTTATTTATTTTTTGGATAAAAATATTTTCTGAAAATTCAAAAATAAATAAAAACACCAATTTATATAAAAAATTGACCAAATTATTCTTTAACCGTTTAGGAGACATTTTTAACTTTACAATTTAATAAATTGGACTAATCTCCCCTTATGAACAATTAATGAATAAAAAAAAAAAGTTACCAGAAAAAAAAAAATTTATTTTTTTTTATTTTTATTTTCTTTTAACTTTATAAATGTTCCAACTTCTTAAAAATGTAGACGTTTAAAATGATTATTTGATCCAATACATATATTTCAAATAAATTATATTTTGTTATTATTTCTTTTCTTTTTCTTTTTTATTTTTAAATTAAGATGCTTAATTCTTTCATCTAAAAAAGTTAAACCAATCTCTTTTCCTTAAAAATAAAAAATATGGTACTAGTATAACTTTATGCATCTTAAATTATATATCAAATATTATGCATTTACTAACATAAAAGGGGAAAAAAAATAATAATAAAACAAAGGGAAAATAATAATAAAACAAAGGAGAAAAAAAATAATAAAACAAAGGGAAAAAAAAAAGAAGAAAAAGGCATGCATAAAGTTAAGATGCATAAAATTATACTGGTACCTATTTTCTTTTATGTTGGGAAATGCATATTATTTGATATATAATTTAAGATGCATAAAGTTATACTGATACCATATTTTTTATTTTTAAGAAAAAAAGATTGGTTTATTTTTTTTAGACAAAATAATTAAGCATCTTAATTCAAAAAAAAAAGAAAAAAAGAAAAGAAGTAATAACAAAATATAATTTATTTGAAATATATGTATTAAATCAAAAAATCATTTTAGACGTCTAATTTTTTAAGAAGTTGGGACATTTATAAAGTAAATAACCAATAAATAAATAAATAAATGAACAATATAAAGTTTTTTTTTTTTTTTTTTTTTTTTATGCATAAATTATTCATGATGGTAGATTGGTCCAATTTATTAAATTGTAAAGTTAAAAAAGTCTCCTAAACGATTAAAGGGTAATTTGATCAAATTTTCATGTAAAGGGGTGTCTTTGTTCATTTTTGAACCTTCAAGAGGTGTCTTGGTCCAAAAAACAGATAAGTTTCTTCTGAGTGTCCTTTTGCCAAATCTCAGGGGGTGTGGCTGTACTTTACCCAGATGATTAATACTCTATTTTGGATAATTTAATTTTTGAAATTTGTCCAAAAAGCTTCACGTTATTTTCATTGAAGTTAATTTATTTTGGTAAAAATAGTAATTTTTACTTAAAATATTAGAAAAAATTAAAAATGACAACTATTTTGAAAGACATAAATTGAGTGGTGCTATAGATTTCCATTGATTGGGTATTTAGGAGAGTAATTTTTCGTATTGATAATTGCACTGATCTAAATTGAAATTTTTAATCAATTATTTGAAAATTAGAGTTTTTAAATTGCATGATATCGATAATTGAACTGACCATGGGAGAGATTAGAGTGTTAGGTTAATTTAAGGAATTCAAATTGCATGATATCGATAATTGAACTGACCATGGGAGAGATTAGAGTGTTAGGTTAATTTAAGGAATTCAAAGAAAAAAAAAAAAACCTCTAAACTATCCAGAATGGAGTGTAAGTTCGAAAGGCTGTTGGTGGTTATTTTTTTTTAGTTCTAATTTTTGGATTCTTAAATATTTTTATTTTTAATCGAACACAACCAACTTCATTTTTTTTTAAATATATATTTCTGTTCATTACTTCCTCAATAATTGATAAAAGGCTTGATTGTTGTTATAATATTTATTTTATTTTCCAAAATCAGAGTTTATAGTAAAATGTATTACTTCATAAATGATGCAAAATGTTTTCTAAGCTACTAACATTTTTATTTTATATCAATTATAACTTAAGTTTAAATTTTGTTAAATATATGTTATTCATGTTTATAATTTAATAAAATTCTTGCTCATTATTTACGCTTGACTGGGTATGTTGGAAGCTCTACAAGTTCAAGAAGGGTTGCCTTGGAGGGTAGTTAATGGAAAATAGGTTCTTTTGGGATGATAAATGGAAATCTAATAGCCACTGTCGTCAAAAATAATTTTTTTCTTTTTTCGAATTGAGAACCCGGTGAGTCAAGATACAAAGATTTAAAATGTGAAGTTAATTAAAAGCAATTGTTTGTCAAAAAAAAAAGACAATTGGCAGAGAATTCTTAAAATTCCTCAACGTAAGTTCCATGAAACAATCAATTTTCGTTCATTTCACCAAATTAGTGTGATAGACTAGAAATGCTTGGCTAGAAATGCTAGAAATGCTTGGCTGCTCAAAACATATGGTGGGATGAAGAGTTTATAGCTAATAAAGCAATGGTGCTTGGAATATTTTGATGCAATAGAGCTGTGAAACTGAAATAATATCAATGCTGTTGGGGTTGCTCAAGAATTCATGACGATGTAATTAACAAACTCTCTCCATTTGGAAAGATAAGTCTTTACACTTCAAAATATTTCAACCGGTTTTTCCCCTTTTCATTCTATTTATAGACTTTTACAATTGTTCTAGAAACTTCTTCTTCAGTCCTTCATGTTGGACCGATCTTTTGGGCTCCTCCTTGAACTCGCCCATTTCCCTTTGCTTTTAGATTGGGCTTGAGGTTTGTCTTAGTGGATATTGGGCCTGATGTGTGGTCATCCGATTGGGTCCAACGTTCTTTCCAGATCTAATCTTTAGTAATATGGGTCGTACCCGGCCCAGGCTATTTTCGGTATCTTCACCTGCCCCCTAATCTCTCCCTACTTGATTAGGATGAGATTACCAAAGAGGCACAATTATGATATGATTGCTCGAGATGATGATGTGGGGGAGTGAACGATTCGGTCTAGAAATCGATGCTTTGAATTTTGGAATCTCTTTACTTCCTTGACGTCTCGGCTATTGGGACCATCCTTCCTTTTTAAACTCCTCAACCTGTACTTATAACCCTTTCTCTTGTCTCCATCACACCTTTTTTCAATTAGTTTACTGTTCATCTTTCCAGCAAAATCAAGTCTTCTTCGACGAATTTTTACAAAAGGTTTATCCTTCTCAGCTCTCTCGCAGTATCCTTAGCAATCCTTAACTCTTAAGGTTAGTCTTGCTCTTCTTTATTTCCTAGAAAACTGAATATATCTCTTAGAGGGTTCCGATCATCCTTGCCATGACCATTGATTTAGACCTTCTCCGTTTGAAACACAAAATCCCTAGTAATGTACTTATTAGGGTATGCCCCAAGAATGTGAATATTAAAACTAGTGTAGGTTTTCTTCCCGGCAAAATCCTGTTCTCTCTATTTTATTTGAACGTTATCAGATTTCCTTTGCACCATTTCTTCTGTTATGTCTTTAATAGACTAAATCTTTCTCCTCTTCAAGTAAACCCCAACTTTCTTAGGGTTTTGTCCGTTCTTTTGATTCTGAACCGTGACAGGGGTTTAGATCTGGATATTTTAGATCTACTCCTTTGTTATAGGATCAGTAAAATTAGGTTAACTGACATGTACTATTATTTATTTCCCATTGAGAAACGATCCATATGTACGGATAAGCTAGACTCCGAGAAAGGGTGGAAGAAAAACATAATTGGGGTTAGAGGGGCTTGGTTCACTCCAGCTGCTAGGGATTATCCCATCCCGAGCGCCTTTGGTGAATGCTCTGTTTCCTTGTACAAAAAACATAAAACCCATAAGAGTGAATGTCCTTGTGAAATTTGTCTTCCTCACTTCTATACCTTTCTTTTCGATTCTCTAGGTAGTCTTTATAGTGAATTGAGTTACAGCATTTGCAGGGATAAGGTGAATCACTTGAAGGAGAACGTTCTGAATAACGTTCCTTCTTGCTCAGAACTCCTTACATCGGAGAATCTTAGCGACATATCACTTTTGGGTGTTCTCATAGATCAGATCCAGATCCATTCTTTCAACAGAAGAAAGAATCCTCCCAAGAATGCCATTGCTTCTGCTTCGGTTTCCGCCTCTGCCTCGGCATCTACTCCTGCTACCACTTATAGTGTTATTCCGAGCGCTGCACTTGTCATCAATCCGAGCTCTAATACTTTCTATGTTGTTTTGGTCAATGCTCCTGGAACTAGTAATTCTCCTTTTGCCTGTGTGTCCACTTCGGATAAGAATCAAGGGAAGAGACCTCGACCGGATGGTGGGTCTGACCTCGATGAAGTTCTTCTGTCAAGAAGGGTTTGGCCTTCTGGGGTGACTATACCTATCATATCACAAGGTGGACCTACCACTATCGCTGGAATAGGAGGAGCTTCCACCTCGCCCTCTGAAGTAGTTCCATGGACTCCTCGATTCGTTCGAGCAGATGAATTAGTTGTCAACTCCAATGATACCATGTTCAAAGATGGTCAGACCGCCCTGGCTTACTATAAGAATCTATGGTCTCCTAAAGATATTGAGATGCAAAAGGAACTGACCTAGAAGGAAACGTTCAGCCGTTTTCCTATGGCTACTATGGAGGTAATTTTCCATCCCTCTTTCGGTAAGATCAAAAAAGTTTTTATTCTCGAACTTCTTTAGATATACATTCGGTATAATTAGTATTCGTGTATCTGTTTGCAGATTCTGTTCAGAATGATGACCATGCAAAAACATGTCAAGTTATCCAATGCAAGGGCGCGTAGGCTCGCTACTAGACTTAATGTAGCTAACAAAGAAAACAAATTGATCAGCACCAAAAACGCCGAACTAATGGTGCAGTTGAATAATGTTGAGAATGAAAAGGATGCTTTGAAGAAAGAGATAGACTCCCTCCATGATGAGAAAGATGCTCTACAAACTAAGAAAAATGTCATGCAGACCGAAAGGGACACTCTGAGAACTGATAGAGAAAATCTTTAGCGTTCATTGGACGACGAATGGGAGAACTAATTGGTTCTTGAGAAGAGAGCTTCAGATGAATGTGCTGCCTTGCTAAGTATCATTAGCAGGGTTGATGGTGGTATGAAGGCTTTTCATGCTCGCTTCTCCTGGATTGGGGCCCTTAGATATGCAGAAGGATATAGAGACGGTTATATAGACCGTTCTCCTCCTGAAGGTCAAACGAGCTCTTACGCTTAGTCCAGACGATGTTGATGCCTTCTTAGAGATCGATCATCCGAGCATTTATACTGATCCAGCCTCTGACCCTGCCAAAATTACGTCTTCTGGGGTCATTCCTGCCCCCTCAATTAATCAGCCTCTGAACATTTCTCCTTTGTCCACTATGGTTCTTCCTGCAATTGTTGCTGATGGTGGAGTTCAACTAATTGAGGAAATCATCCAGCTTGACTCTCCTTCTAGAGGAGATGAGGCAGTTAATGATGGTGAGGAGAATGCTGAGCGCACCAGGGAGACCGAGGAAACAGATAGGGTTGACTAGGATCTTGTGGACGTGCTAGTTTTTGTTTTCATTTCATCAGGACATTTCATTTTTGTAACTCCAAATTTGTTTTGAACTGTTGAATGAAATGAATATACATATATGTATGTTTTTGCCAATCCTATTGATGTCAAACTTTGCCACTTACTTGTCTAAGTGCTTGACCTTCGGCTAGAATGCCACTTGCCACTGAACTTTTAATTTTGTGCAAGTTTTTGGCGCCGTTTGCCAATTATTTGTCTAAATGTTTGGCGCTCGACTAGAATGCCACTTGCCACTGAACTTTTTATTTTGTGCAAGTTTTTGGTGTTCGACTCATAGTGCCATTTGCCACTGAACTTTTTATTTTGTACAAGTTTTTGGTGTTCAGCTCATAGTGCCATTGCCACTTACTTGTCTAAGTGCTTGGCGCTTGGTTAGAATGCCACTTGCCACTGAACTTTTTATTTTGTGCAAGTTTTTGGCGTTTGGTTCATAGTGTCATTTGCCACTTACTTGCCTAAATGCTTGGCGCTCAATCAATTTTTGAAGCGAAATGAACTCTTTTTATAAACCTTGTTGGATCGATACATTCATATAAGCACAATTCTAAATGAACATCGTTTAGAATGGAATTTAATCTTGCAATCTAATTTTACTGGTGAAACCTTTTTAGAGACGTGGCATTCCATGGTTTATTAATCAATCTTCCAGCCATGGTCTCTAGATATTGTATGCCCCCTTTCCTATGGCCTCTGTAACTCTGCATGGACCTTCCCAAGGTGACATCATTTTTTTGACGATTCCTAACTTCTTTTTCAAAACTAAGTCACTAGGTGCAAAATCTCTATACTTCATCTTTTTGTTGTGACTATTCATAAGTGTTTACTGATAAGACGCGAGTCTTATTATTATTGCATCTCTTTTCTTTTCCAGCAAATCAAGGTTAAATTTCAGCATACTGTCATTTTGTTCTTGATCCTATGCCAAATTTGAACAGTCGGAACTAAATGCTCAACCGGTATTATTGCCTCCGTGCCATATGCCATGGTGAAGGGGTTTTCGCTGGTTGGTAGTCTAAGGGTTGTTTTATAAGCCCACAAGATGTTCGGAAGCTCATCCAACCTTTTTCCTTTCTTTTCTTCAAGCTTCTTCTTGATAAAAGTAAAGATTATTCTGTTTGTGAATTTGGCTTGACCGTTCGCCTGCGGATGGCTTACCGCTGCCGAGTTTTGATTAGTTCCATACTCTTCTAGCAGGTTCCTTACTTGCTTACTGTTCAGATTGGTTCCATTGTCCATAATGATTGACCTTGGCACACCAAAATGACAAATGATATTACTCCATATGAAGCGTCTTACTTGAGTCTGGGTTACACTAGGACATGGTTCGGCTTCTACCAATTTGGTAAAATAATTTGTTGCAAGCAGAATGTATTTGTTCTGTGATCTCGCCTTCAGCAGAAGGCCAACCACATTTATCCCTTACTGCACGAAAGGCTATGGTTTAGCCATTACGTGCAAATCTTCAGGTGGTTGGTGGATCAGTGGTCCAAACCTTTGGCACTTAACCCATCTTCTAGAGAATTCTTTTGCATCTCGCGACATGTTTGGTTAAAAATATCCTTACGTCATTGTTTTATGCGCTAGAGATCTCCCTCCTGAGTGATTGCCACATATGTGCCAGAGATCTCCCTCCTGAATGATTGCCACATACACCCTCATGGATAGCTCACAGGATCTGCCCAGCCTGCAAGGGGGTAACACATTTCAAATACGAATCCGAGAAAGATCTCCTATATAATTGATTATAGATAATGGCATAATTTGCAGCATTTGATCTGATTTTCTTTGCCTTCGTCTTTTTGTTCGGGTAACATACCATCTTGTATGAAAATCATGATTGGATTAATCCAGCTTAGCTTATATAGTATGACATTTGCATGCCGAGGATCCAAGCCTAGTGGTTCTGCAAAGATGGAGGGTTGACATAACACATCAACTGGAATCACCCTTGCCAGTGTTTCTCTGAAATTCGACGCATTATAGGCCAGCCGATCGGCATCTTCATTATATTCTCTTGGTAATTAGATGAACTTGATCTGATCAAATTTTTATGCTTTATGCATAACGACAGAACTGTATGCCTCCATTGTCTCATCTTTGGTACCATACTCCCCAGTCACCTGCCTAACGATCAGCTGCGAGTCGCTAAAATCAACTAGACTCTTGACCTTTAGTTCTTTGGCCAATCTCAGTTCTGCCAGCAATGCTTCATACTCTGCTTCATTATTTGTTACTCTAAACTCAAGTCTGATCGCTTAACATAACGTGATACCTTCTAGGGTTTGCAGCTTGATCCCTATGCCTGCCCCCATTTGATTTGAAGAACCATTAACGAAAAACTTCCATGATGAACTTCCGAGGTCTTCTTCTATGTCTTTTACATCACATTCCAGCAGGAAATCGGCCACCGCTTGTCATTTTATGGCCATTCGAGGTTCATATATTATATCAAACGAGCTCAGCTCAATGGCCCACTTTGTCATTCTTCCTGACAGATCTGGCTTATACAGGATCACTCTTATAGGAAATGTGATAAGAATGACGATAGGATATGATTCAAAATAATGACTAAGTTTTCTCTTTGCATTCACCAATAATAGGATCACTCGTTCGGCTTTTGAATACCTTCTTTCCGGTTCGGCCATTGCTTTGCTAATGTAAAACACTGGGAATTGTTTTCCCTCTTCACTTCATACCAGAATGGCACTTGTCCCAATGCTTGATACGCCAAGATACATAAAAAAACTTCTCACCTGGTTTTTGGGCAGATAAGATTGGGGGGGGGGGGGGGGGTTCTGCATGTACTCTTTCAACTTAGTCAGTGCCTGTCATTGCTTATCCCCCAAGCTTGCCTTCTGTGGCCTCTTATTATGTCAAAGAACAGTTTGCAGTGATCTGATAGCTTAGAAATAAATCAACTTAGTGCTGCTATCCGTCTGGTGAGCGCCTTAACCTCCTTAATGTTTTTTGGTTTTGCATTTTTTATCAAAGCTTCTGCTTGGGCTAGGTTAACTTCAATCCCTTTGCTATTGACCACATGCCCAGAAACTTCCCAGAACCCACACCGAACGAGTATTTGGTTGGGTTAAGCTTCATGCCGTACTTTCTCAATACCTCAAACACATCTTGCAAGTGTTGCAAATGCTGGTCTTTCTTTTTACTTTTTACTACCATGTCATCAATATAAGCTTCTACGGTTTTGCCTATTTGACTTTTGAAAATCTTGCTACCCAGCCTTTGGTAAATGGCTCTAGCATTCTTCAGTCTGAACGGCATGACCTTGTAGCAATAGATCCCTCGCTCGGTGATAAAAAAGGTTTTTTCTTCATTATTTGGATCCATAGGAATTTGATTATAACCTGAATAGGCATCCAGAAAAGTTAGCCGTTCATACCCAGTAGTGAGATCCACCATTTGATCAATCTTTGGCAATGGGAAAATATCATTTGGACAAGCTTTCTTTAGGTTGGTGAAATATAATACAAACTCTCCATTTCCCATTCTTCTTCTGCACTACAACCACGTTTGAAAGCCAAGATAGGTACTGAACTTCTCTGATGAATCCTGCCTCCAGCAATCTATCAATTTCATTAGCTATGATTTGATTGTGTTCTGGGGCGAACCTCCTCTGTGTTGAGCGTTGAAAAGTGCGCTTTTAAACCCCTTAAGCTTGAGTGTTCTAGGACCTTTATCTATCTTATTTTCCCGTTTTAGTACTTATTTGTGTTTTTGTCTATTTCAGGTCAATAATGTTACAATGGGCTAAAAATGGTTTCTTAAGGCCTTTTTGGAGCCAAACTAAGTCTTAGTGAGGATCCGGAGCAAAAAGAAGCTGATTTGGAGCAAAAGGAGGCTAATGCTGAAAAACTGCCAAGTTAGATCGATCCAACTTTTTCTGAGATCGATCGCTTTTTCTGAGATCGATCGAAAATAAAAGTTGGATTGATCGCACTTTTCTCTGATTGAACGAAGAAAAAGTCTGATCGATCGAACTTTTGTTGGCAGCGAGCTGTCTTATTCCTGCGCGCGCCCAAAACTCCCACCTACCACATAGTACGGGATTAGATATTTTTGGAGCTATATTCCTGACTGAGTGACTAAGAAAAGGACCTTCTATATAAATGGAAGTGACCCATTTTGTAAAGAAGCTTTTATCATTTTATTTTTTACATTGTAATTTATATTTCTCTCTCTAGAAAGTTAGAGATTAGGGTTAGAAGAAAAGAGGGAAGTGGAGGCACATCTCAAAGACCCATCTCTAGATCCACTCTTTCTCTCTCTCTAGAGCTTCAAAGAAGAAGAAGAAGAAGATGGAGCCCTGTTTGGAGCTTGCCCTTGAGGGTTTCATGACCACATTTACCTCCTCCATGATTGGCTAGATCTACACTTAGGGCTTGGATGAGTCCTAAGTCTTGTGTAGTCTAAACCCTTGTATTTCTATTTTTGGGGATTTATATATATTGTTGTGATTAGTGTTCTACCCTTGTGAATTTAATGAATCTTGGTATATTTCTATGATTTCTATGGTTTAAGTCTTCCTATTAATTCTCTAGTTTATTTACATGTCTATGTGTGATTAAATTAGGAATTATTTCTTACATGATTCATATGGATTAATTCTTTCTATTGATTCTCTATTTTAATTACATGTTGTTTTATGTGTAATTATTTGGGGAATTGATCTCTACACTAGATTCTCTATGTTGGTTGCATGTCTATGTGTGATTAATTAAGGATTTAGTGATGGCTAAGCATGGGTTTTCATTGAATGGGTTTGTAGATTAATTTGATGGATTATACTTAGGCTTGATGAGTTGTTCTACAATTTAATTCATGCTTGTAGGTAGGTAGAGAATCTATACTTGATTTGATATTCCATGGCTTATTATTGTAAATTCCATGATTCTTTAGATTGATGTGTGCTACAATTGTGACTGGTTTGATGGGTCATGCTTAGATTTGATGGGTTGTTCTACACTTAGTTTATTTGTTGGTTAGGTAGACAATTCATACATGAATTTGATGGTTCATGCTTAATACTGCAATTGGTAGTCGCATTTTGTTCACAACAATGTATTCCCCATTAATGGAAAACAAGTGGTTAATTACATGAGCTTAGTGGTGATTCCAACACCCTAAGACCTCTCTTCATATCTCTTAAATCCCTATCTCTCACTAGTTTACTTTTCTTGCATTTTAATTAATTGAATTTTAGTTTAATTCAAACAATCAATCTCTCCTTTGCAATCTTGTGATCCACTAGAGTCAAAGTTAATTTCCAATACGTATAATCCCTTGGGACGATCCCTACTCACTCTTGCTACATTAGTAGTAGTGTTGGTAGTGATTTTTATAAATTTAAATTTGACCTAAAAGGCTTTTCTTGAACCGCACATTCATTACATTATTTTGACATATATAAGCAGCCTCGTCAAATTTTGGCGCCGTTGTCGGAGATTAACGGTTTTGTTTGAATTAAACTAGACAATAGTATTCATTTGATTGCTTCTATTTTTATTTTATTTTTCATTGTATATTCTTTTCTCTTGTTCTCATTATTATTTGTTCAATTAGGTACTTGACCACAAGGAAGGCAAACTTTGGAACTTAAAACAATCTTTGGAGCTTAAAGCTAATATTAAAATTTCAAGTTCCTTAAGGACCGTTGTGAGCAATTTTTGGAACTTTTGTATTTTAATTGTTTCACTTCTTTGCATGCTTGTGATAACCCTTATTAAGGCTTATTTCATTACTTTATTTTAAGTCCAAGCATAGGCCCTTGTTGAGGCCAATATTTTCTTGCATTTGGATTTTAATTGTGAATGGAGGAATTGTTTGATCCAAGTATGGGGGAAAATTATATCCCTTCACCTTATACTCCTCCATCATATTTTAATCTTTATGAGATTGAGTCCAATTCATTTCATGCATCATCTTATTATAGACTTGATCACTCATTTAATCCTTCTTATGACTATTACCCTCCCCCACCATTTTATGATGAACCAATTCTACCACCTTTTAGGTACTCACCCGGATTTGAAGAAAAAGTGTTAGCTTTACTTGATGTGCATATTTCACAAGCTCCACTTACTAATTCTCATTCTCAAACTTTAGCCAATTTAGAAGCTCAAGTTGAGCAAATTGCAAGTACTCTTTCTCATCAAGAGGAGGAGGAAAAGGCAAATGAAAAAATGGCAAGAACTTCGATGTATATAGATGAGGATGAGGAGAGTGAGGAAGAAGTAGCAAGTGAGCTAATGCCTAGCACTCTATCTGTATAGAGGAAGAAGTAGCAAGTGAGCTAATGCCTAGCACTCTATCTGTATAGAGGAGGAAGTGGCAAGTGAGTTAGTGGCTAATCCAATATAGCATAACATGATTAATGAGGACTTTCCTTATTTTGATTATGATTTTATCTCGGACATTACTACTTTAGAGAGTGAGGAGATGTTGACCACACTTGGGGTAGGAGAGAAGGAGGAGGAACTCGTTGAAGAGGGCCTTCCTTTTATTATCTCCAATGACCCTCTTGAGGAATGCCTTTTTGAAATGTATAAAAATTGTGATTTTGACCTTGAAAGCTCCAAAAATGAAATAAACTCTCTAATGGACTCCTTAGCTAACTTGGAAGGTGAGGAGATGGTTATTTTTTAGGAAGAGGAAAATGATAAAGAGAATATGTTTCTTAATATTCCAAATGAGTCTTTGAAAGACATTGACTTGCCAATTCACATAGGAAGTGATTCTTTGAATACACTTCAAGAGCACAAAAATGAGGCAAGGCTAACCATGATTGATTTTGTTTTTAAGACCGTGGATGAAAGGAACAATATTATCTCTTTCATTTCTTTTCAAGTTATTCTTTTGGAGGATGATTTCATTGTTATAAGTGAGGCATCAAATGAGAAAAGTGAAAAGAGGGTCAATAAAGATGTTTCATATCCGGTTTTTGATTATTTTGATTAGTGAGTTGACCTAACGTCTTGCTAGAGACGTTAAACACTAGTATTCATTGAGTTTTCAACTCCATTTCTTTTTATTATTTATTTTTATTTTTTGTTTTTGTGTACATTCTTCTATCCATTTTTTAATCTCTATTTTTGTTACCATCATTGGGGCTTAACATAGGGTTTTCTGCACTTTCATGTTGAAAATTGAGCATTTTGCATAAGTTTGATCGATCTCAAATGAGAGTTCGATTGATCGAACTTTATTCCTGCAGCAAACCTGCATCCAAATCACTCTCTGTCTCATCGATCCAAGAAAATCTTCAGCAGTAATGCACTAGAGAGAATAAAAGATAGAGAGAGATCTTGGGATTTAGAAATCACCACTAAGCATAGCTTTTCTACACCTTTAATGAATGATTAATGAGAGGAAGAACATGTATTGCCACAAAGTGTGTGTGTGTGGTTGTTTCAACAAGCATGGATGACAAATTAAGTATATATTGTCTAAACAACATGGTGGATAACACAACATATCAAATTAAGCCATTAATCCTTTCTTTAAGCTCACAATCCAAACACATCACAAGGTTAGAGATATATGTTACTTGCTTTTCATAAGTATGGAACATCAACAACAAGCATGAATTGTCCTCCCATTTAACAACTACGCTACAACTAAGCTAATGGCATGAAATTAAACTAATTAAACTAAGGGAGAGGCACAATCCATCAAGAAATGAGTATGAACCATCAAATAAACCACAAGAACATGACATTAAGCACTAAGTCTTGACAATCTCTAGATCTATAGCATCAACACACATAGACATGCATCAATAACACAAGAAATAGAGACAAACACATGAATATCTATTCTAGCATACATAGACATATGGATAGAATGAAATGATTAATTGGAAGCATTAAACCATATAAATCATTGAAGAAACAAGATCTGTATATATAAAAGTGTCAAAACATGAATTACAATACAAATCCCCTAAAAAATACATAAATCAAGAAATAGAAAGCATGCTTAGGGCTAATTCTAGCCCCAAGAGGATGTCTAGCCACTCATGGATGATATCCTCCAACCCTCAAGGGCAAGCTCCATGGAAGAAATCTGTTCTTTGGTTTTTAGACAAGAAATCAACTAGCTGTCGTTTCTCCTCCTCTGCAAGCCTTGACCTTACTCTTGTGGTTCTGTTTGGTCTCAGAGGATCAATCTGCACATCCATGAGGGGTTTTTCAGCAAGGACCAAAGGCTCTTCCTCCTCCCCAACCTCTTTGGGTGGAGGCCCCTGTAATTGCTATCTCGGGTTATCAGATCGGATAGACGCTTTTCCTTTCCCGCTGATTTTCAAAGTTACAGAGTAACACTCTTTAGCTGCTACTTGGACTCCATGGATATCAATTACTTTGCTCCCATTTGGACTTAAGCATTTCATTACCTGGTGCAAAGTCGATGGGATACCTCAGACTCCGTGAATCCACCCTCTTCCCATCAAGAGATTATAAGATGGGTGAATCTCAACAACTACAAAGCTTTCCATCAATTCTTTCTCGGTAGCAAGTACTGGCAACTCGACCATACCGATAGGCTCCACCCACTTACCATTGAATCTTAACAGTAGATTTCCTGTCGGTTTGAGCCTTTCTGATTCAATCTCGAGCCGGTCAAACGTTACTCTTGTCATGACATTTGCGCTGCTCCCCGAATCAATCAAGACTTTTCGAACCAAACATTCTGCTACCATCAGGCTAATGACCAGGGGATTTTCATGAGTGACTTGAACTTGTAACAGATCTGTTCTGTCAAACCTTATCTGAACTAAGTTATTATGTTGGTGCTGAGCGTTTACACTGCCTATCCTCCTTTTTATTTATGCTTGTCGAAGATGCATTTGAAGCAGTTTTTCTGACTCTTCAGTCAGCTCAGGCCGGCCATGAATTGCAATTATTATGCTAATAGGCTGAGCATTATGGTAGTTCGGCTTCTGATTTCTTTTCACTTGCTCAACTGGTCAGTTTTGCTCTACTGCTGGTCCTTGAAGGTAGCTAGCGAACTCTCCCTTTGCTATCTGCATCTCTAATTGTCTTCTTAAATTCCTGCATTCATTAGTCAGATGTCCAAAATCACTATAAAAAGCACAATGTTTGGATTGATCTCTTTGTTCGAGCGGTTGTTTAATCGGTAGGGGAGGGCAAAACTTATCTTTATTTTCCTGGAACAACCTCACCAAGCTAACTTTGAGTGGAGTGATCGATTTTTCCTCCCTAGGCCTCTTTTCTGCTTTCCAGGGGGTTGGACGCTGTGGCGCAACTTGGTTTTGCCTAATCTTCGTTCTGGTCTTCTCTTCCGTTGTGACCATAGATGTCTTTCTTGCATTGGTAGCTTCTTCTTCCTCTAAGTGCACAAAACAATCAGCTCTCTGGTTCAGCTCATCCATAGTCGTCGGTGTATTCACCACAAGATTTGTGTGGAACGGTGTCCCTCGGTTCATGGCCAGTTTGAATGCTTGAACCACCATGGATGGATGACACTCTATTACCATGCTTTTTTCTATGTTAAACCTTGTGAGAAAAGTCTGGAGACGTTTGCCTTCTAGCTGTTTCATTGTAAACAGACTTGATATATCCTTGACTGGCTGCTTATTTCCATACTGGCTTATGAATCTATCGCATGAGTTCTGGAAGCTTTCCACCGATCCTCTTGCCAAGTTCTTGAACCAATTGAGCGCTGGTCCGGTTAGGCTTGTAGGAAGAACTTTGCACATTAAAGGATCATTTTCTGTGTTCAGAGCCATTTTTAGCTGAATATGATAAACATGCTCGATTAGATCGCTCGTTCCATCGAACAAAGTAAAAATTGGCATAGAGAATTTTTTTGGATTTGGAGCATTCAAGATCTCATTTGTAAATGGTGAATTGACAGTCTGAGCTGCCGAATGGAGGGCTTCATTTTCCTTCGGGAGTATCTTTTGCTCAACAGATCTCTTGCCTGAACTCCTGTAATCATACATAGCCATTGACGGACGGTAGATTAGATCAAACGTCCTTTCTTCAGTTGACTCCCTCTGTCACGATGGCATAGCCTTATTATGACTGAACTCTATGGCCTCTTCTCACCTGATCCTTTCTTGATATGGATCGAACTCCATGGCTTCGTCTCACTTGATCCTTTTGCGACGCGGATCAATCTCCATGGCTTCTTCTTGCCTTATCCTTTAACGATGCGGATCCAGATAGACAGATCCTTCTCGATCTTCTATATAATTGACATTCGGCAGAAAATCTTCTGGCCTGAACTTTTTGCGGCACAGATCCAGGCGAATGTTTCCTTTTTGTTCGTCCTGGTGAACATCATTTGGCTGTAAAACTCTTTCTCCTGTCGAAGGCAGTCGTGGAACAGCTAAAATTTCTCGCTACTCCATTCCGGCTTTCAATTTCGTATTTTCTCTTCTTAGAGCCTTAATCATGCTCATTAATTCGTCAAGCTTTGTGTGTTGCTTATTTTCTTGTGGATATGAACTCTCATCTTCGATCATCATTCTTGATCAGAGCAGAGTCATTAACTGTTAAATTTTGAATAGATCTGAATTATCCTACCGTGAATTCGTCAGATCTGGCCTCTATTCAACCAAATCTCAATCTCCGTCGGCTGGATCTGAACTTTTCTGTAGTGAATTCGTCAGATCTGGCCTTCGCTTGGCCAAATCTTGATCTCCGTTAGCTGGATCTAATTTTTCTATAGTGAATTCGTCAGATCTGGCCTTCGTTAATCAAGATTAAACCGCTGCAGAATCGATCATGATCTTCTCAGGTCTGAGTCTAATTTTAAGAAATCAAGCTTCAGCTTTGCGGATTAATCTTGATTCTTCGAAAGAATGATCAATTTGCTTAAGCGAACTCGATAATCAACTGGATCCTTCTTTCAATTCCCACAGACGGCGCCATTGAAGATGCAATCAACAAACTCTCTCAATTTGGAAAGATAACTCTTTACACTTCAAAATATTTCAACTGTTTTTCCCCCTTTTTTAATTCTATTTATAGACTTTTACAATTATTCTAGAAGCTTCTTCTTCAGTTCTTCATGTTGGACCGATCTTTTGGGCTCCTTCTTGACATCGGCCCATTTCCTTTTGCTTTTAGATTGGGCTTGAGGTTTGTCTTAGTGGATATTGGGCCTGATGGGTGGTCATCCAATCAGGCCCAATGTTCTTTCCAAACCCAATCTTTAATAATATGGGTCGTACCCGGCCCAGGCTATTTTCGGTATCTTCAATTCAGAACCAAAATCAATAGATGGTTGTGTTCTCCCATGGGATATGTTAAGTTGAATGCTAATGCTGAGATATGTAAGGAAGCTGTTGTAACATGTGGGGGGTTTTGCGATTTTTGAAGGTTTGAGCAAGTCAATGTTCCTTCTCTAGCATATCGAGTCTGTGGTTTAGAGAAAATGTCACGCCCTGAATTTTTAGACTCAGAAACCCGAGTTGAGGAATGTAGGAATTAAGAAAAACTAAGTGATGTTACTTTTAAAAAATGATCACAATTACTCTATAAATTCATATTTTAAATTTCTGAAGAAAAAAAAAAAAACTTTTCCTTGAAAAGTTCGATTAGTTGCAAATTTTATCAATATGTCTACATAAATTTGAACCTGTAAAAGAGATAAAAACCTGAATAAAATCCTTGAATTCCATAAGCAACACATTTAAAGACTATACTCATAACTTTGGAAATAAAAGATATTCCATTCATAACTCATACTCAAACCAAATTTATAGTTAAGTTTTAATGTACATGCTTCCCAAAACTAAAATATTTAAATATGAAATTTACAAGCCTTTAATTACATCACCAAATATTACAAATAAATCATTTACATTCAAGACAAGTAATCCCAATAAAACTCTTCCTTATGTAGATTAGGCATGTAGAAAACACTACATATCAAGGACTAATCATTCATCCTTGCCCACCTTTCTGAACAAATATGGGGAGTAATTTAAATATGGGTAAGTGCCAAAAACCCTTCTGATATATAGGGTTTGTGCAGAACTAGTCCATACTTTTTGAATATGTGCATATTAGTCCATAATATTCAAAAAAGTTACAAATAAACCTCTCTGACCACTTTTTGACAATAAGTAAATATGAAAATCTTATTTTACCCTTTTGATCCCTATTTTGTCCCTCACCCATATGTGCATATAAACCCCCCTAATACCCATTTCGTCGCCCCTCTCTCTCTATATTTCTTTCTTTCTCCATATCTACATATTATTTGTTGCCAAAAATCTCGATTACAAGTACTTCGTAATGAAACCTAAATTAATTGATAAAAAATATAATAAAAACTGATAAGTATAATAAAAATATATATAAAAAAACACATATATACGTACTGATATAATAAAACTGATAATAATAAAAACTATAATAAAAATATAAAACTGATAATATAATAAAAAATATAATAAAACTGATAATATAATAAAATATGATAATATAATATAATCTGATAATAGAATAAAAAACTGATAATAAAAAAAAATAATCTGATAATACATAAATAAAAAAATATAATAAAACTGATAATATAATAAACTGATAATATATTTAAAAATAACAATTTGATAATATATATTTAAAAAATATAATAAACTGATAATATAATAAAAATATAATAAGTTCATAATATAATAAAAATATAATAAAAACTGATAAGTAGATGAATGATATAAATATAATATATATACACAGATGTATATACGTACTGATAATATATATAGATATATAATTATATATGCACACAAAACACATGCATGAGTAACAATATGTATAGTCACGCATATACATGTATTGAGAGAGTGAACAAAAAAAGGAATAACGTATGGGAGACAAATTTGGAAAGAGATTTGTTTACAAACCCATTTAAGAGAAGCTATAAAAAGAAATAGTGACACAGATAGATATTTAGAGAGATAGAGTTTTTGGAAGGGATTTCAGAAAGTATTCATGTATTTGAAGCTCTGATATGTAAAGCCATAGTGGGGAGGAGGCGGCATGGGTAGTGAGAGGAGGTGGGAGGAGGCGGCGGCCATGGTGGGGAGGAGGCGGTATTGGTGATTTTGGGACTGTTGGTTTCGGTTTTTATTATATCCAGTTTTAGGTTTCTTTGGTTTAGCTTATCCCAATTTTATGCAAATTGAGGTTTATTTTATTCTTATCCTAAACAAACACAATTTTACATAAATTAGACAAAAGGGTCATTTTACATGGCCTGTATTTATAGTTATTAATTTATTCAACTGAAGTGAGGGTATTATCGTCATTTTATACCATACAGGGACCTATTTGCACAAAATTGATAGTATATCGAGGTTTTATACCATAAAGAGATAGTTTGCACTATATCGATAGTAGAGGAGGGTTTTTGCACTTAACCCTTTAAATATAGGGGTGAGCTTACATAACTAAGTAAGAAAAACAATATACTAAATTATATATTACCATAATATGCAATATAAACACAAATAGCAAACAATATGATTTAAATGTTGGGATAATATAATTAAAGACAGAAGAATAAAAATTTGAACCCAACTAAACCTAATGTAACATCTTATTAAGCTTGTGATTCAAACCTTTAAGACCCTTACTTAAAGTCTTTTATTAACATGTAATGCATAAATCCTTTTTGGAACTCTCACTCAGGGACCGTGCCTTCTATTGGGACTCTCACCCAGGGACCGTGTCCCTTATTAACGCGTACTTCCTTTTTTGGATTCTCACCCAGAGACCATGCCCCTTATTGACACATATTGATTTGTTATGACAATATATCCATTTAGCCAAAACTTGTGCAACTTTTCTGTACAATCCACCCCAATGATGCCTCATCAAAACCCCACCAATACCACCTCTCCTCAATTGAAAATTCAATGTAGCATAACTTAAAAAAATACAAATTAGGTTAAAGCCATTGTGCACTTGGCGAGGCCTTTAAAAGGGAAGAGGGACTAGGAGGGCTAGAGTCGGTAAAAAAATAAAAATAGAAACTAAATAGATAAATACAATCTGGTGATTGGTTGTTTTACTTTGTTTATATATATATATATATATGTTGACCCTAAGAACTAATTTTGATGATCACAAACCATTAATGATGTTTTAAGGACTAATGTTTGCCTTGAGATCATATGACAGATAAATCATTTGAAGTCCCAAAGTGGAAAAGAAATCAAATCTAAGTAAAATCAAGCACGACACATCTCATGCAATCCAAGGATAAAGAAATTCAAGTCATTCAATCCCAAACCTTCAAAGATGAAACATGAAGATGGAAATGGAAAGTGATCAAGACTGGCAATTCAAATAGGGTAGATAGGTTTGATGAGTGCTTTAGATTCAAATGTCAAAGTAATTTATGAATTTCATGAAGCTCATATCCTAGGATCATTTATTCACAATTTTATGCTAAATTAAATAAAGATAACATTATGTATGATACAAAACTTAATATTGAAAAACTAGCACAGAAAAACAGAGAATGAACTTCACATTGAAAGTGCTTCGGTCGACCGAAGTAAAGAGTTAGTCAGCCGACAGAGAAAATAGAGAGTTGGGTTTTGGCCAACAGACGTTTCGGCCGACCGAACATGAGGGTTCAGCTGACCAACAAGGGTTTCATGTAAAAGGTCTCTCAGGTTTAAAGCATTAGCCGACCAAAGAATGATTATCAGCCGACCGACAAGAGGCCTCACAAAAATAGAGAGATGAGGTTTTTCAACCCATCGTTTCGGCCGACCGAAGATGGGTCATCAGCCGACCGACAAAGGACTCATCGGCCGACCGAAGGTATTCCATCAGCCGACCGACATAGTCACAATTTTAAATGCAATGACTACCGGCAACCTTGGTCATTACACACCTCACCTCTAACAGCTATATTGAGCTTCTCTCTCTGTATATATCAGTTGAACTTTGAGAAATACATATAGAACTAAAGAGAGTATTCTTGATAGCATTGAAGAATATTCAAGAGAGTATTTAAGAGCATTCAAGTTCTTATTTGATTATTCACTTCAAATCATTTCATTCTCTGATATCATCTTAGAGATTTGAGCTTCATTTTATTCATATATTTACTCTAGTTGTGAGCTTACACTTGTACATCTATCTTGAGAGAGATTCTATCTTGTAATTCAAATATATATATTGCTAGGTGTAACCCAAAAGAAGCCTAGGAGAAGGGTGTTCTCCTAGCAAGAAAGAGAAGCAAGGGTTTGCTTCGTGTGAAGGCTTGCTCTCCACCATTAAGAAGAAGCTCTAGTGGATTAGGAAGTCTCAAGAGGGATTTTGAGCCGAGGAGTAGGAGTTTTCGAACCTCGCTAAAATCTACGAGTCATTGTTTGCAATCTCTCATCCCTAACACTCTTACATTTATGCTTTGAATTGCTTAATTATCCATATTGATTATTGTTTAATAGTTAGTTAGAAATCACTTTTATAAATTGCAAGAATTGGCCATTGACTCTATTCATCCCCCTTTAGAGTCAATTAGTGTTTAGCAATTGGTATTAGAGCCTAATCTCTAGTTAAAGATCTAATTATCTTAGAGAACGATCATGGCCAATTTTCATCAAGAAGGTCAATCTAACAATAGACCCCCTTGGTTTGACGGAAATGACTATAACTATTGGAAAATCAAAATGAGAGAATTTCTAAGAGGCATAGATATTGATGCTTGGAAAGCCACCAAACAAGGTGATCATGTTCCAACCAAAGTTGTTGATGGTGAAAAAGTTCCAAAAATCGATGATGAATGGACCCTCAATGACTGTAGGCTTGTTCAATGTAATGTCACGGCTATCACAAATCTTTATTGTGCTTTAAGCAAAAGACGATTTCAATTGAGTTTCGGATTGTGAAATGGCCAAAGAGATTTGGGATAAACTTAAAATTACCTATGTAGGCACTAGTCATGTTAAGGAATCCAAAATGAGCATGCTTGTCCATAAATATGAACTTTTTACCATGAACAAGAAAGAAACAATTAATGAAATGTATTATCGTTTTACTAACATTGTTAATTCTTTGAAGGCACTTGGAAAGTTATGTACATCATTCGAAAATGTGAGAAAAATTCTTAAGTCTTTGCCTAAGAATTGGGAAGCAAAGAAGACCGTCATCCAAGAGGCTAAAGATCTCAATACACTTCCTATTGATGAACTCATTGGCTCTTTGATGGCATACGAGCTAGAGATGAATGATAAAGATCACAACAAAGAAACTCACCAGAAAGATCTAGCTTTTCAAGCCACTACTAAGGAGGTTGAAATTGAAAGAGCTCTTGATAATGAAGAAAAAGAAGAAATTGCACTCATCACCAAAACTGTGAGAAGAATCCTTCAAATGAAGAAGTATCAAAAGAGCAACAACCTCAAAACAAATGGTTCGACGAGTGAGCAAGGAAAAAGAGAAACACCTACTTGTTTTCATTATGAAAAATCGGGGCATTTCAAATTGGATTGTTATGGTTACAAAAATGAAAAGGAACGGAAAAAGAAAGCCCAAGCCATGTGTGCTACATGGGAGGATGATGATTTAGATGGATCCAGAAATGACAACGAACTAAATGAATTGGTCAATCTTTGTCTCCTGGCCGATGAAGATGAGGTAAACTCTAACCATGACTCATTTGATCTAGAAACTACTTATGATGAATTGATTGATGCGCATAATTACTTACTTGATGCTTTTAAAGAATTGCATGATGAATTAGGCAAGATGGTTCAAAAGTATGCTAATCTTAGAAGAGAAAAATTATTATCTCTCAAAAGCTTGAAAAATCTCTTCTTGAAAATAAAACCTTGAAAAAGGAAAAAGAATGTGAATTGTTTAAAGAATCGGCATCTATTGATTTAATTTTCAAAAATGAGTCCTTGAAAGTCATAATTGAGGATCAAATTGAGACTTTAGCCAAGTTCACAAAAGGTAGAGAGAATTTGAGTTTTATGTTTGGTAAGCAAAGAAATGCTTATGATAAGGGTGGGCTTGGATATGATCCTCACAATAAAGAATCTTGTTTGTTGAAAAAGAGAAAACATTTGAACAACTACTTCGTTAAAAATTCCTCTCTAAGTCCAAAATACAATTATTGTAAATGGCTAGGACATAAGATTAATCATTGTCCCATTAGGCCATGCATGACAAAAGAAATTTGGACTATTAAAGGAATATATATGCCTCTTCTTAACTCTCATAGACCCAAGAAAATTTAGGTACCAAAAGAAGATTACTCAAATTCCTTTGTAGATTTGCTTGAAGACTTCATCTTCATCAAAGGACAAATGGTTCCTTGATAGTGGATGCTCAAGATATATGTTGGCAGATCGATCAAAATTTATTTCTATTAAGCCTCACAAAGAAGGAAGCGTTACGTTTGGAGACAATTCAAAAGGCAAGGTCATTGGCATTGGATCTATTGGTATCTTTTTTTCCCTATCTATTGATAATGTGTTACTTGTTAAAGGCTTAAAACATAACTTGCTTAGCATTTGTCAACTATGTGATTAAAGATATGATGTGTTGTTTAAATCGGATAAATGCATTGTCAAAAAGAATAATAATAAAGTATTTCGTGCTTTTAAAAATGGTAATGTGTATACCTTGCTTTTATGTGAATTGCATGATCAAGATGTTAAGTGCCTTGTATCTTCAAATGAAAATAGTTGGTTGTGGCATAGAAGGTTAGGTCATGCTAGCATGGAATTAATTTCAAAATCATCTAAGCATGAGTTAGTCAAAGGTCTCCCAAAGACTAACTTTTTTAAAGATTAAATTTGTAGTGCATGCCAAATAGGCAAGCAAATCAAGTCATCATTCAAAAGGAAAAAGGGCATAACGACTATAAGACCACCTGAATTAATTCATATGGACTTATTAATTCATATGGACTTATCAGCGAGTGCACCATCTTCTCATGGTCTGCAATACACCAAATAATCCCATAGTTGACCAGACCACTTCTATGGTCCAGATACACATGCGCACCAAAGTTTTATGCGCCGCGATGCACCATATCAATTCACATAAGTTTAATTAATCAAATGGCCCTAATTGGTGTATACACCCTATTATCCTACACCGCGCTGCACTGGATCAATTCTTTATTGTGCCGCCGCTCCCAGTTACCTAGTATATATATATATATATATCCTAACAAATAATAGGAAAATAAATCCTAATAAATTCCTAAAAATATCAGAAAAATTCCAGAAAATTACAGAACAATTCTAGAAAATAAAGAAACCATAGTTAACTCTCTCGGGTCACAAATCCACCTATAGATTGATTTTAAAATATACATAACACCTATATATATCAATTAAAATCCAATAATCTAAAAATTAAATATAATAGTTTATACTTTTTAATTATTCCGATCTAACCATAATTTTTAAACAAATAAATTTAATTAAAGCCTTGATACTCAAGGTGAAATCCTTATGAGTTCTAAGAGAAAAGTTAGAGAAAACTCGCCTGAAGGTTTCGAAACGAAACCGACGCTTTAAGCTTTAATTATCTCTTCCAATTCCGACGTCCTCCTTTTCAGATCCGACCTCCTCCTTGTCAGCCCTTCTTCTTCCTCTCTCTCTGTCTGTTTTATTTTTCTAACGTGTAAAACCTTTAACCCTAAAGCCTTATGTGTATTTTTATACACCTTAAATTCCAAATCCTATTCCAACTAGTATTATGAATTAAAATAATAATCTTTAAATAATTTATATCTATAAACATATATATATATATAAATATATATTCCTTCCATAATTAACTCATTAGTTAATTAAATCATATATACTTATAAATATCAATAAATATATATCTATATATATATCTTTCCATAACAATTATTAATAAATTATATTTATATATAATTATATATATATATATATATATATATATATATAATTGATACAAAAGTGATCATTTAAATAATTAAATAACCACGGACCTTCATTAATTAACCCAATAAGGTTTCATACAAGCCCAAGACCACATCTTTTGGTCCAACTTTCCTTAAGCCCAATCCAATTAATTTAAATAAATAAGATAATTAATTAAATACCGAAATTAAAATAACTAATTACATGAAGCACATAAACAAACAAGAATTTACAACTAAGTTATATAATACCAATAAAATCAACACACCAATAATTCAATCAATAATCAACCACACAAACAATCAATCATCATACATAATCACGAAATATAACTTAATTAAAATAAGATAATTAATCTAGCACTCAATAAAATAAAATAAATCATTGAAAAATAAAATAAAATAATTAATCCTAATTAATAAATCTTTTAAAATTATCGGGGTATTACATTCTTCCCCCCTAACAAACGGAATTCCGTCCTCGGAATTCACAAATCCATGAAATAAAAACTTTGATTATTTAATTTCAAATTTCATTATTCCTTTTATCCGTGTGGAAATTAACCCATCCACACATATTCATTATTAGCAGACACATCACGTAATTAGCTAATTTCATATTTATATAATTGATAAATATAAGTACACACTAGAGACTCTCACTGGACTAAAGCAGTTTCAACCGGATAGTGGGTATCTCATGTAAAACGCACACAAAGGTGGTTACGAGTCCTCCTTCTACCAGAGCCCACACATCCTTAAACCCAGCTACCCATCTCAATCGGCAATATACGCCTCCATCCTAACCACTGATCCTGAGACTCAAGCTTATATCATGGCACCATACTTATATATATATAATCTAGTGACCATCCTATCCAGTATAAATTAATCCTCCATAAGTCATTCAACTTGTTCAGCTGACCTGACTTGAATATAAGTAGGACTTAATATTTTAGTTAATCCATTCCCTTATATAATAAATTAATCCTCTATAAGTCATTCAACTTGTTCAGCTGACCTGACTTGAATATAAGTAGGACTTAACATTTTAGTTAATCCATTCCCTTATATAAAATAGGTAGGACTTAACTGATAAGTTAATCCGTCCCTAGAATGCCACCGTCCCATACGGGTGCATTAAACCACACAATCCAACAATTGATGTAATAATTAAAGAAATACATCAAACATTCCAGAAATAACTATGATAATATGATATCAAGTTATCACAGAATATGAATGACTTATTATTTATTTAAGCTCATATATCATATGTCCTACACACACTGAATCTTATACATGATGATATTTTATTATATCGTCAAATAAGCATTCTCCATATCCAATTCATCCTACACATTTATTCTCAATTGCTAAAGCATTTTAAAAGATTAAATCCATTCGTTTGTGTAAACATTTAAATAGCAAGCATCGTTATGATTGAGTGTATTTAAATTTATTTAAACCCAAACCTAGTCCCTATTTAATGTTCAGGAATCCTAGGCATGTTTCTACGTTCCATCATTCCACATATATGAGAAATACATAATTCAAACATATAAAAATTCACACCAGAAATCAAATCAAAATCATGCATTTTTTAATTTATAACACAAGAACAGATATGACCCAATTTCACAAAAACCTATACTTTAATCCAATTAAACATGCATAATTATTTAATTTTATGTGTTTAGTAAATCCTGGAATTTCCTAGGCATGTACAGAAACACGAATCAAAGGGAAAGAGATAGAAGAAGAACTTGCCTTAAACTTTCGGATTGAAAGTTAAACTTCTTCTTCCTTGATCTTCTCTCTAAAGGGTTTTCTCCTCCTTCCTCCCTCTTTCTCCTTCTCTCTCTAACTCTCTCTCTAGAATATATTACGTGATATATTTTCACGTAACCCTATTCCTTTTCCCAATCCAAGTAAACTTAATAAAAAAAAATAAAAATGAAAATATTAAAAAGGTAACTTAAAATATTCTATGTATATCCTTATTAATTAAATAAAATATATACATTAGATTATTTAGTAATACTAAAGTTACCATAATATTAAAAGGTAACTTAAAACATGTTAAGTATATAATCTATCTGTATTCTCATTAAATAAATAAAATATATACATCAGATTATTTATTTATACTAAAGTTACCATAATATTAAAAAGGTAACTTAAAACATGTTACGTATAAAATATATGTATATCCTTATTATATAAATATATAAAATATATACATCAGATTATTCATTAATACTAAAGTTACTATAATATTAATAAATTACTTTCCTTTTTATATATATGTATATACATATATATCTATATATATACATATACAACTATCCATGGATAATTATCCATACCCATCCAACCTCCTATACAAGCAGTCCATGGGATCCAATTGGTTGGCCAATTACCACTAACCATAACCATAAAAGAAAAATAAAATAAAATAATAAAAGAAATGAAAACATTTAATTTACAATTAATTAACATTAATCAAATACATCATTTAAGCACACAATCTAATTAAACAAATAATACAAATAACACCTAGACAAAATACAAATAACACATAGATAAGTAGCCAATTAATCAAGTAACACTTAATTCAATTAAACACATAAACAATTAGTCAAATAATCAATTAAACAATTAAAAAAAATATAATAAAAATAAATAAATAAATACCGAGACTATCCTTTTAAAATTAGGGGTATTACATTCTTCCCCCCTAATAAAAGGAATTCCGTCCTCGGAATTCGCCCTTACTTTCTTCTATTATGCTTGGAAACTGTGAGCGAAAAACATCATCATATTCCCAAATAGACGCAACCTCACTATAAGGGCTCCACTTAACTCTAATATACCCAGTGGTATACAGAGTTCCTATATTTTAAGAAACACAATAATCATACAATGTGTAGGTCGTATCAAATAACAACGTAATCCTCCTATGTCGACAAGGGAATGATCTACATACCTCCAAGTGCCATAGAATATACGCACAAACTCCTATGCACCCAGCGCTAATCTTTAAATAATCCCATAGTTGACCAGATCATTCCCTTGTCGACATAGGAAGCAAAGTGGTGAAAATCTTGGTTCTTGGCCTCAGCCAATGCAAATCCACTAGTTGTATTCAAGTAGTTACACATTCAACTATCTCACACTTTACACACACCCTTGTACAAGTTAAAACATTAATTTTCACAGCTTCTACATATATACTAGCTCCACTTGGTGTTCAACAACACTCCCCTTATCTTAAGCACCCCTGCTTGGACCCTTTGAGATCTCACAGCTCACCAAATAGATAAAAGATATGAGTAACAACTCTACTTTAGCTTATGTAAATGAAAAGAGTGAAATACACAGCTTAAAGTAGCAACCAACAACACATACTCTTTATTCTATAGAAACTGTGGTCTGAGGGTAAAAATGGAATTTCCTATGAACACAATCCAAGAGATGAATTCCACAACCTTATATCTACAATATAAACATGCTCAGATGATAATCAAAGTTAATATAGCATGTATATACACTCACAGTACACAACTGGCTTCGTATAGCAGTAAACCTTCAAAAACTATGGTTTCACAAGGTCAAATATTCAGTTGACCATAATTCTGTATAGATATTATCCTCAACAACCATGATTCAACTAAAGAAACTTGATCAGATGATAATCATTCAACTCATAGCAAGATAAAATCATTATAAGCATGAATTAGAAGGCTAAACCAGTAATATCAAGCAAATAAGAAGGTTTGAGACACCAAAATCAAATACAACAATATAATGGTCACAAACATGCTTCATGAAGATGTAAAATTTTAAGATACACTTGCCTCAACCTTGTCTAAGCACCACAACTTGCTCAAACTAAATTCAAACCTCAAAACCAGGCTTCTGCACCAACAAAAGACCTCCATGATAAATACTACACTTGTGTTCACTATATACACATCTCTGAGTTCATGTCAAGCTTAGATCATTAAAAATAATATCAGAAAACTTTGTTCATCCTTTGTGACCCTTGACTCTAAGACATGGGCTGATCAGGCCCAAGCCCAAACCCGAGGAATATCAAACAATTAAAGTATTTAACAAGCATTTGAATACAAAAGATAAATAACTAAGAATAAAAGAGCTGATAAGAAAACTAAATAATAAATCCTTAAATTAAATAAATAATCCTCCATAAAATAATTCCATAAAATCCTCCAATAATAAATCCAATCCTCTGATACCATTATAACTCGAGAATCCATCATGTGGACCCCTAATAAAACCAACTAAAAGGAAACTGAAAGGAAAATAACATAGATAGAACCCTACATCAAGTCAGTAGAGTGATGATGACTGTCTCTGCTCGGTGTGGTCAAGCTCTAAGACTGGAATTGTTGAATACCTAAAAAATAATAGTGGGCCAGGTCCACGAACAAGTTCTACTCTACTACAATCCAAGCAGAGACCCGATACACTTATACATCCTAGTCAACCCAACAATATCTAATAATCTGTATATATATATAAATACACACTAAATGAACCTCGCTAAACAATAGGGTTGTCTCAACCTGAATAGTAGGCAACATGCAAAACGCACATATAGTGGACATGAGTACCTAGACCTACCAGGGCACACAACGACACTATATCTAGCTACATATCCCTGGCAATATACGCACCCTAACCACTGATCCTGAGACTCAAGCTTATATTATGGCATATAATAATATATATAAAATCTTTCCCGTCTAAAATTTCAAAATAAATATCTATTATGCCATCCAATTTATTTAGTGGTCTGATATGAAAATAAGTAGGATTTAACATTCTAGCAAATCTGTTCCCTTATAAATCCGAATAGGTAGGACTTAACCTTTTAGTTAATCCGTCCCTAAAATGCCACCATCCCATACCGGTGCATTACATGCATACAATGATGCAAATAAATATAAACACATCAAGTAGTCCAACATAAAACATGATAAAAATCATATATATAATTCTTGCATATAATTAAGCAATAAAACAGTTTTAAGTAACATGCATTTAATTTACAATACTAGAAATTAACATGCACCTCAAATATACTGATTAAATCTCCATAACATGATCAAACTATTTAAATCCAATTATGTGATTAAATTAGTTTAATGCCCATCCATTAATTTAATGTTAATTAAATCCATACTTAACATAATATTGAATAACATGCATTCCAATAATTTATTGGGCTAATTTTAGACACACTGAAGTTCTTAAAATAGTCCCAAACACGCCTTAAGCGATAAACTCCAAAAATTCCTATGCTGGGCAAATCAGTCAACGTGTTTTTCCCCAGACATCGACGGGAAATTGCAGGCGTTGACGGGAAATTGCAGGCGTTGACGGGAAATCGCAGGTGTCAACGGGAAATCACAGGTGTCGACTGGTTCATGTAAGTCGGTCGATGAAAAGGGTGCAAACATCGACTGATTTATGCAAACCGGTCGACATGTGCCTTAAACCGGTCGACATGAAACTGGGCTGTTCATCTTGTCCGACTCCGGCGACTCCGTTAAGGGTCCTAAGGCTACTATATAAGTCCAGAACAACCCTAAACGTTATTTGAACCTCTTATGCACAATTTAAACAAATTATAACCAAGAATCATGCAAGAAATTTCAAAACCCAACAATTTATATAAACACAAAATACATACTGTAATTTGTCAAATTTAGCATGCAAAGAAGTTCATTAATATCAATTAATTATTCTGGAGTTATCTTAGGTATGTATAAAACACAAGTATAAGGGAAAGAAATAGAAACAAAACTTGCCTTAAGTTTCGGTTTAAAACCTTAACTTTTTTCTTCTAGATTTTCCCACAACTCTTGGGAGCTTTCAACTCCTCTATTGCCCTTGGTTCAACCCACGAACAACACCCCTTCTTCCTTTCCTTGTTCGGCCTTGGTTCTTGGCCAATCCTTTCTTTCCTCATCTCTCCGTTCTCTCACAACTCTCTGCCTCCTTATTACGTGAATGGGGTTTTATGAAACCCTTGCCAGACACGTAGTTATAGATATACTGCATGAACTAACCCTAATCAAACTTATAATCCAATTTTGCTAACTTAATGAAAAAGAAAAGAAAAATAAAATAAATATAAATACCTATAAATTTTTCTGCTACATGATATATAAGTATGTATATACAAGTACTTATAACTATATATAAATAAACTGATAAAAATTATAGTAAAATATAACCTCCTTATATACATCTACACACACACACACACACACACACACACACACACACACACACATATATATATATGCATAACTTTCCATGGGTAATATCCGTACTCATTAAGTATCCTATCCAAGTAGTCCATGTAACTCAATTGGATGATCCATTCTCATTATCCAAAACCATTAAAACAAAATAGAACAAAATAAAGATAATCATTTAAATCATTTAATTCTTAACAAATAATTACAAGTAAGCACCTAACATTCAACAATTTAATACACATCATTTAGCACTCAATTTAATTTAAACAAATATTTCAAATAAACATGTAAACAATTAAATCAATTAAACAAGCAAACAATTAGCCATATAAACAATTAATCAAATAAATTTTAATTAAAATAATTAAATAAATACCGAAACTATCCTTTTAAAATTAGAGGTATTACATTCTTAGCTTTCAAGTCTCACACAATGTAGCTTACCTTTTGGTTTTTTAAAGAAGCTCAAACCCTATAACAATCCATAGCAATATATATACATAGTAGTCCTTTTAGTACAACTCCTACCCCAAAGAGGAAATGTATCTGGCACCTGTCGCACTCGGATTTTTCCCCGCCCTTATCAGGGTTATATTAAACAATTAATGGTTAGAAAATGGGTTTAATGCGACAGAGTGACTATGGCCTATATTTTATTTTATTTGGAGTCGCCACCTAATATAGGATTTCGGTGTGTTAGGTCACCCTATGATGTCTAAGGACTAAAAAAATGATATTTAAGTATTATTTATTTGACATTCGTTTTAATCTACGAAATCCAGATTAATGGGTCTGGGGGTTTGGTTATGCATGGGGAAGGTGTTGGCACCCCATGACACATGTGAAACACAGTTACCTTATTTTTATATTGGATTCCAAAAAGTAGTTTCAATACCTAGAAATGTTTTATTCAATAATGGTTTAAATGCTCTAATCTTATCTATAGGAAAATAAGATGTTTTCATATTCTGAGAAATATATATAATTGCACATATGAGTGATAAAATAAATATAATGTTTCTAGGGAAACCTAGAATTAAGGAAATGTTAACTATATTTTTAATAAAGTGAAAATTGTTACCATGGAAACTTATATATTCCAAGGAGATTTGAATTTTAAAAATGTTTCTAAGGAAACATTATAATTTAAGAAGGATATATATTTATAAGGAAGCTTATATTTTAGCAAAAGATATTTTTAAGGAAAGTGCATATACATTTCTAAGGAAATTGGTAATTTAAAGTGTTTTAATATTATAATTTAAGAAAGCGTGTGTGTGTGTGTGTATATATAGTTCTAAGATATTTGAAATTTAAAATTGTTCTTAGGAAATTATAATTTAAGACGGGATATATTTATTTCTAAGAAAATATTTATTTTAAGAAAGTATGAGTATATGTTTGTAATGGCATTTGTATTTTTTTAAAAATGTTTTGTAAGGAAACTATATAACTTATTATATAAGTTCTGAAAGTATATATATGCTTTTAAGAAAATTCCTATGCTTTAGGAAGCTAAGATTTGACAACATATATATATATATATATATATATATATATATATTAGGAAGCTAAGATTTGACAATATATATATATATATATATATATTGAAAAATATATATAAAAAAATAAAATGTTTGTAAGGAAACTTATAATTTAGGAGTTGTATATAGGTTTCTAAGGAAAATTATTTTAAATATGAATCTAAGGAAATTTATAATTTTAATAAGGTGTATTTTAAAAAAATGTTTATTTTAAAGAAAACACATGAATCCGTATGCTTTAAGAAATATTTAGAGAAGGAATTTATTTTTAGCAAGATATGATTTTTAGAAAATAATCTTTTAAGGAAAATCGTATGCTTTAGGAAGCTAATATTTGAGGAAAGTATTTGAAAATATGGTTTCAAAATATATTTTAGAACATGTAGTTTTAGGAAATATATTTTAGAAATATATTTGCTAAACAAAAATATAATTTTAGAAAACATTGTTTTAGAAAATATTTTAGATGATACGATTTCAAAAGGAAGTTATTGTTTCATGACAGGACATACTAATTAATCTAATGTTCTATAATTAAATTTAGAAGATATGAATTTAATATTTTTCTTTTATTATAATTATTATTATAATATTTACATGATTATTGCTCGTTGGTACTGTGTCACTTAAAATTTATTATTCTCTGATACTCTTGGAATTAGTGAGTTTTCGAATATTCAAACTATAATAGGAGTTTTATAAGAACATACTTGAATATTCATTTCGTACCAAAGGGTGAATTATAACATAGTAGTAAAGGTAAAATGAAAAGCTCCAGAAAGTGGCCTTGGAAGATGACCAAGATGACCAACTGACCTAATAAGTATTTACTTTCTTTACATAGTAGGACCTTTATGTTAAAAGGTTTAGGAGAAATGTCATTGATTGGAAAGCTCCAAAAACATATTTAAAATATTTATGTATATACATATACGGAAAGTACCACCTTCTGTGAAGATAAGTTACTGAAGGGATCTAAGGGATTTTACAAAATGCATATAGATGACCCTTTTTATTTTTCCTTTAAAACTTATATAAGTAAATTTCTTTGGAATACTCCGAAGCTACCAAAATGGAGCCTTAACATAATTTTAGAAAAGATCAAAATATGATTTTAAAGATGTCCAACTTTTGGAAAAGAAAGAATGTAACAATTATTGAGAAAATACGATTCTAGATGAAAATATGATTTTAAAGCTGTCCAACTTTTGGAAAAGAAAGAATATAACAATTATTGAGAAAATACGATTCTATTACCTGAGAGAAATATGTGCACTAACTCTTAACGATTTTATAATAAATAAACCACCACAATTGTTGTATATAAAAGAATAAATAAGTGAAATTATCATGGCCAATATGACAACTGGGGTGTCAAATGGCTGTAATATTCATGAAATTAATAAATAAATAAAATAAAGTAGAAGATATTCATGAATATATAAGCAATCCATAAGAGAATATAAATAAACAAATATAAACCAATAAAAGAAAACAATTGTTAGCATATATTCATGGATATTGTACACAGACAAAATTAAAAATAAAAATAAAAGAAAGCAATATGACTGGAAGGCATTCGTGGATATACAAAGCAGTGCATAAGAGAAATAACAAGGAAGTAAAGCAAAGGTACTAAGAAGGGTACCTTTTGATTGGTGCACTACTTGCCTATTTTCTTTTGCCTCTCTAAATGCCGAGCAAAACGTACTGTCGCCACGCCACATCGGAATGCTTAATGCTGTTGCCGTCTTTTTTAACAGAGTTTCGACCTCTTCCGGACGTCGGGAGACTGCAGGCAGAGTCCCGATTTATATTGTATGGCTGGGGCCATTGTATGGTTGAAGGTTATATTAAAATATCGGTAGAAGTGTTATACACTCTGGGTTTAGGTGTCTCCTTTGGATACTCTTGTAAACTTGGAGACGGCTTTTAGGGTTTCTTTTGGTATTTGGATTTTTCCCCCCTGAAATGACTGAACAAAGGATGTATTTATAGGATAAAAATGCTTGATTAGGGAAAAGTTGACCCTACGCCAACTTATTTATTTAAAAAAAGGAGCGGGTTATATTAGAACTTTTGGTGTGCAAATATTCTTGTTCCACAAATAATATTGCTTTAGGAAAGTTTTTATTCTTTTCCTATGTTAATTTTATTTTACTTTATTTTATGTGATGTATTATATTATATATATATATATATATATACTAGTGCATCCTGGATGAGCCACGAAATAGATTGCTTGTAGAGTTTCCGTTATTTCAATTATTTTTATTTTTACCTTAATTACTTGGTTGATAATATTAATCAGAGTAAATTTCTTACCTTATCTAATGGATGAGACCAATCATGTTTTTGTAATCACTTTAATTACTTGATTTACACTTATATTTTATTTATTTTTCCCTTCCTTCATTTTTATTTGTTGCTATATATATAATATATATATATCGATATCTTATATTTGGGTTATAGCTTAAGGCCACCATCTTGATATAATACCAACCTTTTTTATTATTTTATTATTATTATTTTTTGTTATATAGATATCATATTTGAGGTTGTGAATTGTAAATTGGTGCAGAAAGAAGAGGCTTGGAAATTCCACACAATTCAACTTTCAGTTTGTTTTTTTCTTTTATTATTATTATTTTTATTTGCTTACCTATTTATAATAGTAGGAGTTATCATTACGTCATTAGATGTATGTGACGGTGAGTGAAAATAGTGAAGGTTATAGGAGAGTGTTCCCTTGACATATTTAAGGATCGTTTTGGCAGCTTGAAGATGAGAAGCTGTGGGATTACTTTGAAACCTAGCCACTAAACGCATTGAATACATAATGTTAGGCCTTTAAACTGTGAGATACAACAAACTTCCAATAATAGACCTATGAAGGGTTGAGGGAATAGATTCTATGGTACATTCAAGTGTAAGCTTGGTATTAGGGCACAGAGGAGTAGCTACAACTTTGCTCTTAGCCATGTTGAACTTTTTGAGCAACTCAGTGACATATTTCTCTTGAGCAATGAAAATGCTAGTGGAGGATTGGTGGATATGGAGGCCCAGGAAGTATCCGAGATGACCAAGCATGGACATTTCAAACCTTGTCTTCATGAGATTTTCAAATTCAAAGGTTAAAGAGGAGTTGGAGGCACATAACATGATATCATCAACATAAATTTATAGGATAAAGATATGATTTTGAGAGGATCTAACATACAAAGTACAGTCAACTTTGCCTCTGTGGAAACCTTGCTCAACTAGATAGCTATGCAGCTTCTCATACCAGGCTCTAAGGGCTTGTTTGAGACTATATAGAGCCTTAGGTTGCTCCATGTACCACAATATTCTAAAACAATGGAAATCAATTTCTTGACGTAAGGGTGAAATTCAAATCTTCAAGAGTGTCTGAGACTTGTATTAAGAATGTAATAAGGTATGTATTACTATGAACATGAGTGAGTCCTAACAAGAGTTATGCATGATATGTTGCAAGCTTTCTTTCCATGTCCATCTGAATTTCGTTTTTTCAATAAATAATTTGGAAAAAAATTTCAAACATTGATGCACTGTATCGGTAAATATGCATAAACTTGAGGTCTATTGTTCCTATTTCGTGACCGGGCATCTGAATTTAGTCCTAACAGGAGGTATGTAATACTGTTAGAGAGGTTTGTTTTTAGTAGTTTTAAAATTCTTGCAGGAGTTTTTAAATGAGATATTAGAGAAAATTAAAAAAATTAGTTTGCTATGCATTAGGAAACCTCCACGGGAAAGTACGCCATGCGTGGTTCTATTTGTAAGTAAGCCGAGTGGTGTATTAGAATTCTTCATCTCTTCTAAAACATGAAAAACTTCAATAACACTAGGCTAATTGCTACGGCGGAGGCTTCCGAGTTATGTCATCGCCAAATCTGTGTTGTTGACCGAATTGTGATTATTTTTTTCATTGGTTCCTTCTAGTGCACTTGTAGCCGTCGTTACTGCTATTGAACCACCAATTGATTTACACTAAATTAATTCTAAAATTTTCTATTCAAGTTTAGTTAATTAATTTTAAATTTATGATAGGAAAGAAGTTCAAAGTGTTGAATCAAATATTTTAGTGATATTTAGAAGCTAAAATTGAGAGTAAAACAATATTTGTTGAGTTTTTTTATAGATAAATTTTGTTGAGTTACGTTTTAGAATGTACAAAACACTTTCTTATTTTATTTTGTTTCAGAAAACCTGCAAACAAAAACAGAATAAATTGTTTTCCTAGTAGGATGAAACATAAAATGCAATGTATTAACATAACTTTTGGACCTTATAAAATTTTAGAAGTATACAAGATTTTGTAGTTGCTTATTTCTAATTCTTGTATCCATAATTCATACATGAAAGGTAAACTGAAGTTGCTTATTCAAATTTTTATTTCCTTTTCAAATGGGCAAGTTTAGACAATTTAATACTTTTTTACATGTCTAATCAGTCCTATCATCCATTCTTTATTTTATAATTTGGAATGAGAAATTGTTGCATGACAAATCATGCATCTAACACTGCAATCATGATATAAAAAGGATTAATACTCTATTTTGGATAATTTAATTTTAGAAATATGTAACAACAAACTCCTTTATTTTGAATGATTGTTATTTTGAATGATTGTAAAAAATAGTGGTCTTTATTTAAAATATTAGAGGAAACTAAAAAATAATAACTCGGCTTGAATGATTATATTTTGAAGCGTTTAAACGGTGCAATGTTTAATGAATTAAGTCAGAAAACATTAGTCGCAACTGTACTAGTATGACTATATTACATATTACAATTGCGATTTCTATTCACAATTTTTCGTATGGGTAACAACAATGATCTAAATTGGAGTTTGTAATCAATAATTAAATTGGAGTTTGTAATTAATAATTAAAAAATTAGAGTTTTTAAATTGTAAAAAATCCATAATTGAACGAACCAAAATTTTGGAGTAGAAAGTGTTGGGTTAATTTTAAGGAATGAAAAAAACTGTGAACCATCGAGAATGCGAGTCTGAGTTCCAAATATTCTCTGATCGATAGAGAATGCGGTTGTGATTTTTTTAATTTATAATTTCTGTACTCTGTGATGTTTTTGTCCTTATTGGAATGCAAACAACTTTGTTTCCTCAATAATTCAGAAAAGACTTTGGCTGTTGTTGTAATATTCATTCTAATTCCGAAAGTTTATAGTCGGATGTACTAATTCATTAAAAAGATGCAAAATGTTTTCAAATGTTCTAACAATTTCAATTTATATCCATTATGATTTAAATTTAAATTTTGTTAAATATAAATTAGGGTTAAGCCCTCATAAACTTTGTGCAAAATTTATCTTTACATTTTTTAAAGAACGTATACAAGTCCACAAAATTTAAAAAAAATACATATAAAACCTCACCCATTTGTACACAAGGACCCCACCACTAAACCTAATTTCTCTCTCTCTCTCTCTCTCCATGTCTGCTTCATTTCTTTTTTTCCTCTTTTTATTTTTTTATTTCTCCACCCCTAAACCCAATTTGTCTATGAATTATTCGGTCTTCCGGTGTTCAACATGTGGACGGGAAAGCCTCTGCCACTAGAATTGTACTCTGCAAAAATCCAAGAACAGAGCGATCAATTGATCAATTAATCCAAACCCATGTAATGATCTCTCTCATACTAAAATGGGTCTATCTAATTTTTCAATTTCATAGATGTAATTGTGAACCAAACACCCCTCTTCTCCTCCTTCAACAAATCTAACAGAAGGCAAGCAACATTTGGAACCGTGGCATACCGGCGAGCATCAACGGAGCAAGGCAATGGCCACACAAGGTGTCGACAACAACAAAGCGACACGATCTAGATGCCAACAAAGACAATGGCGTCCATCGCAAGCCAGTAAACAAACGGCCAAGGCCTTTCCCACCAACTGTGTAGCACGGAGACAGTGAAGCGACGGCTTCTAGTGGAAAAAATTTAACTGTGGGTTTGGTGTTGTAGATCAAAGTTTTTTTGGGTTAGACCTAGTTGGTGTGGTGGCTTCTGGTGGAGAAAATTTTATGGTGAGTGTGAATCTTTCTTTGCCCACTTCAAGGTTTTCTCATGATTCAACAATAAAAAGATTGGTTTGGCCCCAAATCCATTAGCTGAAGGGTGTGGTGATGAAGGAAAAGGAGAATAATGAAATGGGTGGGTCTGAGGTTTAGAGAGACGAAGAGGAGATAGGGTAAAGTGAGAGAGAATAAAACTGATAATATAATAAAAATATAAAATTAATACTAATATAAAAGTTAAAACTGATAATATAATAAAATTTGATAATATAATATAATAAAAAATTGATAATAAAAAAATATAAAAATCTGATAATATATAAAAAAAATATAATAAAACTGATAATATAAAAATATAATAAAGTGATAATATATAAATATATATATATATATATATATATATATATATATATATATATATATAATCTGATAATATAATAAAACTGATGATATATAAAAAAAATATATAAAATCTGATAATATAATAAATAATATAATAAAACCGATAAGTATAATATATATATATATATATATATACACACACACACAATGGCTTTTTGAGGGTATTATCGTTATTTTACATGGTTTGAATTTATAATTATTAATTTATTCAGCTGAAGTGAGGGTAATATCGTCATTTTAAGTCTTTAGGGTCCTATTTACACCAAATTGATAGTATAGGATTTTTTTTTATCACACAGAAATCGATATGTAATATTCCGACAGTAAAAGAGAATTTTTTACACTTAACCCTATATATTATTCATGATTATAATATAATAAAATACGTACTCATGATTTAGACTTGGCAGAGTATGTTGGAGGGTGGTCCATGGAAAATAGGTTAGGATTTGGGATGCTAAATAGATATTTGATAGCGACTGTCCTCAAAAATAGATTTTTTTGTTTTCTGGATTGAGGACCTGGTAAGTCAAAGATACAAAGAGTTAAAATGTGGAGTTGATTAAGCAGTTGTTTCTCGAAAAAGATTGGCAGAGAATTCTTAAAATTCCTCATCTGGAGTTCCTATGAAACAATCAATTTTGGTTCATTTCACCAAAATTTATGAAAGCTAGAAATGCTTGGGTGCTCCAAAACCCATGGTGGGATGAAGAGTTTATAGCTAATAAACAAATGGTGCAATGCTGTGAATATTGACTGTGAAACTGAAATAATATCAATGTTGTTGGCGTTGCTCAAGAATCGAGAACCGAAATCATCTACCTCCCTTGGGATATGTTGAATACTGATGATGCCGAGATATGTTATATATATAGGGTGAGCTTCTATAGCTTTAAGTAATATATATATATATATATAGGGGTGAGCTTCTATACTTCAGTATGGAAAAATAATATTCTAAAATCTATATCACTCTAATATACAATATAAACGCAAATAGAGAACAATATGATATATATATATATATAATTCTTTACATAATAATAAATGGGTGTTTAATTTTATGGGAAAAAGAAATAAACAAATGGGTATTCAATCATCATATTATTCAAAATTGCGATAAAACTACATTTTAAATTAAATTTAATCGTCAAAATCAAAAGATTCAAAATAATAATATTTTATAAAGTAAAGAAAATACCCTTTTAGTTACGCAGATTATACATTTCATGTACTAAATGATTATTTTGTCATTTCATAAAATGATGCATTTTAAAATAATAGGTAAAATGTGTATATAAGAGAAATTTAATCAAATTATAATTTAAATGTATTAGAAGTGACCAATTTATACCAAATTATAATTTTAAAAAGAGATATGTAAACATATTATCGAAATGTTTTGTACAATTGTGCAAAGTTATATATGCCTATCAAAATGAGGTTATCAAGTGAACCGTTGCGATATCCTAAGCAAAATGATTTCCGCCTAAACGGACAAGGGATTCAAAATTGTGGTTGTCCTTATCTGTACATATTTTCACTATTGGAATGCTTCCTTGGACTACATTTTTTTTACCAGTGATTTGGCATAACATACCTTGTAAAGTACAAATTAGGTCAAAGCCATTGTGCACGGTAGAAAAATGGTGACAAGACCTTTAAAAGGAAGGGCTGCAGTCGCTAAAAAACAATAAAATAAAAAGAACAAATCGGTGATTGGTTGTTTGGCTTTGCTTTGTTATCTATCAATAGATGAGTTTTTAATTTCCTAAATGGAATTACCATCACTTCTCATATCAGTTGTTCATCTTACTATTTAAGAATGCCTCTTATTATTTATAACATTGAAAAAGTCAATCAAAAAAAAAAAAAAGAAGACTATCTTTTCATAATTACCATTTAAAAATTTAAAAATTTCAAAACATAGTGTTATACATATTTAAATTTAGAAGGATTATTTGATAATTTAAAAAATATGCAATGCATTAATGGCATGGACTTGAAAAGTTTTAATATATAAAATAGACAATTAATATATAACAGAAAAAATCAGATAATACATTATTCTCCGCCGCAATTTTTCTGACTCTCAGCCATCCATCATTCAAGTATTACCAACATAATGCACTCTTCCCTTCAGTAATTTCTCTTCAAACGTATCTCATTCATCACTAAACCATTACCCACACCACACGTCATCATTTTCGTTTGGAAAATTGATATAATCAATTTTAGTGATATATATCTGGAATGACGACCACGTGGCAGTTTATATTTTGACCACGTTTCTTTTTCTTTTTATTTTTGCTCATTTGAAATGTTTCATTTTTTTTTCTTTAGCTTATATAGAAATTAAAAAATTTGCAAGTCTCCGAAAGTGAACGACCACCCAAATCTTTTGTGTTCAACTCCTTTCTCATAACCTCTCTCAAATTCTGACTCCACTCACCAACAACCCTAGCTAATTAATGTAAAAAAAAAAAAATCACACCTAATTAAAGTGTATTAGATTTTTTCTATCAATAAAATTATTTGATTTGGTATGATACATAGTTTCCTATGCGTTTTGGAAAAGATAGCATTTTGCCGGCAACATGCCAACAACAGTCTAAGAAAAATGTATCATCTATGGTAAATCTGACATATATAGCAGGTATATTTGTATTATACATGAGAACCTTCGTTATAAATATGTACATATTACTATACAAGAAAATGATCTTTTGCTTATTGGTGAATAAGAAATTCATCCACATCGTCACCATGTACGGTATGATTGAATCTGATTCCTATGGTTTTTTTTTTCACTGCCTTCTTTACATTAAACTTTCTCATGCATGGTGTGAATTAATTTTTTTGCTCGTGCTGAGCAAGAGATCATTACCCTTAACTATACATATTTATTTATATTACAAGGGAGCCAAATCATCATATGTTATATGGAACTATTTTACACAATGTTTATATATGGAATTATTGCCGGTTATAGAAGTAAGAGACAGAAAATGAATATTGTATTGAAGTGAATGATAATAAATACAAGACGGGTTTACATAGAAGAAGTTATATGTGTGAACAAGTATGGTAACATTATACATAGTAATAAGGGTAGGTGAAGACGGCTAGCCCTAACCCCAATATATAATATATTCTAATAGCTCCTCAAAGTTAAGGTGGATTTTATGAAGTCATCATGATCGAGTTTGAAAACAAGATTCTTGAAACGGCCTGGCGGAAGTGATTTAGTGAACATATCTGTTATCTGATCATGAGAAGTAATGTACTACATCTGTAAGGTCTTCTGAAGAAGATGATAATTAATAAAATGACAATCAATTTCAATGTGTTTGGTGTGCTAGTGAAAGACATTATTGTGTACAATTTGAATTGCACTCCTACTATCACAATAGATATGAGTGAAAATGGATGAAGAAACTTCTATGTCCTGAAGGAACCAATGCAACCAATTCCGTACTAGAACTAGCAACCACAGTATGTTTCTTACTGTGCCAAGAAATAAGTGAATCACCAAGAAAGAAACAAAAGCATGTGGTGGAACGACGATCTATGGGGTCTCCTGCCCACACTGCATCTGAATAGGTACGAAGAATAAGTGATGATTGAGAAGAAAAATGAAGCCCATGAAACATAGTGCCTTTGAGTCCGAGTCTGATCTTTCACGTGGTATGATTGGAACTGCGAAAGGACTTGTTGAGGACCTGTTTTGGACACTAAATAGAATGTGTGTTCTTGATATGTTTATTGAAACACTACCAAGAAATTAAAAACATAAAATAAAAAAAGGATGGTTATGATACCATGTTAACAATCATTTACTCCAAAAATTTAAATTGTTAGAGATGGTACAATTTTAAGATTTAGCGTGGCCTTCTTTCCGTCCAACACATATTTTTCAATTTTTTTAATTAGGGTGACGGTAAGGTTTGATACCATGTTAGAAATAAGAGAGAGAAACTATATATTGTATTGAAGTAAATGATAATAAATACAAGACGCATTTGTATAGGAGAGGGTGAACAAGTAAACCCTATATGATAACCTTATACACATTAACAAGATAGACGAAAACAACTAACCCTAATCCTATTATACAATATATTCTAAAAGTGACTTGTTGGTAAAGTCTATATACCGTGTTTGATTTGGAAATGTGAAAAAAAAGCTAGGGTAAAATTTAAAATAAAAGTGTTTCGGTTTTAATCCCAAAGTGTGAATTTCATATCGTCAAAGGCTGTGTGTATATAGTTGTTGAATTATTATTGTTGATTCTAAGTGAGTCCCATTCCATTGCTCACCCAATAAAATTAAAATTGCATGGTTGCCAACTTGCCGAGTATTCCTCTTCCTCCTAACATACTATCTGTTGTAACACAATATTCTAAAACAATGGAAATCAATTTCTTTTTAGCAAGGGTGAAATTAAATTCTTCAAGAGTATCTGAGATTCAGAGGTTGTATACTCGTATGTATTACTATGAAAATGAGTGAAAGTCCTAACAAGAGTCATGCATGATATGTTGCAAGCTTTCTTTCCATGTCTATCTGAATTTAGTTTTTTCAAAAAATAATTTGGGAAAAAAAAATTCAAATACAAATGCACCGTAACTTGAGGTCTATTGTTCCTATTTCGTGACCGGGCATAAACTATGTCATGTGTTATGTCTTATATAGTATCCATTTTTCATTTATAGAGAGCAACCCCTGCATGACATATCACATCCCTAAGCGCTGTAATCACTTATATAAGGGACTGCAACTATGATATAGAGCAATACTATTAGAGATGGATGTTTGTTTTTAGGAGTTTTAAAATGATATAGAGCAGCACTGATGTTTGTTTTTAGGAGTTTTAAAATTCTGACATTGTCTTTAAAAGAGATATTAGAGGAAATTAAAAATATTACTTTGCTTAGTGGATAAGAGGAAATCTCCACGGGTAATCACGCCAAGTATGATTCTATTTGGAAGCAAATCCAAGGTTTCTCCTACCAAATGAAGAACTCCAATCTAATTGCTGTCGAGTAGAGATTTTGGAGTTCTGTGATCGCTATATATGTAAATATTGTTGAGCGGATTGTGATTTGATGTTTATCGCTGGTACCTTCTGTTGTATTTTTAATAGCCATTACTGCTATTGAAGTAGCACTTCATTTTGAGTTGTATTAACTTTATGTGCTGGGTTTTGGTAAGCCTTATTTGTCTCCTGCAAATAAAAACGTAATAAATTGTTTTCCGTTAGAATGAAATATAAAATTCAATCTATTAACAAAACTTTTGTACCCTATGAAATTTTAGAAGTATACAAGATTTTCTAGTTGCTTATTTCTTACTCTGTATCTAGAATTCAGACATGGAATATAACCATAAGTTTTTTTTTTTTTTTTTTTTTTTTTTTTTTTTTT